>NC_080669.1:64349950-64673296 GCF_027579445.1 Ammospiza nelsoni
AAACAAAAAAAAAAAAAAAAAAACCCCACCGAACAAAAAAGCCACTCCCATGGACTACTGGGAACCATACATTCCAGCTGTACTCTAAACAGCTGGAAGTCGAAACTAACAAAACGGCAGCACTTGAATGCTTCCATGCCTGCCACGGTTGAACACCCAGAGGTGAAGAAATGACAGTGCCAGCGGCCAGCGCCAAAGTCCGGAGGGGCTCTGCCTCTCCGCATTCAGCCATGTTCCTACTACCGGCATGCCGCCGGGCCCTTTAAGCCAGACCCGATGACGGGCGGGAGGCACCGGCCTCGGGACGGCCCCGTTCGCTGCTCGCAGGGGGCTCGTGCTGGCTGCGCCGGGCGTCGCGGGAAACTTTGACGGCGGGGAGCGCGCCGTGCCTCGGCGGTCCCGGGGAAGCTCGTCCCTCGGCTTTGCACAGGACATGAAGTCCCGCGGGGTGAGCGGAGGCTCTGCCGCATCAACCCCCTCAGGCGGCGGCGGCAGTGCTCAGCAGGGGACAAGGAGGACCGGATGGGGCAACCCCCGCCTCCCAGAGCCGCAGCCGCCGCAGTCTGCAGCCAACAAGGAAAGAGCAGCTCTTGGCACCCGCAAGACCGCGGCCCCCGGCGATGCGAAGCAGCTTCCGGGCGTCCGGGAACCCTCCCCGAGGCATCCGCGGGAGGCGCCGCGGCTCTTGCAGCGCGCAGGGGAGCGGCGCCGCCGCCGCATGTGTGCCCACGCAGAGGCAGCGCCGAGCGCGGCCGGGCGAGCGTCCGGCCAAGGCGCGGCACCGGCACCGCCGCGGAGCTCGGGAGAATCACCGCAACTCAAAGTACCCCCTGCTTCTCCCCTCCCCGCAGCCCTCATGCCCGAGCGAACGCGGCGCAGGTGGAACTCACGGGAGGAAGGCGCGCCACACCGCTGACTCCCAACCGCTGCCAGCAGCGACACCGACACCGGAGTCTGGCGCCGCGAACCCCCCTTCCTGCCCCGCCCCGGGACCGCCCCCCCTCGCGCCCCGCCCCGGCGCGGGGGACGCGGCGGCGCTCACGTCGGCCCAGTAACTGCGCCGGGCTAGGCCGCTGGGAGGCGCTGTCCGGGCCCGCTGTGCTCTGATCCGCGCCGGGTCGGGCTGGGCGCCGGGCCCAGTGGGTCTGTGGTCACAGGAGAGAGGCTGGGGTTTGCACGGGAAGGCCTGAAGTCCTCAGGGGAGGGTTCGGTTTTCTCAGTAATGGGGCTGGGGTCACAGGGGAGGGTCTGGAGTCCGCACGAAACGGGTTCGGTGTCCACTTGGAGGGGTCCGAGCCTTGAGAGCCCGCAGGGAGGGAAAAAAAGCGCCCCGTACCCTTTTGACTGCCCTCGGGCAGGAACGGGCTGGTGTGCGATCAGTCCCGGCGGATGAAGGCCCTTAGTGCCGGGAGAGGAAAGGCTGTGGTTGCGGGGTCGCAAGCGGTGGTCAGCGAATTGAGGGGAAGGCTCTCCAGGCTTCTCTGCGGGGTGTAGGGGCGGGTGGCAACACCAGCTCAGGACAGCGGGGAGCCACGGCATGGTATCCTCCGAGGGGTGGGTGCTGGGCATGGCACAAGGCAGATCCTGATAACAAAGGATCTAAGGCGAGGGTGCCGATTGTGTTTGTAAGCTTGTCGAGAGCTTCAGTGTGCTTTAATGAAACCATGTTTTCAGTGAAATTCGTAACATAACGTAGTGAGCTGAAGCTTGGGCATGTGTTACAATGAGCTGTATGTCAACCACACATAGCCGCTGCATGGGAGCCCTATTCAACATCCCTTGCTGAGCAGGTTTGTGCAGGAGACCTTTGAGAGGTTTATCTGCATAAGTAAAATGGAAGAATTAGGGCCCGAATCTGTACTGTTTTTTAGGGGCATTGTGATGAAGTATTCATTTATCAAACAGGACTGTCCTAATGCTCCTTAAAAATATAAAAAAATTTTTTTTTCAACACTGTAGGTTGAAAGGCCTGGTCTAAGGATTCCAGGACTTGCCCTGAGCAAACGCATGGTGCTTTGTGGAATAACAAATCAATAAACACCTGTTGCTGAGGCAAGAGCAACCCAAAGGCTTGCCCCCACCTTAAGCTCTATATGGCATTTATGAAGGGTGCAGCTTTGCAGTCTCTAACAAGGGCTACATTCTGTTCTAGAAGTGTTTCCCATGCTAGCTGCTCTTATGTAAATTCTTTAATTGATGTAGATTAATATATTCTCAAAGTAATCTTTGCAAAGGAAGGCATGGACAAGAATTTGGAGGAGCTCAAAATAGTCTTTAGCATGGGAATGTTCCATGAATTAGAAGGTCTTATTTTATGACAAAGCTAGGGGCCTATGAATTCAGTCCTTTTTCTAAGTGTGGGATATTTGGCTTACAGGTAGTAGTAAAAGGAATCAAAGAATTTCGGGGGAAAAAAAGAAAAAGAGAAAAGCATTGAAAAGATATATTATCAACTCTTTGAAAAGAGACTGTGAAAGAGACTAGCTTTGAGGCCTACTAAGAGGCTTTAAAGTTTTCTTTCTGAATTTTAAAAGTTTTTTCTTCAAAATTAGAAAAAATTAATTAAAATTTCAGCTTTTTATGACTACCTTTGTATCAAAGTCATTAGCTTGAATAGAACCTGTCAAATCTACTAGTTTTATTTATGGTTAACATAAGACAGTCTACCTTAGACTTCATGTTTAATGGCTCTCTATATCATTCTACTGAATTTTCCTCAATCTGCTCATACTGCTTTCATTAGTCCGAGAGCTGTTTTCATATCACTTCACAAAGGCAATAAAAATGAATACAATAAAATGTGATGCTTAATTTTTGTCTCTTTATGAAATCTGAGACTTGGCTTACAGTGTCCTGTCCTTTGAATTTGAAAATTTCTAATGTAGAAAAACAAAATAACTCTTTAACTTTATTCTGTGGCTTATGCTGTTACCTCCTAGTGTGAAGCACTGAAAAATAAAAAAAGCAAGCCTCATATTCTGTAAAGTACTAGATTTCCTGTAAGACTGACTTCACTGAGTTGAAAAGCTATTTCTCATCTTGCATGACTGGATATCTACTTTTATAATAGCTTTGTGTGGGGAATAAAACTGTGGGGTTTTCTTTAGCATGCCAGTCTTTTCTTCTGCATTAGGTACAAATTCAACAAGGACTTGAAATTTAAGATTAGGTACATGCTAAAGCAATTAATTTTAGACCTTTGACATAAAAGTTACATAAAAAGATAAGATTGGCCTGTGGTTGTAATCTCCTGATAAAGTACTCTGGCTTTCTTGTATACAGGAATAGACTTAATATCCTAAGCTTTTGCATTGTGGCAAATTTATCTTGAAATTTTTCACTATCCATGCCTGAGCCATGCTACTGAACCATCACTACCTGCCATTTATAGATCTGTGAGAAAATGTTCTTTCAATTTGTGCAAAACCCTTTTGAGTCATACAGTCTTCTTACTTATACTTCCATAACAAAATGATATTGTTCCTGGCAAGCAACAACAGTAAAAAATAGTAATTTCTATTAAATTATAAAAGTCAGTATCATATATCTTGATGAAGTATTTTAGGCAGCTAAATTGATTCCAGGCTCTGAGCTCTTAGCTTTGAGCACAATTTACTCTATTTTTTCCACAGATACTTAATTTTCTTTTACCATGGTTTTTTGGATTTTGTTTTGTTTTCTTTTGTTTTGTTTTGTTTTTAGGAAAAAAAAGACACAAACTTTCTCTTTATTCTCTTGCGTATGTGAAAGTACAGACTGCGTCATACACTTGAGAGCTGCATGAAGATTTTACTTTGCAAATGGAGCAGCATGCTGGCAGCAAAAAGGATGAAAGCCTTTGAACAGCTCCTTTGATGATTGAAATCAGCCCGTGATCTTCAGGCTGCAATTTTACTCATCACTGTTTCCTAGGTTTTTTTCTAGCACCAAGATAAATTTCAGTGTAAAAAAAGAGTCCCAGTGGAAGGGATATGTATTATAAAGGTATGTAACACAGTTGTTGTTAAAGTACTTTACATACCTTCATATGAAGCAAAAATACTCAAAACAAATACCTTTATATTGGAGGATTAATTTTTTCCAGGTGAATGAGGTGAATGGAAAAGTGCAATAAATCCAGTTATGCAAGCTTGCATCCTTAGCAAAACTTCAACTCTCGTGCAGTAAATGGTCTCTGCAGACTGCAGATGAGGTTTGGGTCACTTCTGGGTCACTGATGTTTATTTGATGCCTTTCCCATGTGTAAAGGATGTTCATCTCTACCTCTGGTAGGACAGTGCTTAATTAATAAAATAATAGTTAATGTCAGTGTTTTGAAGACAAATTATTCATAACAGCATCTTACCTAAAGTGATGCCATATTTTGCATACCACTGAATATGGTTTCTAGTTATTTCAGAACAGAAAATGTTTATTGTTGTATCTCTGTCTTCTATTTCTGTGCTGCTATCCTTTGAATCTCCATACAAGTGATCTCTGGTGCCTCAATGCAGGTAATCCAGTTGTCATTAATTTGAATGTGATACCTCAGCTGTCCTTGGGAAATTGTCTATATTTCTCTTATGGCTTTTTCTGTGTTTTTAAATAATCTTACTCTTGCCCTTTTGCCTCTGGGATATCTACATAGGTATCTCTGAAGGGTTGGGATTTTTTCTGTACTTATCTTTTATTTGTTTGTTTGTTTGTTGTGAGAAAAAAAATGTCAGATGTCTGTGGTAATAACAAAAGACTTGCAAAAATGTTGAATTGAATTAGAATTTGCATTCCATCCTTAGATTGTCTCCTAAGAATTTGGAGTAGGAAAACAGTGGATTTGCATTCTTCGTTCTTACCTACTTGTATTAAGCAGAGACTGAGACTACGGTCCTACTAAATTAGAATGGTGCAAGTTGATCAGTAGAACAAATGTTTGTGCTTAGGCAGGCCTTTTGGATCTTATGGAAGCAAGTAGTGGGCGGGAAAAATGCATGTGGACGAATACTGCTACTATGCTATTTTTCTTACATTCAGAAGTTGATAGTGAAGTAGAGGTTCAGTAAAACACTTTGGTAGTATCTGTCTTCTGATCAAAGTATGGTATGTCTGAATCTTCTATCTGCTCAAGTGATGCTATTGTGATTTTATCCAGGTAGGAAGTCACTTGGAAAGTTGTTTAACACAGAATATGGCTACCTATATCACGTGGTTTTGATACAGACACTTTTCTGATGATCCCTCAATTAAAGAAAAGAAGGAAAAGAAGGAAATAGGAAGGAAAAGAAGAAAAGGGAAGGGAAGGTTCTGGGAAGGTTCCGGGAAGGTTCCGGAAGGGAAGGGAAGGGAAGGGAAGGGAAGGGAAGGGAAGGGAAGGGAAGGGAAGGGAAGGGAAGGGAAGGGAAGGGAAGGGAAGGTTGTGGGAAGGGAAGGGAAGGGAAGGTTCCGGGAAGGTTCCGGGAAGGGAAGGTTGTGGGAAGGGAAGGGAAGGTTCCGGGAAGGGAAGGGAAGGTTGTGGGAAGGGAAGGGAAGGTTCCGGGAAGGTTCTGGGAAGGTTCCGGGAAGGGAAGGGAAGGTTCCGGGAAGGGAAGGGAAGGGAAGGTTCCGGGAAGGTTCCGGGAAGGTTCCGGGAAGGGAAGGGAAGGGAAGGGAAGGGAAGGGAAGGGAAGGGAAGGGAAGGGAAGGGAAGGGAAGGGAAGGGAAGGGAAGGGAAGGGAAGGGAAGGGAAGGGAAGGGAAGGGAAGGGAAGGGAAGGGAAGGGAAGGGAAGGTTCCGGGAAGGGAAGGGAAGGGAAGGGAAGGGAAGGGAAGGGAAGGGAAGGGAAGGGAAGGGAAGGGAAGGGAAGGGAAGGGAAGGGAAGGGAAGGGAAGGGAAGGGGAAAAAGAGCACCATCCTTTAAAGAAGATACCATCTGTCTCTTTTTCCCTACGAGTACATATGTGTCTTTCACCTTTATTCTAGTACATCTCTGTTGGAGAGGTTCAAGATGCCTGTCTTCCTTTCCTCCTTTCCTTAAGCTCTAGTATTTCCTATGACTCAAATTTAGAGAATTTCATGTTCAACATGAACATGCTCCAGCTCACTCTTTCACTTAAGGATTTTTAGGACATCCAACTCTTTTTCCACATGGAGCCCAGGAGGCTAACCCTAAACCTCAGTTTGTAAATCCTCTAAAAGTAGTGCTGCTGATAAATCTTGTTCTTAATATGTGAAATATTGCCTTTGTACAAGTTATAGCCAGCCAATCTTCCTTTACTTGAACCTTCCTTTGCACCTCAAATACAATCCCCATTTCAGGAAAGAAGGCATTAGTTGTATTAAACGACAATTTCTAGTAGTAGGCCTTTTGTTTGGGGTATTAGAGGAATAGAACACTAACACAGTCTGTCTCTTCTTGAACTTTATACTATAGATCATAAAACAGAGTAGCTACATTTCCATTAGAATCTATTAACAGTAGGGATGGGGTTGCATAATTCAGACAACCTCCCAATAAATTCTTCATTCAAACCATAGTGGAGAGGTCAGTGGGAAATAACAGTGTAGAAGGTTATTCTCTGCATTAATGTCAATTAGTGTGACTATTTACTATAGCCTTCATGCAAGAAATAAAAGGGAAATGCTCCAAGAAAATTGCTGCCCTTGGTATACAATTAGCAGACTTTGCTGAATAGTTTCTAACAAACAAACCCAGAAGACACAACAAACCGAAAGAAGCCAAAGCCAGATGAAACACTCTGGGAACTGAGAAATGCTTTAACATTTCCTCAATTACTCTGAAAATATATTTGAACACTTTGAAATGGTCCCTAATGGCTGCTTAGTCATTTTTCCACTAGACTTCTGGAATAGAAATATTCCAGAATAACTTAGGTCTAGGTTTTCTGTTTTATTATAACAGATTTTCCTCAAGGTAAAATGAATTCTATTCACACAGTACGAGGATTGAAGTAAGCCTGGTCTCACTCCCCGAAAACCCAAAAACTTTTTTTCATGCTGTGGGGGAAATCAGACTTATTTCTACAAGCTTTCCTTGGTAAAGACTCTTAAAATGGAGAAAAATATGATCAGAATATCATAGTATAATCTTCCTTCAAAATAAGTGGTTTAGGTTAGGAACAAACAACTTTTTGGTAAATTACCGTGGAGACCCTGGGGGGCATCCCATGGGTTGGGGAGACATAAGAAGCTTCCTGCAAAAACCTGTTAAGATTCTTATGCCTCCTTCCCCTGTTCCTATGTCTGTTCCTATGTCCCTGAGCCACTCCTTTCTTAATCCCCGATTGGCCCTTATCTTTGTACTGTCCCGAGACCAGGGTCAGCTCCTGCCTCTTGTGAAGGAGAAACCTTGAATCTCCCCATAAGTATGCCTGGGGACTCGGAACATCTCACCTCACAGCTGAATTAAACATCTGTGGATACCATGCAAAGGCCCTTTTTGCTACCTTGGCCTGGACTTTACTAGCAGTTATTCAGGCAGCAATAAATAACCATGGCTGTAATACAAATTAACTCATTATTAATTAACCTTTTTCACTTGAGAGTATATCAACGTGCAATACTAAAAAGTGTTCCATTTATTTCAATTTTATTTTTCAAACATCTCAGAGGATAGAAGAATACTGCTGTATTGTATATTGGGGTAGAACTGCAGCATGGGAGCCTAATATTATATATACTAGTAGTTATATACTTTCCTCTTTTTTGCAGTCACAGGAGATAGCAAATGAGGCACTTAAGACAGCCTTTTTACACATTTTTAACCTCTGCTAGGACACAGTGAAAATCACATTCCATGTTTCTGAAAACCAGCTGTCTGAATTTAATTACCAGGAAACAGAGACCCTGTGTTTACCTCTGATGTTTGATATAGTAGGTTCCTGCTCTTGATCCAGGTGGAAGGGTTACTGTTACATTTGGCCTCTACTTCAGCAAACGGAGTTTAGCTGAAATTAGTGCTTGCTGATAGTGCAATCAACAGTAGTGATCTTCCCTTAGTGAAAAATCTTCATTGGAAGTACAGTTCTGCTGGAAATACAGTACTCTGTCATACTCACAAACATGGAATGGTGTTCTTCTTTCATAAATCAATGCAGAACAGTGAGACACATTTGATGTATAAAACAACTTAATGGAACAGGTATCTGACCCCTGTACTTGAAATACGTTACCTCTCTGTGAGCTTCATGAACTGAATCACAAACACTCTCTTGCAGGGGTCTTATTTGTATCTGCAGACTAAGAAAACAAAAATACAACCTAAGAAAATAATTGACTTTTCATCACATTTCATGCTAAAATACCTCGCAAATTTTTGAAAAATATTTAGACATATTTAGAAAATTCAAAGGTTTTAGTATTTGCAAAGAAACCCTATGCTAACACTGGTACCACTACAGTGCTTGTACAAATCCTGGTTTTCCTTTCTCAGTTAAAACTGAGGGAAGAAGGTTACCTGATTTACAATGTGCCAAGTTTCCAACAAAAGCTGATAAAAAAGCTATATTCTGTTTCTACCTCTATGAGTGCTCATAGCTTGTTTAAAGAGGTGGTTCGGCATGCTGCCTCAAATAAAAAGAAATTTTCCATAGCTACTTATGCCAGTGATGGGTTTTATTTCTCAGATATTATAATATGCAATTATCAGCACAGGAGACAGCAGTGCAGGAGCAACAGTGATGTCATTGGTCTCTGTTGCTGATGTGTGTTCCATGGGCTTCCTGTTGATGCAAGACAGAAGAGAACATGAGGATGAGATTAAAATTGACACTGGCATAGTAATGTGATTATTGATGCTTTGGAAATTTATAGTGCAACTTAACAAAAAATCTGTTAACAGCAATTTAAAGGGCAACATATTCTCAAATTTAATGACACAATCACAAAGTTATTTGCTTTGGAGTATATAAATACCTAGTAGTTCTTCTCATGTAGGATTTTTGTTCATTTGAGAGGTTAGGTAGCTGTTTAGTGATTAAATTACATAATTTACTACATGGGACTTCCAGTTATGTAAAAATTTAATTCAGTTTTATTTTCCTACTTGTCTAAGAGACTTTTGTCATGGGAATATGACTATAATAGTTTAGAGACGTGTCTTCTGTTGCTAAAATTTCTTAGGTAATTATGTCTCTGTTACACTGAGGGCACACTTGTGAAAATCAAGTGCACATCAGACCCTCTTTATCTCTTTGATTGTGAGCTAAATTCAACCTTCTCATTGAAACTATCCTGGGAAGGTTAATATTGAAGAGCAAATTAATTGTTCAAATAGATTTTCTCTTGGAGAAGCACAGGCCATGATGGCAACCAAGCCCGAGCTTGTGGCCAAAATGAGAAAGCTTGCCCTCAAGAGCGTTACAAATCTCCCCACTGAATAATCAGGCATCTTTCTTCCTTTTTGGAAACTGTCAGAAAGACTCATACTGGTACATTCTTCCAAGCATCAGGCTTAACCACATGGTGTTAGGATCAGGTCACTCAAAAGGGAGGAGGGGGAGAGAGGTAAAGGACATGAAACAGAGAATGAAAATGAAGTTTTGATAAAAGGAATGGGAAGTAGGTGGGAGTGCTAACAGAACAGAGATGAAATGTAGAATTCTTTGTCATCTGGTAGGCATGTTTATTCTCAAGGTTGTGAAGTTGGTGCTGTTTTGTTTTTCTCCACCCCATGCACATAAATGTGTAATACTGTAGTGCAGTACAGAGCTGTGTGACCCCTGGTGGAGGCTGAGGAAAAGGTGTCACTGACACTGCTGGGAGATGTGGCCAGGGTGATGAGCCTGCCTAATCATGGGGGATAGGGGAAAACTGGATTTGGGGATTTGGACTTGCAGAACTGCTTCCAGAAGAGAAGAAAAATGTTCTAGGAAGATCACATATATTCTTATCTCTTTCTTTCCCTTTTCCCTCAATCTATTACAAAATAAATTGCCTAAAATAAGAAAGCATTCTAAAGCTAATTTTTTTAAAGTGCATTGGATGTATGAAAGCTAGTTTTATATGGTTTAGATGCTGGATGGGATGATGTTGGCATGTTGAGAATCTTCCAGAATAACTGTTATTTCTTCTGTTGGACATAGAAAATCAGGTGGACAAGATTTTCCATGGAGAAGTTTCTGGTGCTCTGGTGCTCTGCATCTCATTGTGTATCTGTGTGTGTGTGTGTGTGTGTGTGTTTGTGTTGTGTGAATAAACTGAACCAAAAGAAAAGCTAAAAACTAAAAAAAAAGCTATATAGTTATCTCAGTCATGCCAGGGTTGAAGGCTTTTCTTAACAGCCTTCAACTATGAGTGCAGATGAGTGTAGCAAGCAAAATATACATTCAGAGAATGAATTGTATTCCTATGTGTAGGTGAGGCATAAACTCTAAAACTAGCTAGCAGGTGAACAAAATATGGCAATAGTAGATTTCACTGTCTCAAAAAAGAGATGCTTTGTTAAAACACTTTGTAAATATCTATCTGCACGCTTCCTAAATTGACATCAAAAACTTCCTTTTTGGTCAAAAAATGTATGTAACTATCCTCCCTAATAATGCCCATGTGCCTAGCCAATAGTGCAATCATATATTGCTGAGGTTTTTTGTTTTACATTACCCATCCAAGCTGTTTGGGGCAGAGGAAGTTTTTGCCATTACAACAGAGAAAAGGAAGAGGATTTTCTTTGTACAGAGAGTACAAACATAATTTGACTTCTTTACTCTTTTTTAGCCTATTAAGTAATCTTTAAGCTTTCTTTTTCTTTTGATTGCAGTTCATGATATGTTAGAGATCTAACTGATATCTAGAAAATTCAAAGGTTTTAGTATTTAGTATTTAGTATTTAGTATTTCATAGACTGTTAGAAATCTATTACTTTTAACAGAAAAAGAGGAACAAAATCTTATGCAGAAAAGACAGAAAATTATGGAAATGAGAGGTCAAATGGCTTTCTAAAGGTAATGCAGCTTCTAGCACTACTGGTAGCATCCATATTTCTTGAATCTTTTAAATCTCACAACAGTAGCTTTGTCCCAGGGCATCTAACTTGCTGTTTTGCTATTTTTCTAAGATTTGTTATTTGCCTATTGAGTTCCATGCCAGGTAAATCTAGCATCTTCATTTTCTAGCCTTGTATTCCATCTTGTCCAAACTGATTCAGCCATCCCTTGAAATTAAAACTGTGAAACTGCTAAATTAACCTTACAGTTACCCCCTCATTTTAATAATCATAATAATAGTAATCACAATATTAATATTAACAATTAAAATAATAATAGGAAAATATTGATTTCTTCAAAAAATTGAAGTACATTTAACTATTCACATCTAGGAATAGATTAGATCATCAACTACTACTTCTGAAAAATATTCAAGGAGAATATAGTTGGATATGATGCATTATAGATAGAAATGTGTTTTCATTACAAATAATGTGTTCTAACATCAGAAATAAGACTGATTATTATCTTTTTATGACTTAGGATATTTAGAGAATATTATAGGACACTATTTGGCTCAGGCTCCAGCTACTTTCTCTTTCCCTGGGATGATGTAGCACCATACCTATTCCCATATTTAAAACAAACCATTTTCTGAGAAAGTAAGATGAACTATTACAGAGGAAGCAGAAAGCCCGTGCCACCACAGCTGAACAAAAATATTTTAGCAGGAGGCCAGTGCTACAAAAGAAAAATCTGCCCAGAGGTTCTTGCTTTATTCACAGCTAGAATGACCTAAAAATAACATATTGCTATATAGAATCACAGCTATATTATTCCCCTTGCAGTGTTACCAACACTTCCAGCTAAATTAAAGAAGCCATTCTAAATTTAATTTTCAGAAACCTATCTTTCCTCTTCTCTGACTTCTGCTTTATAATCTACTATTACTTTCTTCTGGTTAATTAAAGAAATACTATTTAATTCCCTACATGTCTGTCTTGATGATGACATATTGATCCACACTCTCTCCTGTAGTTCTATTTCATAAAGAAATTCACAAGGTTTTTCTAGGATCCAGGTAGAAGCTCAGCCGTTTCCTAGTTTCTGAACAGTCAATAGAGAGAGCAGCATGGAGGTTAATTATAGCATAAACTAGGATTTTCTGACAGGATATATTTTCTCCTATTTTGATTCATGGGATTCACTTACTTAAAAACATATCATGGTACACCCACTTGTTAAAGGTCAAAATTATTTCATAGTAAGTCAATGTCACATAGATTTTTGTGTTAGGCAATTATTTTTAGCACCTTATTTACTGCTACAATGCTAATGGTAGCTAAAAAGAAGGATGTGTATGTTAATTAATGTTCACTGGATTTTTTTTTTTCAATGTAGCCTCTTGTTTCTGATTTGCATTGTATAATGCTCATGAGACAGTGCCAAGAACCTTATGTGTATCAGCAGCATCTTCTGGAACATCAGTGGCCATATTCAGTTGTTGTACAATGTATGTGGAATAATCATCCTCTACTAGGAAATTATAAAACTATGTCATTTGATTGCAATTACATCCTCACTCATGCTAAGGTGCTGGCTTTAAAGAGTTCTTATCAACACATCTAACTAATAATTTTTTTGGGGTTTTTTTTCAGGAGATGAGTTGAGAGGCAATAAGTAAGAGCTCAAGTCTCTGCAGGACACACAGTTTTGCAATGGTTTTTGTTTATGTGCATTTACTTCCTCTATAAAAACTTTCTGAGAGATTAAACAAGACTCTGGAGAGGAAGAATATAAACTTTTCCTCAAGACAGCAAAAAAACCCTCATCATTTCCTGTAAAAAAGTAAACCATACTTCCACAGAAGAAACAGATACACTTTTGGCCAAGACTGGTGGTGAAGGTGTAGAACTTTCTTGTTACAGGAAGTCATTGGTTGGAGACAAGGACAACACAAACTCTCAGAGATCCATGCCACAACAGCGATGGTTTGTTATGGAAGATTCCTTATATAGGGGTTTGAAACTCCAGGGTTTAAAGAGTTAATTGATTGGGGTGTCTCTCCACCCAGATCTCTGGCCAGTGGTGCTTCTGCATCTAGGCTTGAGCAGGGTTGGCTGAGGGTCCCTGTATAGGTTTAAATCCAACCTATCCGGGGACTTGTTTTTCTGTTTTCTGGAATGAACCAGGCTAGCTGAATTGGATTTTTGTTACGGCTAGATTTACCTTGTCCAGCTACGGACCAGTTGTAGCTGTCTCAGTACTGTGACACTTTCTCAGTTTCTGTACAGGTTGCCGAAAATAAGAAAATGCTTGAACTTGGAGGATATAGTGCAGCTATAGCTGTTTGGGTACTATGGACTTTGTCAAAGTACTATGGCCTATAGTATATCAG
This sequence comes from Ammospiza nelsoni, assembly GCF_027579445.1. Taxonomy (NCBI): domain Eukaryota; kingdom Metazoa; phylum Chordata; class Aves; order Passeriformes; family Passerellidae; genus Ammospiza; species Ammospiza nelsoni. The sequence continues at coordinate 64,363,244 of NC_080669.1, forward strand.
CTCTCTTTTCTTATATACGATCAACTCTCTATTACTTCAAATTACTTTCATTCCTTTTTAAAATGTTCCAAAGTGCTTTTGTTTGGATAGGGGGCAGAAACATTACACTTCCCCCCAAAGTCAGCTATGCTTCTTGCACCAGAAGAGTGAGGCATCTACTGGAAGAAGAAAACCCCTACACTGCAATAACTGCTAATGTCGATGTTTAAATAATCATCTCTCAGCATGTACATTAATTTCTCATGGACATAAATGAGGTATATAACCCCATTTCATGCTGTTTCATATTTGTTCTTTATTTGGTCTTATTTCCAATCCAGACTGCTGCAGTTTCGGGGGAGAGGGGGAGGAAAGAATGAAAGTGAGAATGGCACACTAATTTCTTATGAAAAGTATGTCTAGCATTTATTAACTCTATCAAAACTCAGCCTATTACAAGGCTGAAACATGAGCTGAGCCCCTGTATGGCTGAGATGCCATTAAGCTTGACATTTCTAGGGCTGCCTGGAGCTGGGATTAATCTCTGAATTGACACTTTTGTGGGTTAAAGGAGAGGAAGAGCAGGTAAAAAGAAATGGAAGTGGTGGTTTGTACTCAGTTTCAGCAAATCAAATTGATCAACTTTTTCTTCAAGTGCTAAATTTGCAGAATTTTTCCTAGAACAAGCTCATTGCATTGATGTATGTGGAAATGAAGGCAGTATTGAATGACTTTTCAGAGGCAGACTTGAAGTCATGTGAAATTATCTCTAACAACTCCACTCTAGTTTACATTAATCCATTACTCAGTGTTACTACTCCAGATAGAGCTGTAGCTTTTCTTGCCTGAAATGAGAATCCACTATCACCTTCATCATACCCCTGCTATTTATTTAACTTACTGCACTTCAAGTGTTTCCATGGCTTTTTGGGAAATGAAAAGGGATTTTAGGGCTTTGGGATGATTGGCTGAAGGATCAGGATCATAGGTAGTGTTTTCTTTGTGCCTTTCAACAACAGCAAAGAATATTGAAAGGAATGAGCAGAGTCAATAGATTAACATGCTACTCCAAGGCTGGTGTCACTGACAGAATTTGGGGTTTTTTTGATCATAGGATGATCTATACAATGTCAGGTTGGCTGACACCTGATGAGATGCACCTTTCTCAGAGGGGAAAAAAGGGTTTTTCACAGGAGTTAGAAGGGCTTATCAACAGAACTTTAAACTACTCTGGAATGGAGAAAGGAAAAAGAGCAGACTTGCCACTCATAAGTAGTGGGGAGGGAAAGGAAAGTTTGAGGGACTATGTGTTAGTGAGATCCTTCAGTCTTCTCCATGGAGCATTGGCTGCAACGAGATGCACTTGACCAACACATGCAGCATGAGTCCCTGAGATACCTCAGTGCCATCCCTGGTGGAATGAGTCCTCTGACAGAAGTCTGTTGTTGGGTGGTTATAGGCTGTTCATGAGGGATAGGCAGGGCAGAATAGGCAGTGGAGGTCATGGTGGCAGGGTGACATTGTGTATAATGGAGGGGCTAGAATGTGTGGAGCTCACATTTGGCAATGGTCCAGTTGAGAGCCACTGGATAAGTATTAAGGGATAAGCAAGTAGTGCAGAATTCCTCAAGGGAGTCTGCTATGGACCACTGAGACAGGCTGACAGCATTGATGAATTATTTTCTAAGGAACTAAGAGACACCTAATTCAGCCACCCTTGATCATATGGGACAATCTATCTTGCCAGATATTAACCACATTATTAGTATAGGAATTATTGCCATAAGTTTAGTATGGGAATAACACACAGGTGGTACAAGAAGGTCCAAAACACCCCTAAAATACTTGTGTTTTAACTTAACTGGAAGGACACAGACCTGTTAAAATGAGTCCAGAGAAGGGACATGAGGATGGTTATAGGATAGAGCATCTTCCCTCTGAGAAAATGCTTAAATAATTGGCATTGTTCATCCTAGAGAAGAGAAGACTCCAGAGAGTCCTTATAGCAGCCTTCCAGTGAGGGCCAAACAGAACACTGTTAGAGGGACTTTTTGTATGGTTGTGTAGTGATAAGATGGCTTTAAACTGAAAGATAATTGGTTTAGATTAGACATTAGGAAGAAAGTCTTTACTTTGAGGATGGTGAGGCACTGCCACAGGCTGCCCAAAGAAGCTGTGGATGTATCATAGTATTACAGCGTCCTGTGTGGGTTGCTGAGGGTGAGAGGGAGACGGTGAATCTTGTTTCTTGATCAGAAGGCTGGATTTATTGATATATCATATATAATACATGATGATTATACTAATAAGAATAAAGAGAGAAGTTTGCAGAGCTGCTCAAGCTAGGCTAAGAATAGAAAGAAAGAATCTATAACAAAGTTGTGTCCAAGGACTCTGTCCCTAGCTTGTTCCTTGTGATTGGCCCTTAATTATAAACATGGGAGCATGAACCAATCACCAATCAAAATAGGTGCCCCTGTTGCATTCCACAGCAGCTGATAATAATTGTTTACATTCTCTTCTGAGGCCTCTGCCTTCCGGAAGACACAGAAATCTGAAAGAAAGGATTTCTGTGAAAAAATGTCTGTGACATCATAGAAAGTTCATCTCATAGAAGAGTTCAAGGCCAAGCTGGATGGATCTTTGAGCCATCTGGTGAAGGAGAAGGTGTCTCTGCCCATGGGCAGGGGGATTGGAATGACATGATCTTAAATGTCTCTTCTAATCCTAAGCATTGTATGAGTCTGTATACTTCATGGCACAGTTACTAAAGGAGGCAACTATGACAGGTGCCCTTCTTGGTTTGTTTATTTTTAAAAGAGAGATTCTAATGAGTGAAGTAGTGACTGGTGGCTATCTTAGCCACAGTAACCATGAAGGAATCAAGTCTGAAATCTCTGACAACAGGAGGAAAAGTGCCGGCAAAATGTCAGCCCTGGACAAGAGGAGAGCAGACTGCTCAGGAAACTAATTAGAGAAGTCCCTGAGAAAATGCTATAGAGGATACTGGGGTACATCAATGCGTGTCACTTTTTAAGCACCGCTTCCCAAGAGCACAGGAATGGGCAATTCCAAAATGTTAGAAGTCAAGTAGGGGAGGCAAAAGGCTGGCTTGACTAAGCAGGCAACTTCTTCTGGAACTAAGGTAAAAACAAGAAAGTCTACGGCCAATGGAGGAAAGCTCATGTGATATGAAGGGTATACAGAGATACTGGTCACCACTGTAGGGAGAAAATTTGTGTCTGAAAGTTTGTTGCAGCTGAAGACCAGAACTGTAGGGGACAGTAAAAAGTGTTTTTTAGATGTTTTAATAGCAAAATAGCAAAAGGCAGAAATAACATTGTCCCAAAGATCTGGCTGATGTTATCATGAGGCCTTTCTTTTTCATTTTTGGATGATCTTGGGCTTCTGGAAATGTCCTGGTCAACTGGCAAATTTCCAAATTCCAGCTCAGGTCATTCTGTGATTTACAATTTACTTCCAGGACCCTGCACACAGGTTCAGAATTCTCTTGAACTGAGTGTTATGTAAGATGTGGGCAGGTATAAAAAAATTTTGTCTTTTCCTACTCTCAAATATTCAAATATCAATCCCAAGTGTGTGATTTTTCGACTGAAGGGAATCTGAATCCTTAAAAGCTGATTTTCTTATACTGTTCTCACTGGGAAGAACCTGGAGGACATTGCAGAAATATGATGCAAGCTGTGAATCATAGGAATCTTATTGTAGATGCTAGTAGAAGTTGTTTCAGTAAAGTCACAGAGGGCTGTAAGACGGTATTAAATACTGCCCACTCTACTAAACTGTAATATAGTTAAATATTTCCTGTGTTTTGACACATGATTTAGAGAGGAACATGGTATATGACACAGAAACAAAATTAGAACTCACCTTTACAATATGTAAAAAGCAAATGTGGCATATATTAGAAGTTATATATATCAAAATACAGAAAGCAGATATACAGAACTTAGACATTAAATTAGTCATAATAGTCACATAAGGCTGGTGAGTAGCAAGAAATTTGGCAGGATGTGCTTGAAAACATCATTCTGCCTTAGGAAAAGTTATTGTTACAGAAATATTCCAGTATTTGCTTCTCAATGGCAGACAATCACTGAAACCTCCGAGACACTGAGGCCCCAGTAGGCACAAAAAGGCCCATGAAGAGAAAAAAGAACATGTCCTTTTTAAGAACAATCACAAAAGTATTCTATATAGCAACTGGAATTAAACACAAGCAATTTTTGAAATTGAATCATAGCTATGTTCAGGGAGAGGACTTAGAGATTTGGAGACTTTGCAGCAGATTTTTTTTATTGAAAACTCATACATGTTCACTTTAGTTCAAAAGAAACTTCTAAACAGAGAAGAGAAAAATTTGATCCATTTTTCTCCATTTTAAAGGTAGTGAGTGAAGAAAATAAGCCTCTACGACAAGCATGTAAATCAGTGAAAATGCAGTGTCTAAAGCAACTTGTTCCTCTTGTTTATTCAGTGTGTCTTTTCCTGTTCATGCCATTTATTTGTTAACTTCTTCATATCTTGTTTGGTTTGGCATTTAAACTCAGAGAAAATTCATGTTGTTTTGCTAAAAAAAGCATTAAAAAGTGAGATATTCAAAATTTTAGTTCCTAAGATGCATCAATTCTTATCTAGAATGATTAGATCTGGTAGATCCTGGCTTTGTTCTTTCAAAGCTCTGTTTACAATCGCTGTGAATTTCTTTACAGGACAACCAAGACTGTTTTTGCAAGTCAAAACAGTAACCTGTCCTATGAAAAACACAGGCATCAGTCTGAATCTCTTCTCCCTATCATGTTTGTAATCAAGAGGGATTTAAGAACAAGGTATTTTCCCAAGGAACTAATGTTTTCTTTTTTCTGCCCTGCCTCCTCATGCAATATGTCTACCTGATTACGTGTCAGCAGAGTAGGTGTGAAGCCTCTGTCATTTCTGCAAGACAATTCTGTATGACAAGTACAAAATATTTTACCTTGTTTAAATTTTAACTTTGAATCAATTTCAGTTTTAACTTTGAATCTAATATTTCTTTTAAAAGAATTCCTTGATTTATACATACAACAAAAACAATAGTTTGTAGTAAGCAAAAGTTTTTAGAAAGGTATGTTGCCTATTGTAGCTCTCAGATGCTCTCAGAATATTACAAAATGGATGTCTAAGACTTATACAGCAGTAAAATCAATGTGCAGGAGAAGAGCAATCAATTTCTTCTGTGGAACAAAATAATTTGCATGCACCTGCTTGTTCATGAGGTTGCCTGCTTTTCATGTTGGGCTGGAGTGAGAACAGTGAGTGCACAGCCCATGCACCTGTATATTAATGACATGACCTTTGCTACCTTTTGAAATGTTATCCTGGAAATACTTAATCACAGGATTAAAGAAACCACTGGGCCACTTCAAATTGGTACTGGACAGTTTATAAGGAGGAGATACTCTAACATTGGCAGTGTTGTTAAACACTTACTTTGCATCTCTACTTACAGAGAAACATAGAAAAAATCAGTTCAAGTCTGAGACCAGTTTACAAGTTATGACAGAGTGATATAGATGTGTACAGATTACAGAATTGCTTCCTAAGAGCTTAAATCCACTTGCTGCATACAAAGAATATTGTCTTGATAAAATTAATCTTAGAGGTTGCAAGTGAGGAAATACGCAAAGGGGTAGTTGTCTGTTTCTCCTGCTTTGGGATTTGGTTTAGGGGATTTGAAACTAGAGAAACAAATATCCCTATTTAATTGTTTGAGATAAAAGTAAAGTATACCAGTCTAAATTAACTTATGAGTGATTTGTTTAATTCAGGGGGAGTCCAGGCTACCTTAAGAAAAACAGGAAGCAAGAAGGGGAGAAAAATATAAAAAATAATGGAGAAAAATTTAACTTCAAAACCTTCTGCACTACTTTGAATGCAGTAAAATACCTGCCAAGTATCTGGACATCCATGAGTATGATTGACTGCAGATCAAAGAAAGTAAATCTGAATTTTCAGAGTTCCTAGTTGCTCTGTGTAAGTAGTTACCCACCATCTGTACAGCATCAGCATGGGTCCATTGCTTGATGTGCCAGCTCCTGGCCCTTTTTTGGGTGGTCATCCTGGTATTCATCATATAGGATCAAGTAATTATAACATTAGGCTGGTAGTAGTGGAGAAGTTTTAGGGGGCAGGATATACACACAATGAAAAATAAAGAATCTTACTGCTGACTTTGCATCAGAAATGAGCAGATGTTTAGATTCATGGGTGAAGAGGTATGCCTGCTGCAGGCATAGGCCCCATCTCTCTGCAATCACAACAAATTGCAGCTGGCCTGATAGTTGCCCTGGAGGTGTGGTACAAAGCAGAGAGCTAACTAGCCCATCGGTTTTAAAGGCATTTAGAGGCATAGGTGACTGAGTCATGAAGGAAACCACATTTCCCACTAAATGGCCAGATTTTTCATGTGTGCATTCATACTTGCTATCATTATCTTCTTATTTTAATGTTATTGTCAATTGCATTATCAATGTTTTGTTGTGATGCCTTGATGCTCTACCGAAATGGAAGGTGAAATGACTTGGGAATCGAAGTTGCTTTGTTTCTATCTAATACTTGATTCACTTCCAGGTTGTTCTGTTCATATTCTGAACAGCAGAGGAAAAAGCAATGCTATAATCATTAATTTTTCAAGACCTGCAACTTACTCAACATACTTTTCTTCTGAAGCTGTAACATTACCAGGGGAAATTATAAGAGAGATGGTAAACTCTTCTGCATACACAAAAGACAAATAGATTTAAAAACAAATAGATTTCATTGAGGCAACAAAAGTATGCAGAAATATGAAGAATTCAGTAATGGTCTTAAACATGCTCTAGTTAATGTGAGTTTCACTCATCTCCAAAATCTCTTTGGTTTAAACTATCCAGGTAAGTATCAAAGGCTGTAACTTTGGGTTAAAAAAAAATAAATCAAAAATAAATAAAAGGATAAATCCCTTTATTTGGCAGGGGGCTTCTTATTTTGGCAGGGGGCATCTTATTACTAACATGAGAAGCATTCTCTTCCACTGCTTCTTCATTATTGTAAGTCCTTATCAAATATATAGGAATTTGTAGTACTTGAAAGCTACATCATGGGAGACAGGTTAATTTCCCCCCTTTTCTGTAAGAACAGGAGAACGGACTACTCATGTTAAGACACACTTTAGCTTTGGACACTGATTGAGTATCACCAAGTCTTACAAACTAGAGATTAATAAAAATTCTCTTGGTAACCTTTTTACAATGTATGATTTTTAAATATGAAATCTAGGTCTTATGCCATAAGTAGAAAACAGAATCACAGAATCACACAGAATCACAGAAGTTCAAGACTGGAAGAGACCTATAAGATCATCAAGTCCAGCCGATGTTCTAACTGTTCAACTAGATCATGGCAGCAAGTGCCACATCCAGTCTTTTTTTGAATTCTTCAAGGGATGATGACTCCACCACCTCACTGGGTAAATGATTCCAGTATCTGACCACTCTTTCTGTGAAATATTTCCTTCTTAATTCTAACTTACATCTCGCTTGACGCAGCTTGAGACTGTGTCCTCTTGTTCTATCTGTTGTCGCCCGGAGAAAGAGACCGACCCCCAGCTCACCACAGCCACCCTTCAGGAAGTTGTAGAGAGTGATGAGGTCGCCCCTTAGTCTCCTTTTCTCCAGGCTGAACAACCCCAGCTCCCTCAGTCGCTCTTCATATGGCTTGTGTTCCAAGCCCCTTACTAGTCTCGTTGCCCTCCTCTGGACACGCTCAAGTAACTCGATGTCCCTCCTAAAGTGAGGGGCCCAGAACTGGATACAATACTCCAAGTGAGGCCTCACCAGTGCCGAGTACAGGGGAAGAATAACCTCTCTGCTCCTGCTGGTCTCTCCATTTCTGATACTGGCCAGGATGGCATTGGCCCTCTTGGCTACCTGGGCACATTGCTGGCTCATATTTAATCGACTGTCAACCAGCACCCCCAGGTCCCTTTCCACCTGAGCACTGTCCAGCCACACCGTCCCCAGCTTATATCGGTGCAGGGGGTTATTGTGGCCAAAGTGCAATACTTGGCACTTGGACTTATTGAAGTTCATCCTGTTTGATTCTGCCCATGCGTCTAACCGTTCCAAGTCTCTCTGGAGAGCCCTACACCCCTCTAGCAGATCTACAGTCTTTCCCAATTTAGTGTCATCAGCGAATTTACTAATAAAAGACTCTAAGCCCTCATCCATATCGTCAATAAAAATATTGAACAGAACACTAAAGCATAGTAGAAAACACTACAGAAAATAAATGGAAATATATTTTCTAGAACACTGGAAAAAAACTTAGAAAATGTGATGTTGATACCTACAGTCCATAATTTATATAGTAATCAGAAAAACAAAAAACTCAGATATACTGTTACACAATTCACTCAACTGCAGTTTTCATCTGAGCGAGTAATGTGACAGTTGGCTAGAGCAGTTTGTGCCTCAGTAGAATAAATGGAAGGCAGAAATTGCATTCAGAGGAGAAAAGGCATGGGGGCCAGTCATGTGTGTGTGTGTGTACATGGACAGACATGTATGCACATGTCCTATCAGACGTATTTCATTCTCATCTGAAAGAATGAGACAAAATCACAAAGCTGTCTTGAAGAGCAGCTTCTAACTGGATTATTTCAGTCTTTATCACGAGGTAACATGGATAAAGACGTGTTAAACCACTAACTCCTGGCTTAATGAGATCTGTGCTTCAGGAGAAAGCCCAAAACCCCATCTGGCTGGCTCTCAGCAGTGTAGAAAAAGTCAACTACTCTACCAGAGGAAGCAGAGGATTGAATTTAAAGAGTTGAGATAGAGGAAAAAGAAGGAAAAGACAATGAGCACGCAAAAAAAAATTGCTGTCAGTGTCCTACTGATATATTCAAGCATTCTATCCAGTGCTTTAAAAGAAATAATGAAAAATTAAATAATAATACCGCCTCAGACAGACACCGTAGTCACATTTCTATAAGAGAAATAAATATTTTAAAAGAAATCCTTGAAAACAACACTCAGCAGCTCAGGGTTTCAGCTAGTATGAAAACAACTGGGTATTTTGCTATTCCTAGCAGTGTCTGGCAGACATTGCTGAGTTTTGGCTGCCCTCCGTGGCATTATTTTCCTGCACACATTTCACTGATAAATGTTTCCATGTTGAAATTAAAACCATTACATGGAAGTTAAGACCTCACTGGGGGCTTAAAGCCACAGCTTTTCTTCTGCCCAGAAAAAGTGATTATAGAGTGTCAATGGTAATGCAATAAAAAGCAGAACTTCTGTTAATAAAACTAGATAAAATGGAATAAAAAATATTGCTATGTACTGAGGTGGAGACAAGGGAGAAAAAGTGGGGTTCTGTAGAACTACTGCATGGGTTTTTGGTTTTGTGGAGTTTGGAACAAATGTTGCTGCAGGACTGTGCTACTCTTCAATGGTGCTCAAATCAGCCACAACAGCCCAGCTCTCCTAGGAGATGGGAGAGGCCCAGGTTCAAGGGGAGTCATATCCCTGCACCAGAATGTCCTAACAAACAAACAGCCCAGGCTTGCTCAGACAATGGTGTGAGTGGATTTGTGTCTTTTTAGGTGAAAAGCCATAAGAATGAGCCACACTGGAGTGCAGAATTAATGAAAGTGTGGGAAATGATGATGTTTTCACTTCTGTAGAAATTAAACTTCCACAACCCCTTAAATGCTTTTTTTCTTGGCGACCAATGCAGCAATTTGTAATGTGGTACACTTAGCCAATATGTTTAAAGAAGGAAATGTGTTGTGGTAAAGGCGCTTGACTAACTTTCCACTTCTAGCTCTACTAAAAAATGTCTGTGTGACCCTGAGAAAGAATTTTACTCCTCCAGCAAGACTTGTACTGCATCTTCCAGGTATATAATTAATTTGGAATACCAGAAGCAGAGCTTTGTGAATGGTACGATCACTATACAGATCAGCAATTTTTATTAATTCAGAATATTAGGGAGTAGATGATCTTATGATCATTCCCTACAGATCTTTTCTTTGGGGAAAACCCCAAAAAACTCTACCTATCCTAACAAACCTACTCCAGAAAAAAGAAAAAAAGAAAAAAAAAAAAAAAGCAAAGGAAAACAAACAACTTCCCCCCACCCCACCAAACCTCCAAAAATAACACCCCAAAACCAAACCAATCAGCTAAAAAAGAAACCAAACCCATAAAAACCAAATGGGCATGATGGGGGAATAAACCCCTATTTTTCTTGTTTGAAATTAGGAAACTTTTGAAAATATCTTCTTTCCAAAGTCACAGCATTGTTTCTTTGTTTTCCATTTGCCTTTTTCTTTTTATTTATTTATTTTTTTCACCTGTGCCCTAAGGAAAGAGAAGCTGCTTTCTCCCACGGTCTGCACTCAACAAACCTATCTAGTTTAGCTCCTAAAATCACCTTAGTAGCAAGAGGTGGAGAAAAACAGCTATTTTTTCTTTCAGTTCAATGTGAAAATATCAAACTGCTGTTACCTCAGTTACTGCTCAGGTTACTGTTGGATGTTTGAACTCATTAAGCCATATAAAGCAAATTTTTAAAATGTCAAATCTGTTCTACCAGACTATCCATGGAGACAGAGGAGGTGATATTTGTGCTGTTGTGCTAGTGTTATCTGCCTAGGAAGAGGAATATAACCAACATCATGTTTAAACTGATAAATATGACAATAACAGGATAAAACATTCCTTAAGCACTGATAGCATGTACTTGCTACTCTAGGCCCATCTTGGCTGTCATATCAAGTAAAGGAAGCCAAGACAGAATAGTTACAAGGAATAGACTATGTAAAAGAATTAGACAAAGGAAAGACTGGCATTCAAATATGTCCTTCTGGAATACAAGTTTTCTCCTTAGATACAGGATTCTTCTCCCCCCGCTAAATAAATTTTGTAACACCAACAGGTTCTGTAAAAGCCCCCTGTATAGAAGGATAAATCACAGCAGTCACAGCACTGGAGCTGCAGTCTGCAGCACAAATGACAGTGGATTTCTTGAGATAAATCTGCAAATAAAAGAGAGCTGTGCCCCTGTTTCCTCTTCCTAGCATTTACAAAACCCAATAGCACAAATATAAGCATCTAATATTTGAAACAGAAAATCACTCAGCTGACAGAGGGATCAGGAGCTACTGAAGCAGGGAAACTACGAAGTGCAAATGAGTAGCACTTCACTGGTATTTGACTGATAATTTTACCCAACAGAGGTTATTACAAAGATGTCTCACAAGAGACCTCTGCTTAGGGGGCTATGCAGTTTCAGGAAGAGATTTAGTTGTGATATTTTCAGTTTGGGGGAGTATTTTTGTTATTTGAAAGTTAAAAATCATCTTTGCCAACATCTGGCTCAAAAAACCAAACAATCAAACTCAGTTCAAATCCTGTGCAGGTCTTGATAGCATTACGTGCTTTTACAGTAATTTCTTCTTCTCCAAATTATGGATGTATTTAACAAAGATTAAAAATAACATTTCCCAAAGTTTATCTGATGGTAAATAATCAGGGAGCTGACCAGATGGGAACACAGAGATTTCAAAGAAGGTGAATTGGTACACTTTTAGTGCACATTTTCTTGTGCTTGGGTATTCAATCTTTTGTTACGTGATGTTGTTGGTTGGAGACAGGGACAACATGAACTCACTGAGAGTCCTGGACAAATAATGTGTTTTATTGTTCAGAACTTCTTTTTATAGGGAGTTTGAATTTCCTGGGCTCAGATAGTTGATTGACAGGGATCTCTTTCTGCCTACATCTTTGGACACTGGTGTTTCTGCATTGAGGCTTGAACAGGGTTGGCTGAAGGGCCCCTGTATAGGTTTGAAACCAACCTAGCTGGGAACTTGTTTGTCTGTTTTCTGGAATGAACTAGGCTAGCCTAATTGGGTTTGTCTTCACCTTGTCCAGCTACAGACTGGCTGTACTGTAACAGTACTGTGATAATTTCTAATTAGGATGAGATTTTATATGAAGCATAGAGGTAGACTAATTTTTTTTTGTATCTGTTCACCTAATGGTGATCAAAGGTATGATGCACAAGCTTAGTTAAAACATTCCTTTTTATTTGGTTAGGGTTTTTTTGTTTGATTTGTTTTGATTTTTGTTTTGGCTTTTTGTTTGTTTTTTGTTTTGTTGGTGGTGGATTTGGGGGGTTATTTTTGTGTGCTTTGTTTATTTCGCTTTGATTTTTTTTGGTTTGGTCTTGTTTTGTTTTGTTTTGTTTTGTTTGTGGGGTTATTTGTTTTGTTTTTCCTGAATGACAGAGCATTCTGGGTAAAGGAAATTTGAGGGGTTTGGCTCCTTTTTCCTCTTATAACTGATAATTCACCTGTATGGTGATTTGTAGAGACAAGATTATAGTTTTCTCAGTCAGCTCCACTGAGCACGTTGGAGTCCTGAAGCTGTAGCTGGGCAGTTTACTTCCCTTCTTGAGCTGAAATGTGTGTTTAGCAACAGACAGGTCTCTTTGCCACCCTAAAAGAAATACAATGTTTAGCTCACCTATTGTCTCTTCTCCATTTTTCTAACTGCCAAAAGAAAAAAAATGGTTGGTGTAGGAAAATTGAGTGGAGAGTGGTTTATTTACTGAGTCACAGACACCAGTGAAAGTATTTTACCTGCTTGGAGGCTACACATTCAGGCAGTAACAATGTAGGTCAATCTGAATGAAATGTGTTTTTACCAGAGGAGAAAATCTTAGAAGACATAATTTACACTGTTTGACATAATTTAAACTGTTTTCTTCCTACAACTAGCATTTCTTTTCAGGAATGATACAAGTTTTGATGGTAGTTATCCAAGGTGAAAACATACAGACTAGTCAACTGTTCAAGAAAAACCTTCTGATGTCAGCTGAAATGCATATAACCCCCCGAACACTCATACTTAACACACCCCTATATGCTCCAGATTTTAAAACTATCAAAATATTATGGGAACTTTTGTGTTTTGAGAAACTCAAGTTTATACTTCATGACTAAGGAGATATCCTTAAAACATGGTTATCAATTATACTTTGCAATAGTTTTCTAATGGTGGAAAAAAATATTATTGCATTATATCTACACCTGACCAAAAAAGGCTGGCTACATTTTTGAGGAGAGCTGTGCTGAAAAGTGTGCCCTGTGACACAATGGTAACTGCAACCACAATTGAATTGTTCCCCAGGCCAGCAAATGGAATAAGTGAGCATTTAAATGTAATACCTAATGAACGCTTTTCAGAAGATTAAAACCACTCTGCAGGCTACCATGACTGCTAATCCATTCCAAGCCTAGGGAAGCAATGACCATAAATCATCCATAAGATGCTTTGGCAAACATTTGCTAGACAGCTGAAAGATCATGTCTAATACCAGCTTCAGCTAAACTCATTGCCTTCTTTCCTTAATCCAATACAAAATAAAAATTCTAAGATAACATTTAGAGTATAATCACTTCTTAAAATTTAAATTAGAAATGGAAAAACATTGATTTCAGAATTTGTTTTACAAACTAAAATAATATTCTCCCTGTGTTTATAACTCAATGCAGATCTTTTTTGACCTTTATGCAGCAAATTGGTTGTTATGTGGAATTTTAAGGCAAATTCAATGCCTAAATGGTTTTGCAGGGCTAAATACTAATAATTTATTATTTTAATTAAATTTGTAATCTCATTTTTCCAAACACACTTGAATTTGAGTGCTATGCATATATAGTACACTTGATAAATTTTTCACATCCCTGTCTTTTTTTAGCACAGCAGATCTCCTTCATAAACTGTGTATGTTGCATTAGATATCTAATCTGATGAGAGTTTAATTGCTTGGATAAGGACAATTTTGTCCTTGCTTACAACTGTGTAACTCTAAAGTGGTTTTGTGTATTTTTATAGTCTTTAAATGCTAATTTCAAAATCTTTTTCCTCAGCATAATTGTTGACTTGAGAAATACAGTAGCATGGGTAATCTATATATAAAATCTGGTTTAATTGAGCTTTTGCTTCTGACAGTAGTGTTGATGAACACCTTAACAACACTGCACTGTTTAGTTGGGAAGTCTGTGCCTTGGAAGCAATTCACTATATACCTAAACAACTTCATCATGCTAAAGAGAGCTGAGCAAGATTTTCAAACATCAGTTCTGGACAAAATTTAATTAATTTTAGTGAAATATATAGGCCTAGAAAGCTAGCATATTAATTGGAAACTTTCCCCAAGTGTAATGTTAGGAAAAATACATAAATGAGTCTCCTACACTCTCCCAGCTTCCATCAGAAATACATGACAGGAGCATGCCAAGCTTTTATGACAGGGTGAATTCGTGTAAGTGCTCATCCAGCTCTGGCTGCTCTGAATCTTGCTGTGGGTAGCTTTTTCTTTTGATAGAGTAAATTAAACTTTACATAATGCAAACCTATATGTAAACCTAATATTTGAAATGTCTTTGTACCTATGCCTTGCTCTATGTCAGCCTCAATCTTGATGAAAAGGTAACTACAGGTAAGATAGGTAAAAGCACGTGTTACTTTACAGAGAACAAAAAGCTAAATGCTTTTTCTTTAAACTTCTTTCTATCCAATATTTTCATTCTTTAACACAATAGAGTTGTAAGGAGAAAGACCATATCCACACTAAATAAGAGAAGGCAAATGCATAGCATTCTTCCACACTGAGCAGCAAAGTGCCAACTGACATAACATTTTGCTTGCACAGCTGTGTTACAGTTAGCAAATAAGAAATATATGCATTTTCATGAAGCCCTTGCCCTTCATCCAGAAGGGCAAGCCTTAAAGTAAATAGACAAAGACAAATAAAACAGAAGGAAAAAAAAACGTTTCTTTGGCACAAAATCAAATTAATGCAAAAGCCAAGGAGAGCTTGAGAGCCAATTTCATGCTAACAAGCAAATGCAATTGAAGTATGATGTTTTGTAAAAGATTTTCAGAGAGGTACTTCCATATATCTCAATGGATTTGGAAGATAAATATTATTTATCTCCATATCACAGACAATGCAAATGGATGTCATGAAACTCTTGTCCCAGGACATGTTCGACCACAATAGTGTTGTTTAATCCTTTCTCTTCAATGCTGCCATATACTACCCCTCTTTATGCTCTAGCTTGAAAAATTCGGGTCAGAAAAGAAATATTTTTTCTCCTGGGCATTTTTGAAAATTTAATAAGTTTCCTTGCTGAAGTCTCTGCTTTTTTATTAAAAGCAATCCATGTCAGGAGACTATCACCATGACAGCTACTCCAGGCAGCTGTAAACCATCCATGTGGTGTATGAGAATTATGATCCTGATACATATTCAGTGTGTTTCATTGACTACTCTGGAAATCAGATGCACTTCGGGAGTAAATTAGGAGGCAAGAGCAATCTGGGAACAAATCTGAGGCAGTAACCTGCCTTAAGTCTTCCCAGGAGCACTATAGCTTGAAGGAGATAATCACTAGTAAATGCAGCATGACCTTTCCCTCCTTTGACCAGGTCCACTTCTAAGGAACAATGCAACTTGGCCTCTCTTTTAGCCAAGATAAGTATATTTGAAAGTTTGGTTATTTCATGAAGGAACAGTTGAAAGGTTTCTGGCAGTTGCATCTCTCATACTCATTCTTCCTTCCCTTTTCCCATTGATTTTAGTACAAAAGAGGAACTATTTTCTAATGTGCTCTTTCATCTTTTCCCCTGGCGTGAACGTTGATCTCCTGTTGAGACATAACTGCCACATTCCTCTTTTGCAATGCTAACAGAAGAACAGTTACTCAACTAGAAGCTCTCTGGAAAAATGCTGAAGGTGGTATGAAGTAAGGTCTCACACTCTGAAGCCACAGAATAGATTTCACAAGAAAAAAATGTGAAAAATAACAATTTCTTCTCATGCAGTTCTTTAGTCATAGCAGTCTAGCCTGCTGTTGCCCTAGTGACGTCCTCAAGGGTTCTTGACTTAGAAATACAGCAGATGGCAAGAAGATGCCCACCTGCTCTGTCCAATCAGTTAGAAACATAACATTTTTTCCACGAGGACTCCTTTTCAAACAGAGATAAATAATTAATAGTAATTTGTCAATCCTTTCTGAGCTCCTGCTCTATGTCTTTCGGCAGCTGCAAATTGCTGCCACTCAAATTATTTCCTTCCCTTTTTATACTAAGGTTGCAACAGGCAAGGTGATCAAAGAATAGGAATACTTTTCAACCAATGTCATAACTTTAGAGTGTACCTTTGATTCATAAACCTTATATTATGTTATGCAGAGACATTTGCTATAGTTTTTTTTGCTGGGAAAGCATTTTGAAGTTGAGAATAACTTTTGCAGAGAATCAAAACTGGTCCTAGGAGCTGGTCAGTAAATTTTTTAAATATAAGAATATTTATTGTGCTTTGATCCCAGCTGACAACTAAACAGCTACTCCCTCACTCCCCCATAAGCAGAACTGGGGAAAGAATGAGAAAAATAAAAGTAAAAAACTCATGGGTTGAGATACAGACAGATTAAGAGGTAAAGCAAAAGCTACACAAACAAACATAGTAAAGCAATTAATTCATTCCCCCCTTCCTCGGGGGGAAGCAGGTGTTCAGCTACCCCAAAGAAGGGAGGGCACCATCATGGGTAACAGTGACTTGGGGAAACAAACACCATCACTCCAAATGGTTCTCTCTTACTTCTTTTTCCTCCAGTTTCATGTACTGAGCATGACTCCACATGGCCTGGGATATACTTGAGGTCAGCATCAGCTTTCCTGGCCATTTTTCTCCCAATTCCTTGTGCACAACCTGCCCGTTCACTTGTGGAGTGGGGTGAGAAGCAGAAATGGTCTTCACACTCTGCAAATGTTGCTCAACAATACCTAAAACATGTCTATATTATCAGCACTGTTTTCAGCCCAAATACAAAACAGACCCCTACACTAGGCACTGTGAAGAAAATTAACTCTACTCCACAAGTATCTAAACCAGCTCAATATTTAAAATGCTAAGATAAGACCTGTTGTACTAAATAGCTCTATACTACATCCAGTATAAAAAAAAGATGATTCAATTAGTAGGAACGATCTTTTACTAGAATCACTGGAATTGTAGGAAATACTACAATTAGAGTGTTTCTGTACACTCACTGTGATATTGTCTTCATTGGCATGACCTACTTATGCACATGGAAAAGTATTGGAAAGCAGCAAAGTTGTTCAATTAGAAAGGCAGGAACATGGGCACTTACATGGATCTTTCTTTTCTTTGAAGAGTTGAAGAGTTCTTAGAATCATAAACAACAGAATAACCTGAGTTGGAAGGGAATGGTGAGGAGCATGAAACTCCTGACTTCACACAGAAGAAACCAGAACTTAAACTGTTGTCTAAAGATGTGTTGAATACTTGGCTTGGGGCCATGATTATTTTCCTGGGAACCTCACTCAATTGCTTGACCAATCCCTCTCTGAAGAATGTAATTTCCTAATACTCAATCTGAACTTCCTCTGCTACAGTTTTAAGTCATTGCCATGGGTTCTTTAAATGGACACCAGAGAAGAGATCAGCATCTCCCTTCCATTCATGAGGAAGGTTATATTGGTTTGGCATGGCCTGGTTTGTGGTCGCAGGGGGACAACAAGATGTCTCCTGTGGGAAGCTGTCAGAAGGTTCCCACCATGTCCAGCAGTGCCAATCCCTGATGGCTCTGAAACAGGCCAGGGCTAGGCCAATGAGAGAAGCTGGTAACACTTCTGTGATGACATATTTAAGAAGTAAATCGACACAAAGTCACAGAGTTTTTTGCTTGTAGCCAAAGAAGAGAAGAGATGAGGACAAGGTGAAAACAACATGGAGACCACAAGGTCAGTGGAGAAGGTGGGGGAGGAAGTGCTCCAGGCACTGGAGCTGAGATTCCTCTGCAGGCTGTGGTGAAGACCATGGTGAAGCAGCTGTGCCCCTGCAGCCCATGGGTGCACAGGGAGTGCAGAGATCCACCTGCAGCCCATGGGGGAGCTGCCCATGCTGGGGCGGGTGGATGCCTGGAGGAGGCTGTGACCCAGTGAGAGACCCAGTGGAGAGAGGGCCCTTGCTTCCAGGCTGGAGCAGCCTGTCCTTGGAGGAGTGCACCCCCTGGAGTGATCCCTGCCACAGCAGTTTTGGGAGGAGTGTCTGCCCATTGTGGGAGTTCATGCTGCAGCAGGTGCAGTATGGCTGTTGTTTGTGAGAGTGGACCCACAATGGAGAAGTTCATGGAGAGTTGTTTCCCGTGGGAGGGACCCTACAGCCTCACAGGGGAAGGCCTGCTCTCCCTGAGCAGTGAAAGAAAATCTCGGTGATGAACTGACCAAAAACCCCCATGCCCTGTCTCCCTGCACTTTTGGTGGGAAGGAGGGAGGGAGTGGGGGGAAGTTTTTAAGGGCTTATTTTACTTCTCATTATCCTCTTCTGACTTGGTTAGTAATAAATTGATTTTGCAACTTAAGCTGAGCATGGTTTTGCACTTGAAGTGTTTTCTCCCAGTCCTTATCTCACTCATGAAGCATTTGTTAAATTTTTTCCCTCTCTGCTGCTCTGCTGTAGGAGAAGAGGGTGAGCGAGTGACTAATGGGTGCCTTGCATTGGGCCAGTGTCAAACCATGACAAGAGTATAAATAGAAATTAGGTAATCCTTCAGACTCCTCTAAGCAGAAGAAACCTAATATCCTCAGCTGCTCCCCACAAGCCACGCCATATTGTCCTTTTAGCACCTTTGTTTTTCTCCTTTGGACACATTCTGATATTTTTATCTCCTTCTTCCATTGTGGAGAGGAAAACTGCACAATGTTTGAGGTGAGGACACAGTAACAGTGGATGCAGTGGGACAATGGACTTTGACTCGTCAGCTATATCGTGCTTAATGCACCTTGGGGTACAGCTAACCTTTTTCTGAAAATACAGTTTTTATCTCTTGTTCCCATTCACCTCAGAAATTGTTGCTTCTCTTTGGGGCATAAACCAAAAATTTAACAAGATACCACAGCAGAGCATACCAATGATTGTACTCCACTTCTATTTCTGCAGGCATTGTCCTTCACAAATATTCATAAATTAGTCTGAAAATATCTTACATTATATTTACAAGTCAGATCTAGAGTGCTTCAGGCCAGATTTTTGTAATGTCCAGAGACAAAATGTAAAACCACCAGGAACCTGTTTGAGTGATTCTCTAATCAGTGCCATCCTTTATAATAAGTCCAACCTTTGCAAGAGCTCAGAGATTGCTGTAAATGTATGAGCAATGTGTTGCTACGAAGGGACCGTTTGTTATCTGAGAGGCAGCAAAATGCTGAATCTGAAGTTGCATCCTGCTTACATTCTAGTCCATGTGACTTAGCTGAACACATTAAATTTAGCTAACTCCAACACCAGCCAAAGAAACTTCCTGCTCTTTTCCCTTTCTCTTTCACAAAGAATTAGGAGAAGGGATTTTTGAAGCTAGAAATCTGACTTTGTTTTGGGGGATTCCTGATACATTTTTCTTGGTTGTTCATGAAGGTTGTTTCCCCTTTACCTCCACATACTATCAGCATCTCCCACCTCCAAACTGTCGATTTCAGATGCAAGGCAGGAAAATGGATGCTTATAAGCAGGGCCTTTTCCATTACTGCTGAGGGGGAGATGAGGTTTGAGAAGGTTGAACACAATATTTTTTCTCTGACATTACTAATAGCAGGACTGACTGAGACCTACTTGAGGTACTGGAAATTTTGTCACATCCTGTTTAAGTTAGAACAGTGTAAGGAAAGCTATAATTTTATGTCTAGTGCTCTAGAAAAATTAACTAAAGTCTCCAGGCAGTGATAAAAATCTCTGAGATACGATTTGTATGAAAAAATTATCCTCACATGATGACAAAATTTTATCTGACCTATTTGATGACCAGCCTTTTCACTGTTTGGGCTGCATTGAGCTATTTAGTGACAAAAAGGCGGAATTTACAAGAACCTTTCAATAATATAGGATCATATTCTGTATACATAGGCTCACTTTCTTCTACTGTTTCAGGAATGTAATAAATTCTGTGGTACCGTGTGAGCTGATATGTAAACTGCTGCCATTACAACAGTCTTTTAGGTAACTTTTTGTTTATTAAACCAAATATAATAATTAGTATACTACACCTACTAATTAGTTTAAATTTATGATTTATCATAAATAATTTCTCACTTTATTTGTTGAGAATTCATTGTGATTTATATATATGCTTCTATATTTAGTTTAGTTATTGAAATAATGAAATCTGCATGTAAGCAGATTTGCCCACTTTGGTTTAGTAGGAAAGGGCACTCTATACTGACAAAATGTAATCTATTCTTATAGATCTTCCTTTAGGTGCTCCAAAAAAGTTACATTATAGTCTGTTGAGTATACAGTCCAGAAGTTCTGACTCTCGTGGTGAATACCACCTGAAACCCCTTTTCCCTAGTGATCAGTATTCTCCAAATATTTCTGAAGCCTTTCCAAAGCCTTCAAAGTGTCTCTGTGGTTCTGTCCAATAAACATGATCCGGTCCTATTGGTTTTCTTCATTCACATCCTAAAATTAGCCCTACTAGGTTAATGGAGGTTATTCTTACTGAGTAAGAGTAAGAGTAAGAGTTATTTTTACTAAGAGTAATTTTCCTGTTTTTCTTTAGGAGTTAATTCATTCATCAGAAATCCAAGGCATCAACTGAAGAAAGAGTTGATGGAGGAGTTCTGGAAAAGTAATGTTGGGTTATGGCTTGGATACCTTATTAAAATGTAGTTAAATGATTGACTGGAAATAAAATATTGGAATAATATTGTTTCAAACCTGAAATAGCCCTAGTGATCTTGAAGACTAAAATAATATGCTTATGTATTACATGCAGAATAAGCTTATTTCTACACATGGTGCCATGAAAAAAAAACTCCACTAAAATTAACAATCAAAGAATGTGAGGTGAGACTTTATATAGTAAACAGTGATTGAGAAAAGAAGAGAAAACAGCAGGAAGCAAATATATTCATGCTAGATTTTCATTCTTGTAGAGAAATGAAATTGTCTACTTCCTAACCAGCACAGCTCCCTGCCATGTAAATTCTTTATTTTGTATTTAATCTTCCATTTTTAGAATAATTTGTTCTCTATGGAAGTCCAAATTTAAAATTCTACATGTTCAAAATTTTCTTTTTTAAATTGTTTTACAAGAGCATTTTTCTTTGTATTACTTTGAGGAAAGCACCATGCATCTATCATAATTCCTTTTTCTTGCTCTTGAGAATATAATTTACTCCTGTCTCCTGCTTTATTTTTTTTCTGCTTACTTTCCATAGAAGTGATGCTTGCGACTATGCAACTAGTGCATCTATGAAACACAATAATACTTCATCTCTTTTGTGGGATAAACTCTATACTACTCGAAGAGTAAATCAAAATCACGAGCTTTTAAATGATATATAAAACTAAAATTCAATCAAGGACAAATCTTCAAGACTAAAGACACAAATAGATAATGAACTAATTTAAACATAAGTTCTAACATTCTTTGTTTTTTATTGAGTTTGGAAGTGAAAAATATGTTCCAGATCTTAAACTAGTACTTCCACAGATCATTAATACATCAAGATTGTGCCTGGAGCAATGGACTGTTATTTTCTCACATCCGACTGAGTCTTTAAATATAACAGCATGAATTCCATCCATTCTTCTGAAATGGTAGCCACAAATATAGACAAAATATAAGTGCCCTTTATATGCTCTAAAGGAAGTCTGGGATAAGCCAAAGCAATTTGGAAATGGCATCATTATTATACTACAAGCTAAAATACAAGCATTCTATTGTACACGTTTCTTTAAGTTTTCTTTGTTATAAGGTGTTCTTGACATATTATACATGCAGTTAATGTCATAGCATAAATTGTTATGATAATTATTTGTAATTCATAATCTATAACCTCTAAAGGTTGTAGATCCAAAGCAACATAATATTTCAGCTGACTGACAGATAGAAAGCCAATGAGGTGATTTTGTCAGAACCTCATTTCCAGGATCAGGTCATGGTTAAGAAGTATGTTCTTGGTGTGTTTTGCTGAGTTGGAGCCAAAGTTCTGTCCATGAGCTTTTAATTTTGAAGCTGTTCCAAGTGTAGGGATACAATGCAGCAGAATTCGCAGATACTGTGACATTTCTATTGTTTCAAATGGTTATAATTTTTAATTGATTCCTTCTGAGAAGTACTTATGAGATTTATATCCCTGAATATGAATGCTAGCACAATTTGGCCTTGAGCCAGGACATTAAGCTCCAGCTTGAAACCTTATTCACATCTAACTCTGAACACCTCAGTTCCTTGTTGATAATACAGTATGGAAAGTGAATTATCTTGCAGCCTGGAGAGGTGGTTCATCAATACAAGGATGATATATGTTATGGCATATCTTTGGAATGTCTAATATGGAAAAAAGCCTTTGAGACTTCTATGTCTGCATCTATCTTCACCGCCACATTTCTTCTGGCATTTTGTATTTCTGTTTTAAGACTCAATATTGTCATTCTGACATGTATCTGAAAAGATGTGAACCTGCAGTGGAATTTTATTCTAATGTCTAGTTGTAGCTGAAGCTTCTAGAGATCTATCTGAATTAGCATTAATACATATAACTTGCTAAAGGTTTCCATAATGCTTGGAGTTAGTTTTCAACTTAATCACCTCAAGCTTTCTTTCTGGGTAAGCTATTAAAAAAATTTAGCTTAGCTAGGAGAACTGCCTTCACCATTTTTTACCTCCTCTCTGTGGAGGAGAAATGAAAAATTTGTGTTCTAGACCTTGTTTTCTACTTAATTCTTCTTTTGACAAGCTAACATGTGGACAGGTCAAAATTGCTGCATTCCCATTACTCATGGCATGCTGAGGGTATCTTCAACTAGTATCTCCTTCCACTCTGACAAGTAAAAATCAAAAAAATCTAGATGATAATGTTGGTTTTTAATACAGTCACAATAAATTAACAGTGATTTTGGAAGATTTCTAGTCTCAGTTCTGTTTTATTCACTCATTCTTGCACATGCAAAACTTGCATTTAGTATTTTCTATCTCATGAACAAAATTTTTCACTATGTCTCTAAAACACAGACCCTGTCCACTCTATAAGGATCACTGTTATGTTACTATATCATATTAGCTCAAATGGTAGAACCCTTAGTGCTTTTAAATATGCTTCTGATGTCCTCTCCATCAAAAGCACTTTGGACTCTATTAAGTATATTTCTCCAGTATACCAGCCCAAAATCTTTCTTCTGGAATGCATTACCTCTGCATAAACTAATAAAATTGACAAACATTTTATGCCAGTGACATTTATCACTGTAGCAGAGAACTTCAAGATCTGTACTTGAAATGCTGCCACTCTCTGATAAAGTAATAGATGTTGGTTTAGTTTGTTTTGTTTGACACTGTTTTTCTGCCTGCTCTGTTGTACATACATGCATGCCTAAGTAGAGAAACAGAGTGGATGAACATTCATTGTCAGGTGCATATTGGACAAGTCAGGATTTTTTTGAGGACTGACTACCACTGCTTACTCATTTAATTTAATGTCTGTTGATTTGTTAATACAGTTTATTTCAGTTTTAGCACCCTATCAAAGTTTATAGTAGAACAGAAATACATTTTAGAAAATCAGAAGGGGCCCTAAATTTTCACAAAGAGATAAGCTTCCAAAATGACAAGGACATATTACAAAGTTCTGTGTACTCATACAACAGTATGAGTGTTAAGTTCTGCATGGATCCCTATAGTAAATGCTCATTCACTATTTCAGTAGTGACATGCATTCTTCATCTTAGTGATCCAAAAATTCAGTTGAACATTATAATGCCATCAGTCTCTGCACTTAGACATCAGCATCCTGACATTTAACAAACTGCTCAGAAGTACTTTGAATTATCCTGTGGCAACAGTCTATGCCACTAGCTGGTTTTAACAATATCCTAGAAAAAAATAGGCCACCTGCAGGTGCTGGGAGTACCTCAGATGCAGTGGATAAAGCCTTGGGAAAAGTGGGGGAGGGAGTATCATTCTTGTCTTAATTGCAAGTTTTCAGGCTGATTAAGAAATGCCGTTATCTTAGGCATTTGCTCTTAGTCATAGGTTAAAGTGCAGCACCGTATATAGTGTAAGACACGACTACAAAGGAAGTCTCTGTTGATGAGGTATTTTAGTACGAGGATAACAAAATTTGAAAGTGAATTTTTGATGCCATCTTCCATGTCTTAATAAAATCATTTCAGAATTCTGTCTCAGATTCTTCTATAGATGTCTGCAGTGTTGCCAGGGTAGCATCAAGCAAAACAGTAAAATAAAGAAATATGATCTTTGATTGTCTATAAAAATGGAATCGCTTCTCCAAAATTTTCCTTACTGTAGTTTACATTTGATTTTGAGAAAATACATCACTTTACTCTCATAAAAACACACCATCTATTAAAACAATTTAAAAATATTGTGAAAATATCTTTATGTATTCTAAAGCTACTGCCATCTTTTGTACTATTTGCTTTTCATTCCACTGAAAATGCCTTTACTTCTCAAAATATTGCAAAACACATAATTACAGGTATGTTCCTGAAGTGGCTGCATTTCTGTAGAGAAGAAGCAATTAATAAATAATGCACATTACTTTCAGTCATAAGAAAGGGGAAAAAATAGGCAGTACTATTATTATTTGATGCAGGCCTGCCTTGAGTGGTATACTTCTGTTGCTGTTAAGTAGATCTCCAAATCTGTACTGAGTAAATACATTTTTTATTATGTTTGTGCACACTCATTCTTGAGCTAGGATGAATCACCAAAGCTGTTTCATCTCTTAGTCATCCCAAGGACTTGTTTCTTTCTTATATGGCAGAAAATATGAAACTCTTAGGATGTCAGAAGAAAAAAATGCATACCACTTAAAAGTGATGGAGCTAATTTTATAATGACTTGAATTCATGTGCTTGGGCTGATTTATGCTGAAGAATCTTAAATATATAACACCATCACCCCTATCCTATCCTATCCACTTCCCAGTTTTATCAATATAAACTTTGTGGTTTACTCAGCAATTCCAGCAGAATTTGAACTAGAAGTATTAAAAAAATTTGGTGATTAAAACAGCCGGAAGAGCCTCAAAATATCTTACAGTCTTAAAAATTAATGAACTTATTATAAGAGAAGACTTATTTGCATAACTGTTCCTAAATAAGCCTTGAAAACATACAGCAAGAACAGCTGATAGATTTCTGAAATGCAATTTTTATTACCACATTACTCAACTCATCTCTTTATCTCATTAAAAATACATCCCTGCTGTTCTTTGTGTGCCATCTAATGTTATTGTAAGATATTTCATGTCATAAGTTACTCTCATAGCAAAAGGCAGTCTTGTTCATAATCTGAAAGTAAAAGAAGAATTTCTATATTAATTTATTGACTTAGCTAATTTTTTTAAGACATAGAAAAGCGTGAGCTTGGTAGAGAAAATGGAATCGCCTACACTATCTAGAAAGTTATACAGCAATGTTTGTAGTGTAATTAAAAAATAGAAAGCATTGGGAGCCTAGATTTTTTGGCACAGCAAACCCTGAAAGAAATTTCAGTCATGACCTATATGAAAACAAAACTTCATATTTATCAGCTGTTGTACGTCTAGAGAAGGAGAAGCTGGATTTTTTTTTTTTTCCTGAGGACATTGTAACTTGAATTACAAAAATTTTCCTCAAGTATATTTGAAAGGGTAATGAAAAAACAGTTCTATTTAAATATAAGCAAAAATTGATGTAAAATTCATTGACCAGCCTTGCTTTTCCTTGCAAGAAGGTAACAGCTATGATAATGGCTGCACATTTTCCTCTGCTACGACAGGCTATGTGAGTCACTTATGCCACTGATGCCTCAGAATGCCTGAGTGGCTACCCAGAACAGAGGCTAAACAGAGTTAAAAGAAAAAAGAAGATATTTATTAAAGGCCTTCAATAGATATACCTTGGGCAGTGCAAAAGCCTCTCAGAGGCTATACCCCAGATGGATGACAGTTGTGAGCTTCTCAGACAGATGTAAGTTTGGTCTCTTTGCATATCAGAGGTTAATTGTCCAATTATAGCTTCAGGTAATGAAGTCATATTCTCCCAGTTTGCTTTCCACCCGATGCACTTTTGTTTATACTTTCCAGGGCCTGAGGCAGAAGGTGTCATTGGTTGTCAGGTCTGGAAGGATTGTTATGTCTGACAAAAATAAAGAGAGCTTACTAATACTCTAGATGGAGTTCAGAGTTATACACTAATGCAATACAGGATCTGAAAAAACATAAAAGCTAAAAACTTAAGTCATCACCATGGGCACTGAAAGCCTTGACTGTGCCTGCCTGGCCCCCCTGAGGCTCTTGTCACCTGTCCTCAGCCCAGGACTCCATCTCAGTCTCAGAACTGACAAACTCTGCCTCAGCAATGTTGCTGCAAGGACCTTGTCTGGCTCCCCACAGCCCTGCCTTGCTGATCAATGGGCCCCACTGACCTGGGCCTCTCCACAGGTGTCCCCATTCCTGGGGGGCATGCCCAAAGCCCAGGGCTGCCCATGGTGCCCTTTGCTCCTAGTTAGGGCTGTAAGAGCACTCAGGTCCAGCAGAGCCACTCATCCATGCCCTGGGCAAAAAAGATGCATCAATGGTTTGTAAAGTTAATCTTTCATTTTTGTGGGAAACAAGACGATTGTTTGGTAAGATTAGGCTGCAATATTCTGTGCTGTCAATTTCCTCTCTGCAGCATGTTAGAGGTGATGAAGATGTGTCCTTTTCTGGAGGCTTCTCAGTGGTGCCAAATATAGCATTTCATTTCTGGACATGGGTCAGAGTGGACAGAGGTCACCTACAGTGGTCATGGAAGGAAGACAGAAGACAAAGGAGAAGGAACTGCTGAATAGAATGGTAGGAAATGGAGGGTATTTCCACTACTGTTTCTGGTCTATTTCCTAGAACACAATTAGACCATCTGTTTCTGTGAAGAGTTGCTCTACTTTGCCTTTCATATCCCCACAGGTACTCTACCAGTCTTGATCTCCGCGTCAGCAGGCGCACTTGAAGGATGCCAGATGTTCTTCTACTCCAGGCAATTTGCTGCCTTACTTTTGGCTTCTGCCCAGAGCTACCCTGCTTTCCTGGCAAAATGTTCCCATTTTCTCATCTTTTCAATGCATTCACAAAAGATCACTGCAAGCACACAACACTTCTCTCTGTGAGAAGCTTTTTAAGGGGCTGTCTACTGAAAGCCCTGAAAACAGGTAAGCAGTTATTCACTCATCCTGGATCCTAGTAAGTAGGGACTAATTATTGAAAAACTCCCACCATATTGTATCAAGAGTAGCATGGTAAAGTAAAAGAAAAGGCCTTGCCTCAAAAATGTTCTCTACATTGTGCAGGGAAGAAGATAAATATTTGACTGATTGGTGAAAGAGGTTGCAAGATCCAAATCTCTCTTACAGCTGGGAAGGCCACTTATTCTGGGTTTGTAATTTCGGAGGTGTGGGTGTAGCTGTGCTGCTACTGGGCACAGCACCTGGAGTCCTTCATGGGCATTAGGAAG
Source organism: Ammospiza nelsoni (assembly GCF_027579445.1). Lineage (NCBI taxonomy): Eukaryota > Metazoa > Chordata > Aves > Passeriformes > Passerellidae > Ammospiza > Ammospiza nelsoni. The sequence goes on from NC_080669.1 coordinate 64,390,865, forward strand.
GCACTTGGGCTAAGCATGTCCTGACATGTATATGATGCAGCTGGATAACTGGATCTAGTAACTGTGCAATTGTTTTGTTCATGTTTCATTTCTTCCTTATGCAGCTACAAAATCCTGTGTAAATAAATAATAGTGTTTCCTGCTTTAAACAAGGCAGGAAACTTTCTCAGTAAAAACTCAGATCAGCAGTTTAGCAAGTGAGACAGGAGGAAGTACCAGGAGGGTGCTGCTGGAGCTGGGGGTGGCAGTGGAGCAGGCAGGAAGACAGGATGCAGCCCCACAGTGTTGGGGGATAGGGGACAGCAGGGAGCAGTGGCAGCAGCCAGGGGGACCCAGCAGGACCACTACATGAGGATAATGATGTCAGTCCAGGATGGGTCACAGCTGAGTGCAGGGACATGCATGACCAGACACAAGAGCACAGGGTTACCTGCAGGAGAGCTCAAGCCGGACTTTATCCAGAACATGATACAGTTCCCAGGAGAAGCAGAGAGTGTCCCATGGGGCTTCTCACACTTTCTGCTCTGCAGCTGCGCACCCAGCAACTTGGAAGCACAACTGTGCTTTGTCAGAGCAGTTATGAGCACAAATGCACAAACCCAGAGAGGGGATGGATGGGTGGAAGGAGGTTGCAGAATCTAGTAGTGCACTGAGGGTCAACAGTGACTGCCAGTGTTCATACAGACGTTGTGCTTCAGCAATGACTAAGGTGGCATACAAGGGGTCCATTTGTGAACATATTAACAAGCCAATATTGGCAAAGATAATATCATTATTTTTGTAACTGTTTGGAATTCTCCAGGATGGATTTTTCAATGGTCTCAACTTCCTGCGCAGTCTCACAGACGGTAGAAGACTGGGAGTGTCAGGAGATAGAGTAATTTGAGGAATACTAAGCAGGAAATTAAACTTAGAAATAAACCTTGACAATGGTTTTCATGTCGTCAATGTATAAATTAAATACACCGTGAAGTAGGAATAGTTAATTAAATCTTCTTAGAATTATTGCCAATTAGTTATTTTTAAAAAACTGATGACAGCCATTAAAGTATGTTGTTGTGAAAGGAATTCTGCTCAACAGATCTAAAGCAGTGTTTTCTGCTCCATGTAGAGTCAAATTGTGATTTTTCAGAGTATAAATCATGGGGGGGGGGGGGGGTGGTAGTTTCACTCCTTGTCTACATCTTCTGTATCCTTTTTTGGATAGTTTGACCAGTTGACAATAAAATGCTTTTCCCAGCACTTGATTTATGTCTATGACTTGAAACATTTTTTCCTGGGTGCAACAAATTCTTCTGCATTTACAACACATGACACTGGTTTATAAAAAATTTGCTGAGTGCAAGCACAACATATTCATTCTCAAATTCAGTGATTCTGTAAGTTGTTAAAGAACTTTCTGAGAAATATTTATGCATTATGAGGCTTTGAAATGCTTTCTTGTAAAGAATATGCAAAGAACAACCTACAGGCTTAATTTTGTGTGGAGGGATGATGTATTTGCAGAGGCAATTTACTTAAATATATATGATAGACAATGCAATTGCATTCCTAAAAAAATAAAAAGGAATCTTCCTTCAAGAGTCCCTCTTAATTGGCTAATTCATCTTTTTACTTATTGGTCTTCAGATTGCTCTTTAAATCTCAGAGAAATTTAAACTGAGATAATAAACTTAGTGCCTGAATAGTTATGTTCTTTAAAAGCTATAATCAAGTTGTCTGCTTAACATAAATAGATTGTATGTAGATCTGTTTAATGTTTTACAAGTATATCATTTTTATGCAGAGCAGCTTCTTTACAGGGAACTCAGCCTGTCACTGGATGTTTAAATTTTCAGTGTCTGTTGTCATGGCAACATGAATTGACTCTGGTACCCACTGTGCTCAACATAAATTAATTTAAAGTCATAGTACCTTTCTTTTCCTTGGATTATTGTGGTAAAAATAGCTGCACTGGAAAGAGAATTCAAAATGCAATAATTCTCAGCTAATTATTAGTTTTACTTGTAGCATTTATTAAATTGATCTTAATAAATAATGTATATGTGGAAAAATTTTCCTCCAGTTCTTTCTTCTTTCTTTCTTCCATGAGTGGAATCGCACTTTTCAAATATTAAAACTGACACATTTTAACCATTATTTACATTTGAGTTCTCATGTTTTTAGTTACAGCTCCAGCGCTTTCATATTTTTTGAACTGACAAGTAAATTTTTAGAATTTAAGATTTTCTGTAATTTCCAGATTCTGATTATTTCTGCAGTACTGTCATGCCTCCACAAAAACTGCTAACTAATGTTTTATGTTTAAATTTATCCTAATATGCTCTATCAGAAAAATCTGTAAAATGTAGCTATGTATATATAAATAAGAATTGGAGAGAGTCATGTTTTGATCCCTTGTGATCCTCATGGTTCTTAAGAGGATTAAGAAAATATATTAAATATATGTGGTATACTGTTCCAGCCAGCATAACAAAATTATGTTTTCTTCTTGATATTTGTAAATTAATCATAGCCTAATCTATCCTCTAGATAAAAAAAAACAAACAATAGCTCTTGATGTATAGTATCATGTAGTGCTCCTCAGTGCAGGAGACTCTCTATGACTGTTTTGTATGACATTGGCATTTTAAGAAAATTCTGTGGCTTTACCTTCCTGATACAAGTAGGTGTTACATGTTTCATTCCATATATTTTCTACATATGTCCACTTCTCAGAGGATGCTAAAACCATTCTTTGAAAGAGTTATGTTTCAGTTTTATTTGATGTTGAAAAGATTATTTAATGATTTATAAATTGTGTGAACAAAATGCCATCCTTTTTGAAAATGCAGACATCTCAAAGAAAGTTCAGTTTGAGTAAAGTGAGTGTTTTGTGGGCAATCACAACATATTTTTTTAATATTCATCCTGGAGAGACTAAAAAATGGACATGGTTCTGTTTGAACAATCATCTTCTGGATATTGAGTTTTGCATAATGAAACATTTTACGTTGCAATAAAACATGTTTTTCAGATTCTATTTTATTTCTGTGTGGAAAACACTGATTAATCTTTAGAGATTTAAAAGTTACTGCTGAAATTCAGATGTTACTGTCTGCTTATGTCTCTATTGCCTAGCAGTTGCAACATTGACATATACATATTGACACATACTGTAATGAGACATTTAAGAAAAAAGAAATCTACTGCAGCTTGCATGACTCATTTGCACCAGCCTCATACATTTGTTAATAACCCAGCAGAGAGAGCAAATCTCAATATAAGGTTTCTCTGGGGATTTGGGTTGCTGCGTTTTCTACAAAAATCTTAATGGCTGCAAACTCTTCTCATTTGGATTAAATCTGCCAAACTCCTCTGTTTCTTAATGAGTATGTTGTCATTCACTGCGTTAAATCTTCTGTAACGAACTTGAAAGGAGAAATACTAAGATCACCACTTTCATCTGTCACTGATGGGACAATTACAGTTTTATAACTGACTTCATTTGTAGTCTGCTTGATTCAAATTGGGAGTGAAATACAATATTCTCATTCCTGAATTACTGAGAGAGGTTTTCTTCCCAGTTCAGTAAGTATCATAGAGTTCACAATAAAGATATAGAATCACAAGAGTATGTTCTTACAGAAATGTGGATTTCAGTACCACATCAACAAATGTATTGCATAGCACAGAGCTTCATGAAATAAACAAGGGCCAGGAGACTTCTTCTCCTTTTTAATGCCTTTTTTAAAAGTGATCAGCTCAGGATTGGGCGGCTCGGCGGGGCTGCAGCGTCCCGTCGTCTCCCAAGGCGACTCAGAGGAGGAGGATATGCACAGCTCTGTCCACCAGGGGCAGAGCTAGGGGAATTCGGTCCTCGGGGGAGCCTTTAGGGATGTCCCCGTCAGATGTTAGTTCGGTCCGGGTCTCCAGACCTCCCAGTCCTGGCCCGGGGGATCTCGAGAACAGGGTGAGGAACGACGAAGGTTTCCCGCATCTCTGCAGGCCCAGCGCCCTGCTCCTCACATCCAGACATCACTCCAGTCTCTCAACTCTTATTTGGCTCGTTGTTTTTGGGGTTTTCTCCGTGCAGTGGGGGACCCATGCTGCATTGTGGTCTTGGAGTCACTTTGCATAACCCCCCCCTACCTTCTCAGGTGTCTTCACTATTCTGGGAAAGGTACAACTTAGCCTCGGGAAGGTCCCCACCCGTTACAGTCTCAGGAGAAGGGCCATTAACTCGCCCCAGCCAGGGCTTTTACTAATACAAAAACAACCATCAACGACAACGACCCGTGATTACAATAACAAAACACGCAGAACTTTGGCAGCGACAGTGATCTGGCTGCCTTTTTGTAACCTTTTCTCACAAAAAAATATTAACCGAATTTTTGTTCATAACACTTCATTTTCAAGTTCACCTGGTTGCTCAGTCAGAGAACTCAGTTTGTCCGGTCTCTCTTCTCCTGGGTGAGAGTTACAGTTTTTAAGTGTCAGCCAGGTCTGGCAGTAGGGATTTACAAGCTCCCTCAAAACACCACATAAACCAATACTTTATATTATGTTGCATTACTTTTTAAAGCACCTGTCTGATCAGGGAAGTTTGTGGTGATTAAGATGATATTTTCCTTTAAACTGCTTATTAACCTTAAGTAATCTTTCTGTACAAATGTATGTAAAGGTAGTATTTCTATAAGATAAGAAATTGTAATACTGAAACACTCCTTTTATTACAGGTCTTATTTTACTAAATTACTGTTTTCATACAGACAAATTTCATTTTCAACTGCAAGGATGTAACTCCTGGCATATAATGTGTAGCTTATCACATGCTTAACTTCACCAAGGAGATGATAAAAACAAATTAGAAATAAAATTTGTTGCCTGTTTGGAAAAGCATACCATAAGCCTCCAGAAGAATTCTTTCTACAATTTCTTTTCACAAGCAGAGAGCAGAGTCCAAGGCTTTTCCAAAATACCAAATGCTATTGCTAGGAAGATATTGTACATTTACTTTTTAAAATGGTTTGCATTTTTTCCTAAATAAACCATTCTGAATGTCTGTGCTGTGACCTTAGATAAATCTTCTGCCAATCCCATGTGTATTTGAATACAAGCAGCTAAATCACATAGCAGAAATCAAACTTCCATTAACAATTTTCACTTATCTGAAAAGCCAAGACTTGCCAAACCATAGTTCAGCAGGGCTTTTCTGTCCGTTTCCAGAGACTTTATGTTATGAACAAAAACTCGGTTAATATTTTTTTTATGAGAAAAAGTTTCAAAAAGGCAGCCAGACCACTGGCCCTGCCCAAGTTCTGTGTGTTTTGTTATTGTAATCACGGGTCGTTGTCGTTAATGGTTGTTTTTGTATTAGTAAAAGCCCTGGCTGGGGCGAGGTAATGGCCCTTCTCCTGGGTGGGGACCTTGCCCGAAGCTAAGTTTTACCTTTCTCAGAATAGGGAAGATACCTGAGAAGGTGGGGGGGGTTATGCAAAGTGACTCCCAAGACCAGAATGCTTTGTGGAACCCCCGACTCCAAACCCACGGAGAAACCCCAAAAACAACGAGCCACCTAAGAGTTGAGAGACTGGAGTGATGTCTGGACGTGAGGAGCCGAGTGCTGAGCCTGCAGAGACGCGGAACACCTTCGGACCCTCTCACCCTGACCATGGGAATTGACCCCGGCGGTGAGACCAAGCTGACGGAATGGGAGGGGTACCATTTGACGGGATCAGGAGGCCCTAAAGGCTCCCAAGAGGATCTGATCTCCAGCTCTGCTCCTGGTGGACAGAGCTGTGCATATCCTCCTCCTCTGAGTCGCCTTGGGAGAAACGACGGGAGACTGCAGCCCCATCGAGCTACCCAATCCTGAGCTGATCACTTTTAATAAAGGCATTAAACAGGAGAAGAAGTCTACTGGCCCTTGTTTATTTCACTTTTATAGAGGTTGATGTTATATTTTCATGCTCTTATAAAAGAAAAAACACCAAGCCAAAACAAACCAAGCATGTTAATAAATACTGATTGTTTTGACCTATATCAAGATTACTGAGTTTTGTAGTATTCCTAGTTTCTCCAACAGTTATTGATAATATTTAATTACTGCCTAATATTACTTCCTTTTAATATTTGAAACATATCTGCTAAAGTGAAAAGGACAATTCAAATTCAGATGTAAGACAGCTGACTTTATTTGCAGCAAATAAAGTCATTTGCCTGACTATAATAGTTTCCCAAGAAATTTCTGAAATTTGTGCTTGTTTTCACATGGGTCTTTCTTGGACACTTGCTGATTAATCTTTAGTCTCTTGACAAAGTTCATGATGCATTCTTGTTAATCCCAAACTGCATTTTTAACCCAAAAGTCAGTGAATACAGAGACAAATAATAACACTTGCTTCTTGCTTTATGGTCTGAATTTCCATAGAAAGAAAAAAGAAGTAATCTTGAATTTACTATGAGTTTCCTTGGTTAGTTTGTCTGGTACGCTACAGTTATGTGAGTATCGCAGTCAGGAATGCACTCAATGCCTCAATGAGTTGATTACTCTTAGGATGGTAGTTCTAGCTCTTTCAGACATAATTTAGAACAAGATTTTGATCTTCTGTGAAATGAAAAATCACCATATAAAGTAAGGAACAAAAAAACCAAAAAACCCAACCACCCCCAAACAAACAAACAAACAAACACCCCACAGTAAACAAAAAAACCAATACAAACAACAACAATAAAGTCTGCAGCTGTAAAATCAATAGATGTGGGCAGGAACCAGGGAAGTACTCATCCATTTTAGAGTAACATGTGCAGAAATACCTTTCCTGTGTTTGTGTTTGACTCTCTGTGCATTGAGATTCAGGGTCTCATTTGAACTTTCTCTCCACTATGCAATTAGCATATATTTCAGGAGAATATGTTTTAATTTCTTCACTACAGCATTAACTTTCCTCAGCGTTCTTTCTGCTCACTGAACCCGATTTTCATTTACATCAAGAACCTCTTCAGCCAGTGGATTATTTCAATTTTAAAGGGCTTTTTTACTGTCAGTATGATGGAAGAAGTCAGAGTGCAAGTGAAAAATCAAGGCTAGTATATTTCTGGAAATCTTGTTGTGTCTTTTAAAGTTATCATCAATAAGAACAGAAAATATTACCTCCATTTATTTTGTTTTTTCCTTCCAAATACTGAATTTTTCTAAATTTATAAGACTTCTAAAAGAAGAAGGCTGTGAAGTTACTTTGAAAGCTATTAGAAACAGTTTCAGTACTTTCAAATTGAATGACATGCATTAATAAGCATAGGTTTATTTGAAGTAAAAATTTAAAAATGAAGCTTTGTTCTTGTTACACATGAATTTCTGGCAATAGGAACAGTTAATACAATGCAAATGAGTAAAAACCAGGAAAGTCCCATTTTCAGTTCCTATAATTTACTGTTTATCATTAAAATTGTGATTGGTACGTCTTAAATACTAAAGATGTGAACCTAGGCCCACCACAGAATGCAGAACTCACACTGAATTAATAACCAGATGGCAAGCACATTTTCCGAAAAGCTAGTTTCACACAGACATTTTTATCAGAGATTATATGAGGTAAATAATGCAAGATTGTCGCAGACATTTCTCCACAGAAATCCTTTCTTTCGGATTTCTGCATCTTCGGGAGGCCAGAGGCCTCCAAAGAGAAGGTAAACAATTATTATCAGCTGCTGGGGAATGCAACAGGGACACCTTGATTGGCTCATTTCCTATGTTTATAATTAAGGGCCAATCACCAGTGCAAGCTAGGGGACTGAGTCCTTGGCCACAACTTTGTTATAGATTCTTTCGATCTATTCTTAGCCTAGCCTAGCTGCTCTGCAAACCTCTCTCTATATTCTATTAGTATAGTAGTAATGTATTATATATAATATCTTAATAAATAAGCCTTCTGATTCAAGAAACAAGATTCACCGTCTCTCTCTCACCAGCTGCGACCCACTCAGGCATGGTAATACAAGATCATTTCCATAGGGAGATTGTTCCACAGTCTTGCAAACCCTCTTCTCAGATTTTTCCTAGTGAGGCAGTGTGTGTTTCCCTTACAGCCGTATTAAACTCTTTCTGTTACAGTCCTTTTAAAGGATTGTTTAATGTCAGTTTATTGTCACTGACATGTACAGAAAATATGAAGATTCAGTGATTTTTGTAGAAAGCCTAAGAGAGGTAGATACTCATTTTTTTTTTTCATATACTTTAGGAGAATAATTTTATTGGTAGGAACAGATCAGTAGACCAAACTACTTCTGTCTTCTTTGTCCCAGTTCTTTATATGCCTATAAAGAGCTATCTCTTATGGCAGCTATAAAACTTAATAATTCAAACAAGACAATTAGTAATATTATCTATAGCTGATGCCCAGATTCTTGAATACCAGGCTTATCTATGAATAAAATGAAGATATTGGTTTCAGTAGAGACATTACAATACAAACAGCTATAAATCATATGGAAACACACAAATATTTAGCAAACTATTAAATTCCATAGAGAACAGGCTCTGGAATCCTAATAGGATGTATCTGTAACACCATTGGGTCCATATTTATGTTGAAGCCTCTTAAACATTAGCCCTCCATAAATAATAAAGCAGATCCATGTGAATAATTTTAAATAGTTACAGCAGATGGGAAGAACCTGTGTGCAGCTATGCTGCAAAGCTGTAGATCAGAGCTGGTAACACTAGAAAAATTACATCTGTGACACAGAAAGGTAGCATTCAGGCTATCTTCAGGTCAAGTGTCAGAAACTTTACCTGCTATTTTAAGCAGAGAAGCCTCTCTTTGCAGCAAATAGTACATGGAGGTATTTCCTTCCTGTAGGCATAGTCTGGTTAGCAGTAAAAAATTGTCACTGTGATGTAGCCATGTTCAATGATTTGTGTGTTATGAATGGATTAGTGAAAGATGCCTGTACATGAATTAAGGAGAAAATGAGACCATGTGCTGAAGTCAATAATACAGTCTTAATTAACAGTGAATTTGAGTTAGAGAGATTGAAAAACTAAAAAAAAAAAACTGATGCAGGGAAGAGAGAGAGAGATCAGTGAAAGATAATCACCACTGTTGGTCCCTTTTCACCCCAGGGTTTTGGTGTTGGGGGTCTCAGAGCTGTTCTTCTGAGGGTACTACCTTTATACAGTACAAGTTCTGGGAATCCATGGGGTAGTGGTCCATGCTGTTCCCACAACTTGAGGTGATATATATATGAACATTTGCTTCCTTTACCACAGCTTGCCAGAACGGGAATATTTGTCTGTATGCATTAACCAGGATGTGCTAACCAGACCTCACCTCTGCCAGGCCTGGAATTAGCACGTTCCTCTTGCAAATTCCTTATCTTAAATTTCTTCTGGTGGTTTATCTTATGCAAAGTTCCTTCTGTGGACTTTTGAGACAGGGAACTGCCCTCTTCAAGTCCTTACATGACCTCTCTTCTGGGTAACTCCCCCATTTTGTATACTGGGCATGACTGGAATATCCCTTTGGCCAGTTCATGTCACCTGTCCTGGCTGTTCTCCCTGGCTCCATGTGCAGCTAGCTCCTCACTGGCAGATAATGAGACACTGACAAGTCCTTAGCACTACTTAACAACAGCCAAAACATCAGTATGTAATTAACATTATTGTCATACTGAATCTAAAACACCAGCTACTGAGAAGAAACTAACTCTCTCCCAGATGAATCCAGGACATCATCAGCCATCAATTTCCATCTCTTGTTCTAGCTCTAATTTTCACTTAGAATCCCTTTTCACTTGCTGAAAGAAACATAAATTCCAGTGGTGAAATGCTGTAGTTATATGTTTGCAAAGATATAAACAATTGTAAGAGATTGCTTACTCATGCAGAGATATTTGTAAGTGCCTGAATACTCAGTTAATAAATGTAATTCTGTATAGGCATTTAGTATATAAGGTTGTCTAAATATAGAAGATATGTCCATTAGTTCATCTGAAAATTACACAGTTAGTTAGTTACTGGCATCAAAAACCGCCTGAATCTTCTGTCAACTCCTAGGTTTTGTTATTTTCTCCTGCTTCTCATGCTGAGCCTTTTTTTCCTCAGTAGATATCCAAAGAATCAGCCATAAATATTCCCCTTTTGCAGCATGAGCTATTTTATCCTCTTATCCAGGATACTTATTTTGAGGGCTTCTTCTGAGATACTGTGCAGCAGATATATCTATTATTTGAAGTCTTTCCTGTGTTTAATCTGTAATATCCAATGCAAGGGGTGGTGCTGGAGTTCAAAACTCCAGGTTTCTTAAACTGGAGCCAGTTTGCAGTCATTAATGCTGTTTTAGGCTTAACCTGAGATTAAACAAAGGCATACAATAATTTTAGCAGTAACAACAACAACGATAACCACAACAATTACAATGACAACGATGATGATAATAATGATGAAAAATTATAAACAATGAAACATCTATAATGTAAACAATGAAAACATCTATAAGGAGCATGGTGCAATTCTTGGTAATTCCTAGTTTTGTCTAAGAAGATGTAAGACAATTAAGAGCTCTCAGATATTTGGTAACAGTCCAAGAGCCCCGTCAAGTTCTATTCCACCAAAGAAATACTGGCTGTTATATGAGATGTGTTCAGTCTTCATTAGTGCAGTTGACAGAATGAAAAAGCCAGAGTTACTGTCCCACACAGATAAAGAGAAGAGAAGCAGAGCATCCTAAAGTTATGTCATTGTAAAAGCTCTAGCAATTTTAAAGGATATTCATGAGATGGCATAGACTGTTCTGAAAACAGGCATCGAATGTCTGCTTTCATTATTAGAAATAACAGTCCTTCCCATCCCCCAAAATATGCTCCTTAAAGTTTATAAAGATATTTTTAGAGGATTCCCTTTTAGACTGGGAGTAATGATTCTGCATCTTACTTCTCAGTTACAGATTATAGTTTCTCTGTTACATATTTGTAGGCTGAATGAACACCTGCCATGGATAGTCAGTTCCTGGCAATGTTTTGCAACAGTTTGGAAAGTACAACTTGGGTGTTATGAGAGTGAAATCCCAAGTTCCAAGGTCTGGATAAACTCTGAAATATCAATACAATTATTTAAAACAATGGAAACAGTTTCTGTTCCTCCAAGACTTCTTTCACTTTTTTCTTTGCATTTACTTCCTCCTTCTTCAGCTTTTAACTGTTTTTTTTTTGCTATTTCTGACTTACATGCTTACAGGATGATTCCTGCTTTCTTAATATACCCTTTAGAGAGATGGCCTTTGGGACAGTAGTTATTTTCAAAAGCTTTCCTTTATATCTATTGCTCTAGGTCTTTGAAAGCCTAAGAAAGACCCATTTAAAGAAATTGTGAAGGAAGAATACAGTTAAGATAAACCAGAGAAACTTTTTTTAATACAAAGTTTAGAGTTCCAAACACACAGCTTTAGAAAAACTGGAACCAAATTCAAACTCCTTAGTTAAAACCACTTTTTGAAAACTGTGATGGACTTTCTGTGGAGGAAAATAGTAAGTTACAATGATCCTCTCAGCTCCACATTTCCCTTTGAATATTTAGCCATATCTAGTAACTTATCTGCTAGGGCAGTACATGTTATCGAATCAGTATAAGTCTGATAAATTTCAACATCAGGTTCCTCTGTTCACATTTTGAGAATCAGTTTATATACAGAGCTCTCCAAATATGTTACTTAACTAAAATTTTTCTTCCCATTAGATTTGTAAATATAGAATGTATTTTGAGAGCTTTTGCATTTTCTTAGAAAAAACCATACAACTTTTGCCTTTTAGCACTTTTCCCAAACTCGTGGACTACAAAAGTAGCTCTTTAGCCGAGAGTCTCTGTCCGTTAAAAATTAATTGATGCCATCTTGTGGCACTTAAAGAAATTGCAAAAACAATCAACCCACATTCTTTGCCACAAGTTGAGTAATTTTGCACCACATCATTTTTGTGCACCTCCTTTTTTTGCCTTTTGTCTACCACGATGTGCATGCCATTTTGTTACAGCTCAAAGTCTAACCCAGTTCTACAGTTGAAAAATGTTACTTTAAAACCATTATTTAAGAAATCTTCTAAGAAAGTTTGTAATTTGTAGTTTGTAATACCTATTATGATCAAATTAAACCATGATATATAAATAAATTGTTAATCTTATGGAACTAAGTTTAGTCTTTGACAATTTTAAGTTAAAAGAAATATTATGGGAAGGCTGGTGTTGGCATGACTGCCATGATTACACAAACCTTGCAGAGCCATAGGTTCAATACTCAGTGGAACTAATTGCTTTTGCTATTAACTGGAATTTCTGGTGCTCCTTGATTTCCAGTTTTGTATCAGAATTAACTCGATAATTTTTTTCCTCAGAAAGTTTCATGTCAGATAGGCCATCTCATCTATGGCATGATTTGACCACTGCAATTTGCAGTGCTACCTAATTGCTGCCATGAAAATATTTGAAATATTTCTAGTATGTAATGAAATTGACCTTCTATCTGTAATTTACAGGCATCCCAAAATGATATGTATGTCCCACTGTGTCATCACATTGTCAATATTTCTATCTTATACTTTTATTGTCAATTATTTTGGTCATGTTCCTGCAATAATAAGGTACCCAGCAAAAGAGTAGGCAGTCAAATAATTCATATTTCCTTAAAGGAGTGTCTGGGAACCTATGAAACTCAGACATACCTTATCCTAGACTAGAGTATTTTTTTTCAATAGTAAATTTATGGAAGAATATCATATGAAGGATTACCAATGGAATAGTTGCAAGAGAAGTACAGAAAGCCTGGCCCTTCTGGGGACAGACTTGTGACACTCTTTGTCTATGCATTTCCATCTTTTTAATCTTGTAGAACAGACAAGCTCTGCATAATGTTCAATCTTTTAAAAAATCTTGAGGGCGTGTTGTGAGATGGAGCTAATAAATAGCCCCTCTGAGCCCTATCAACATTTTGTTATTACCAGAAACTTCCAAAAAAAATTGGTGGAAACATTAATTCAGCCCCATGTAGGGGGAGGGTGAGGACAACATTTTCATATTTCCTTCAGTCAAATCACACTTCCCTGACACGATCAATACATTTTATATCTGTTTCACAAGACTCCATAAGGCTCAAGGAGTCCTTTCTGTAATTTCATGGACCACTCCATCTTTGTGAAAATCAATGGTGTTCTTGGTTTTCCTTCTCTGCAGAAACAAGCAGCAAGTTTGAATTAACTGTTGTGTGTTTCATGATCCGAACACGAAACACACAATGGTTAATTCAAAGATTATTTCAGGTCTTTATTTCCACTGAACTGCATAAATACTTCCTGGTACAATGACATAGATACTTATATGTCATTATACAATGAAGAATGTCAATGGATGTCACTGTGATATTTTCTGAAAAATCCCTTTGCCAGGATTTCTTCTCCTAGGAAGCTTCAGCTTCTCCCTATTTTGCTGCTTTGGGATGTAAACAATTTAGAGAATTGTTTACCCCGCATGTCAATTGTTTTAATTTAATGACCAATCACAGCCAGCTGTGTCAGACTCTCTGAGTCTGTCATGAGTTTTTATTACTATTCTTGTTTAGCCTTCTGATGTATCCTTTCTCTTTCTTCAGTATATAATGTAATGTAATGTAATATATAATATAATCACCTTGTCTTGGGGACCTCACAATGCCACAAATAGGCAATTTTCTAACCAGGTCCCTACACTTCAAAACATACTGTATTATCCTGTATTTTTTTTTAAAAGCATTTTAAAGCAGGTTCTGATAGATCATGAAACTGCTGAAATGGGTCTGACCACGCAGTACTCCTTTTGTTTCTAGAATATGAATATTCTACTCAGAATATACATGTTAGTCTCAGTACCTAAACTGTGCAAATGGAACTGAATAATGAAAATTTAATAGCTGGAGTATCTGCCTTGTGCTACTACAGTCACCATGGGGAAGGAAAGAATATATTTGTCAGGATATTTTTCAAATTCAGGGTCCAATATGTAGCCATACTGAATAGTTTTGCCTTCTTTTGTCTATGCTGAAAAGAAAAATCCCATGCCTAAGAGGGTGGAGAATAGTAATGAAATGATAAACAGTGTATCATGTGGTTGAAGGAATAAATAGGGATAATTATGAAGATGTGAAGATTATTTGTTCTGAAAGTTTCTTTGTAAAATCCTTCAATTTTTAATTCCAAGCAACATTTTCACTACAAATTAGTCATTTTTTCAAAGAACCACAAAGCCTTGTAATCATCTTGAGTAACATGTCACCTAGGCTTACTCTGTGCTTAAAGCCATGTTAATCACACCTTCAATATGTCTAACAAAGGTTTGCTTAACTTAGTCCTAAGGACCTCCAGTGAAGGAAACACTACAACAGTACCAGGAAATCTGTTCTGGTTCCTTATTGTCATCATTTTCACCCATTTATCCCTTTTTGTTAACCTAAATCTTTTCTGCAGTGAATGTGCTATTCAGCTTGGACAGGTAGAACAGTTTTTCAATTTCCTGTAAAGAAAAGCCTTTACAAATTTTATCCCCCTTTATTTTTCTTTTCCTGCAGCTGCTCAAGCTTCCCCTGTAGATCACACTGTCTTGACCTTCTAATGTCTCTGAATCTTTCATCCTTATTAATCCATATCTAAACTGAAGCACGGTGCAAAAAATACCCTCTAAATGCCCAAATACCTCACTACTGAAGTATAGAAGGAAAATACCATTTATTGTTCTCAAATCTTGTTTCTTTTTGCTGAACCTGTGGGTTTTATGTTTGTTTTATAAATTATATTGCATGGTTTTGTTTTTCTTTATTTTTTTTTAAATTATCTTGCATGACTCACATGGTCAGCTTTGCAAAAAACTATGAACTCACATGGTGCTCTAGGAAAGTCTTACCCACATGATTGGCTCACATTCTACATTTGTGCAGCTGCCAATTTCAGCCTATACACTAGTAAATTTACTAGGGCTAGTAAATGTGGCACTACAGGATTTATAGCTGCTTTGAAATTTCATCCCTTTTTTCCTCCAAATTTCTTCAAGTATATAAGATTAGTCCATTTTCTGCTACAGTTATGAAGAATCTAGACTTTCTAGTACACTTTCTAGTGTACTAGAAAGTCTAATTTCTAGCTCTGTTAAATGTAATTAAAAGAAAAGAGAGACCAGAGGATTGTCAGAAAGTTAGGAGAAACCTGACATACATTGTCTTTGAGAATGAACAATTTTTTCCCAGTATTTTTGGTGCTGAAAAGGGAACCAAAATTTAGAGGAGCCTCCCTATACTAATTTACAAAGCTTCCTTCCTTCCTTTCCTACTCATAACTAAACCTGTTTGTTAGCAAGAGCAAGTAGAGACTCTAAACTCTCTTTGGTTCCCACAAATGGAGTTTTCTTTGCACTTCCAGGTTTCACTCTAATGATACTGTGAATCTGTGAATTTGTTCCCTATGAATTGAAAATGTGACACTGTACTGTTAATGGGGTAGAGGGTGTAGGAAGTTTGCAGCATGTTACAAGTATATTTGCAAGAGACCAATTGCATTATTTCCTCATGTTTGCTATATCAGGATTCAGGGTTACAAAACTGGATAACCCCTGAAAAATTTAAGTGTGCCAAAGAGAACTGGTATGTCAAAATCAATGCATCAGCCTTGTTCTAGTGACATTTGCATTCAAAGGAGGTTGCACAGAGGAAAAATTAGCTTTAAAATAGCAAATATTCTCTAAGTACACAACCAATCTGAGGACGCCCTAAAAACTTCTTAGAGGTTTTTCAATAATAGCAGACATCTACTGACATATTTTATAAATAAAGCATTAGATAACACACATCTAAAGGTATTGTATTAAACAAAACCCAACGAAAATAAAAATTCTGGAATAATGCATTAACTTGCTGACAATAAATCAGGAAACAATGAATTTTGGATGATACCAGAACGATGGTATTGTTTCCTGTAAGACAAAAGATCTCCCTCAGCAGAAAAGTGGATGCATTTGTTCTGCATCTGCAGACAATGAGATATCATATGGAAGAGTAAATCACTTCAATCTCCATAATGTGTTATTCAATAGGAAGATATCATTACCTTCCATTTTACAAACGTTCTTTTCATCATTCTAAATTTGCAAACATAGTCAACACTCAATAAATACAGTAAATAATATTCATTAGTGATCCTCTTTTTCACCTGGTCTTCACAGTACCTTCTAGGACAAAAGCAAGCGATTAGTAGGTAGAATGATGGCTGACACCAACATTCTTGGTAGATTATGTAGAATGTGATAATTATCAAATGTTAAAAGAGGGTTTTTGTGAGTATTAGGAAATCTTATAACCAATAGTGTAAAATAAGCAATAAGACACATGAAATTGGCATGGATTATGCACTGCAGTTGATAGTTTCAGTACAAAATAGAAACATTCAATTTAATAAAAACGTTTCCTATTTATGCTATCATCTTTTTGTTTTCTACTTTAAAGCATATGCATACAGATAGAATAAAAAGCAGTTATGAAGTAAAAAAAAATCCCCATTGAAGTCAGTAGTGAATTAGACATAGTAGACAACTAGCAATGTTTTTCTACCAAAATTCTTCTAACAGAAACATGAAACTGTGATTTTGTTTTGGTTTTTGAAACAAAAATTATTTTTTTGTAAAATATCTTTAAATGAATTTTGTCCTGCAATTATCTATAAGGGATTTTTCTTTTCTTTTCCCTAGAATCTGACAGAAATGTGGATTGAAACTAAAGCAAAGAGGAAAGACTGACTTTTAAAAGCAGCTCCGAAAATGTAATGTGATCTGTTCTTTTTACTTCACAAAAAACCCCCAATTTTTTTCTTCATGTGGTGGTTTAACCTCAGCCAGAAGACACGCACTCGCACAGCTACTCACTCATTCCCTCTCTTGCCTACTGTAACAGGTAAGGTGTTGGGATCTATAAAATTAGAGGGTTTTGAGAAAATGGTAAAAAAGACAGGCCTCAGACAGCAGATTTGTGAAGATTGTTAATGCAGCAGAAAATTTTCTAAGCTGTAGACCAGATGTGAGAAATAGAACAATAGCCTCTGTGATTTGCCCTTTTTGGTTGCAACAAGTTTATTTAATGTATATCTTTAGAAGGTTAATATCAATGAGTCTCTGTGCTTTGTCTCTCATAAACGAGCCGTTGTGTTAGAGAATAAGTCTCTATTGTGTTAACTACAGTTATGTGTGTTTCGTATGATTGGATAGAATTATTGTCAATATGTTGTTGCTCTATGTGTGATTAGCTGAAACTTGGACTGAGATGGCTTTATGCTATGCTGTAACGTTACGTTTCCTTAGCATTCCATTTGAATCAGCGAGCTGTTCCCATCTTTTGTCTCTATTGTCCTAACAATGTACTGAGACTGATAGTTGAAATAAACAGCTCACAGCACTGATTTTGGGTGTCTTGTCTCTGTGGTTGTATATAACCTGCCGACAGCAGTAAGGGACGAGGAAGAAAAGCAAGAAAACTTGATGAATCAAGATAAAAATTACCTAACAGGTGAAGGGAAGATAAAGATAAAACAGATGTGACAGAATAGCAATCCCTCACCACCTCCCACAAGCAGACTAATGCTCATTGCCACTCTTTGAGTGATGGACACCCCAGAAACCAAAAGCACCCCCTTCTTTCTTCTGACTCCAGTGTTCTTTGCTGAGCCTGACTGTGGATGTGACAGCCGGGTCAGAGAGTGAGAAAACTAGGTAAGTTTTCCCAGAATTGGCCTGGGAGACTTTGACGACTAAAAGACAAACAATGATAGCTTATTATTATAAACAACCTGGCAGATGTTGTTTTCCTGTTCTCTGTTTGCTTGTTCTTCTCAGAGTGCTCATAAAAAGGGTGTCTTGTTAATTAGCCAATCAGTTGAAATGTATTAACTGAATGACCAATCAAGTCCACCTGGAGTAGGAACAATATGTCAAAAGGAGCAGTCCAAAATAAATGGTGCATTATGCCAGTCAGCCTTCTGGTGAGTCTGTGTATTTTTTTATTCAACAGTGACACCTGACATTAATGAGGTATTAAATATCCTTTTGGCCAGCTGGCATCAGCTATCCTGGCTGTGTCCCCTCCCAGTCTCTTGCCCATTCCCAGCCTGCTCACTGAGTGAGGGGAGTGCAGAATAGAAAAAAGATAAATCCTTGTTACTCTTCACTGTTTAAAAATGGCCAAAGCATTGGTTGTAATTAACTCTGTTCTAATGATGAGTCCAGAAAAACAGATCTGAACAATCATATGCTAAAAGAAGATAACTGCTTTTAATAACGTAGTTCAAAATTTTGCATGTATCATCTGAATTGTATAATTGGATGTATAATTGGATGTATCATTTAATTTTTAACTTAGATATTGATGACATTGACAACTTCAACAATTTTTCCCCTAAAGTAAGGAAAAAGCATCTTTTCCCACCATATTTTCCTGTCTGCAACAGCAACCTGCAAATAGTTTTCCTATGTGACAAGAGTCATAAACAAACATGAAAAACAACTTCTGTGTATTCTTCCTCAGTAAAGAGGATGCCACTTTTGCTATGATTCAACTCACTTACTTTTGGTAATCACATATCCTCTGAACAGAGAGAGACATATATACATAATTCTCTCCCAGGATTTTCCAGGGAAGCTGTGACAAAGCTCAGAGAAAATGAGAAACAATTCTTATTCCACTTGCTGACCCTCTTGTGGTGCACATGTGGAATGTGTTATGGAGATTGTTTACCAAAGAGCAGTTTCTTAATTGAACTCTGGTGATGGTGATTTGGATTCATTGACCAAGTATGTATCGGACTATCTGGCAAGGGCAATGGGTTTTTCTTAATAGGAGTGTATAGTAATAAAGCAATTGATCAGCCTTCTGCAATCATGGAGTCAATGCTCATTATTCCCCATACAGGGGCTTGCTGCTACAATACTTATTCACTACCTGCATGTATAAGGTCTTCAAACACTAGTCTTTGCTAGAAAATGCTAAGGGGAAAGAGCTGGTACATAATGATGAAGAGTTGAACACTGTCACCCAAGAGTATCAAAATATCTGCCCAAATGGCCTTTACAAATTAATGTTATAATAAGATAAGAATGTTATAATAAGATAAGATGGAGCCTTGTTGTGGTGTGTTCGTTAAGTCCATTTAATTCCTCCCACATTTTATGTATCTGCTCCCCCCCATTTTGTGTAAAATGGTTCTGCCCTCCTCAGTTTTCCCGCCACAGCCCTGCCAGTTATACTGTCAATCTTTTAGGTTATATAATTCCTCCTCCCCTTTTTCCCTTATATGCATGCTTTTTCTCCTCCCTGGGCCAAGTCAATCACCCCCCCACTCCACCTAGTATTTCAGAAGCTTCTCCTCTTTGGGGGTTGTGGTTGGCTGTGGTCCCGGGACCCCTCCCATACCTGGTACCTATTGGGCTCTCCACTATGTCATTTGTGTTAAGCTCATCCCCTCTTCTCCCCCTATTGGTCTTCTGTAAACCCCTCCTGGGTCCACTCCTTCCCTTTATAACCCTGAAGCACCCTTTGTTCTGGGTCATTCGCTGATACATCGTGGGCTTTCCAATAAACCAAGTTCGCCCCCAGCGAGTGTCCAGCTCCTTCGTTCTCATCGTTTAGCAGCGATCCAGTCCGCAACCAGCACAGCCTGAGGCCTTACAACGCCGAGGGGTGCTGGCAGACTATGCAGCTGGGTGTCGGCCTTAACCTCAGCTAGCCGGACTCTGACCTTCTCTGCTCTAGGAGGCCAAATACACCATCGCTGCAGAGCCTTGTGGGATACTGAAGGTATAACTGCCTACAAATACCCTTTGTCAGTGCTCTTGGAAAAGGATCATATTCTTCCAGGATTATGTAGGGCACTAACATCTCATGATGACTACTAAATAGCCCACAAATAGCTGTAAATGAGTGTGATATGAGACCTTTCCTCCACACACAGATCAAGACACCCAGGCAAGGAAACTAGAGTAAATGTGTAGCGAAAGCTCTAGCCTGACTTCATCACATTGTCATCAAATGAATAAAGTGGGAGATTTCAAGTAGATAGACAGGTGGGAAAGATGTCTAGAGAAAGAAAGGTAGTTCTGCTGCTTGTGATACCACCCTTCCATATGCTCATGTTGACAGACAATCACTTCCTGAACTCTGCAGAAGGTCAAACTCAATGTACACAGACCTTGCCAAGATTATATTTGCATTTTCTAAATTTATTACTTAGAATTTATTCCTAGCATTAATGTCTGTCTCTTTATAGCATAGTCGTATTTCAAAGGAATGAGTGATTCTTAGTTTTTCAGTTATTGAGTTACTGTCTCTAAGAACAGATCATCATAGCTGCTTCAGTAATGTGCCATCATTTTGTACTTAATGATTCACTGTTCTAAGTTTATCTTAAATCTTGAAAATATGTTATTTAACTGTAAAAATGAAAATATTTAATTTTTTTGGGAGTTATAAATATTAGGTTAGCTTCTGTTAAAATACTGCAAGGTGTATATTGTGAAATATTCACCTTACTATTCTTTTCAAAATGACTCTGGTTTTGGTACTTTCTAGTGGGATCTCTTCTGTTTCTATTTGCAGGAGTTAATTCACATAAAAGGAAGAACAGAATTAACGTGAATGTATAAGTAAATATATGGCATCCTGTATTTTGCTCTTCAGTTCTAAAATACTGAAATACAAGTTGACAATAGACATTCCTTTTTTCAAAAATTAGTATTTTTAGCAACTCAGAATTTGCTGTTTCCAAGAAAGAATATTGTAAATATAAACTTGGTATTTACACTGTGTTTTATTTGGTATATTTTTATTAGCTCACAAATATTCAAGGTATATTTGCAATCTTCTGAGATCTCAAATTTAGATGTATGGAACACAAGCAGAATTCTCTGTATCTCTTTAAGCAGACTATTCAAGCCTTTTTTTTTTTTTTTACTTTTACTCTGTTACCAAATTCTACCACTTAGTTATGTGAGGACTGAGAAAAACGCATAGGCATTGCTTTAGAACTTTCACATACTGATTGAAAAATTTAATAATGGCCTACTTTCCTTAAGACAGAAGGAATATACACTATTTATCTAATTAAAAATATTAATTATTTAAAAAAAAAGAATGTTTTTTTCCATTTGATTGGGAAGAGAAGAAGAATTAAGTGTAGCTGTTCAAATAAAGATGGCAATCTGACAGACCACAAAATTATCATGTTAACAACAGTTCCTTTTGACCACAGTCAATAGACATGAACATAAGGATAGAAGATGAATAAATGAGACTCTCCTCACAGTTTCAAATGAAAGTGAGAATAATAGCATAACTTGGAATGGGAGCAGAGACTGGATTTTATAGAAAAGATATGGAATTTGGTTTTGCCCATGTAATGCAGACGTACAGGAGGTTGATGCTGAAGTAAAAAATTAAGTGCAAGAATATGGTTGCCTAGTTCTGGACTGAAATACTGTTTATAGTGCAAGCAATTTAGCAATACATCATTCACACTTTCCTTTTATCCAAAAACTAACTTGTCTCCCAGTGACTTAAGTAACTTCTTTTCTAATCCTGCCAGCAACCAGAAGCAATTTACATTGGTAGTAAAGGCTCCTCAATGAGTTGTTGCTTAATTAAAACATTAATATCTTATTTTGCTGGAAGATTGATAAGAAAACATAACAGCTAGGTGAAAGACTCCAGAAATTTGGAAAACTTTTATAACATCTAGTGTTATGTTTGCCCAATTATCTCATCATAAAAAAACCCAAACAATATTAAAAGTAGTAGCAATTTTAATTGACTAGTTAAAGTAAAAAAATATAAAATTGCATACAATATAATCTGATTAAAATAAGGCATAATTTGGTTCCAATAATAGTGCATAAGCGAAAGATAACTGCGGGGTACGGAGTGCAGGGCTCTTGGACTCTTGCCACATCACGTACAAGGTTGCCAAGGGAAGATTCCCCTCCTTTATGCTATGTGTAAATGCCATCTTCTCCCATTTTCAGTTCGCCATATCTCTATCTCCGCCTTCATTACTACCTTTACCACACATGTGCCACCACTCGGTTTGGTGGTCGCACTAGTTTGGGGGTCATCACTGATGAAGGCTCTGTAGTCTTTTTCTTTGTGTTTTATTTCATCTTTAGGTTACACATGCGTATCAAGCCAATACAATGTAAGCTAAGACTAACATATCGTTATAGCTACATATCAAGGCAATAAGTCCCTTATAATTAGCATTTTCTGGGACCCAACCAGGTTTTGCTTCCTTTCTACTCATTTTTAGCAACTGTATCCTCAGCTTCTTTCCTCCTTGTGAACATCTGCTGGGACGGGGAGGGGGGGGTGGAGCCCCTCCTCTCCCTCTCTTCTTTGGCATTACAACTTTTAACTATTTTATTATTCCCAATAAGATAGGGAATCAGCACGAATCAGCACGAATCATACCTATTTATTACATCTAGTATTTGTGTTCTCAATTTTCATATTTTTTCCTGAATTTTTACTGAAATGATTGAGTATAGAAATTCTGTTTGTGAATAGACATCATTCTACAGACAAAATTAATTTCCATCAAAGAAAATGCCAACATAAAAAAGTAAAGTTTCCCTTGCCACTAGGCCACGTGAAATTAGATGTCTATATGTTTGCAAAATATATGTTAATAGCAAAGTAACACCTGCCAATTGAAACAATGGATGCAAAATATCAAATGAAATAACGCCAATAGAAAATGTAAAATATTTGTTTTACTGAGTATTTTTTATCAAACATCTAAGCAAAACTTTATACAAGTTTAATTTGCCATGGAGTGTGGTGTCGTATGTTTTAAAAGTATTTATATGAGTTCACTTGTAAAGTTAGTTACCCCTTTTATAAGTTTAAGATATGGTTTGGTCCTCTGCTCCCCCCATGTAGTCCCCTCACAATGGTTTCTCCCTAAGTTGTTTACCCCTTGTTTTCCTGCCAATGGCTTGTCCCTCAAGATGACTGATCTCTTGATCCTCCCCTTCATGTCCTTATAAGTTTCTTTCCTCCCTCCTGATGCCCACTTCCCCTGTCTGTCATTGTAACCACCCCTCTTTATTTTGAGAATTTTCTTTGTCAATCATCCCTAAGTCAATGTATGATTTGCATCCAGAGCCTCTTCCCTCCCCTATGTGATTCTCATTGGTCTAACTGTGTCTCACACTCCTCCCCTGATCTTCGTTTCTTGGTTACCTTATGTCTCCTCCTATCACGCCCTCTCCCTCTATCAGTGCTTCCCCAAGGCCTTCCCCTCTGATGCCCGTCCCTGGTCCCGCCTGGGAAATGAGGTTTCTTGGCATCTACATGAGTGTCTGCTCTCTCCTTCCTTCCTCTCGGGACTTCATAGCTACGCTCTCGCTTGCGCCACCCACACCGCAGATGGCACCATTACCCAGGGGTTTCCGAGGAGAACCTGGGAGTGGCAGATCTTGTGGCCCCCTCTGGCCACACACCAGGAGCGGCTAGCTGGCATTTGCCCAGCTCCTGTGGCCGCAGAGCAGACTTCCTACAAGTTTAATTTGCTATGGAGCCTTTCAATAAATACATTTCCTGGGTACTGAGGAGAAAACTATTGCTGGTCTCATTATAATGCTTGTCCTGGAAACTATAAAGTTGAATAGGAGTCTTCTCCAAAGATAATATTTCAGTGGGTAATCTTTCAGTTCTGCTAAGTAAACATAATGCTTGAAGCACACTGGATCTGACAGTGAGTTCTAATTGATTTAATTTAGGATCCAAAAGAGAAATTATTTCAGAAACTTAGCCAAATTCTGACTTCTGTGTGTGTATATTTAAAGCCTTATCTTTGCTAATGATGAGTTCTTGGTAGTACAAACAAAGTTTCACTATGTTTTTGAACTCAGAGTATTTAACACATGACATAGCAATAGTCCAGTAGTTTATCCTAAAATAATACATTAAATATGTAAATTATACACCTGCACTACACTAACTATACACCTATTTTGACCTTCAGTCAGCTTATTATCTGTCTTGAAGATGCCATTTGCCATCTTCAGGATTACCATAAATTAAGATAGTGATATTGATATATTCCATTGGTTTACTTTACTATGGTTTGTTGCCTTGAATCTTCATGGTTTTTTAAACTGATCTCAAACATAATAACATACTTCTAAAACAAAGTTTCAAGCAGTGGTATTGGTCTTTTTTTTATTTACATTCCCCACTTCTGTTGGTTGCCCAAAGAACTCTTGTGAAATTGCACTGACTAATTTGGAAAAAAATTACTCAGTCTCACCTCCAGTTTCAAGCCAAGAAAAAACTGAAGAGATTTCTGAAAGCAGAACATGGAATGTTGAGAGAGGAGAAAATTATTGTGGCTAAAATACTTAGCTGACCCAATACTGCTATGAAGGAAGAAAATAAGCTAAATGAAGCACTATGCATAATTTATGCATAATTTGGGAAATCCAAAGACAGAGGCAAGAATAGCATTCAAAAAACACTGTTGAAGACTTTGCAGAAATGTGTAATGAACTGGTTTTTAGTACTGGTGAAAAAAAAAATTCTGTTCAAGTAAAAACCTAATGTTTTCTACCATATTTCAATGATTTTATGGCTTGTACACAATTAAAAAGAGAATACAACAAAAGGAATAAAATCAATATTTCTGTAAGTGTTAGCAAGGGTTGATGCGACTGTCCTCAAAACTTTTCTGATGCAAAAATTAGAATAGGATAGAGTTAGGGCAGAGCAGAGATGAGAAGCCTTGAAGGGTCAGGCCAGTAGAGAGGTGTGGGTCATGATGCCATGTCTGCTGCCGATGAGAGGATTTGGTGCTCATTAAATAGTTGTCATGCTTTACATCTCAGTTTCCTTCTCGGCAGCAAAAACTGCAACCAGCCTGCCCTTTGAGAACTTTGCTTTGATAAAGTAGTCATGGACAGTGTACTGATTAACATGTGTTTTCCTGCATTTACACTTTTATCCTTTTATCAGCTATTAAAGAAAAGTTGGTTTACTGCATTTTCACAGATAAAGATTCTGCTAAGCTCTGGAAGAAGAAATGAGAGATAGCAGGCACTAGAAGAAAAGAGGAGTTAATGGACTTGCCCAATGAGACCCTGGCTGATGTATCACTGGTTGAAGCTCTTAAAACACCATGCAGTGATAGCTAAAGAACTGGTCCCTCCTTTTCCATACCTGTTAACGAGCACAAAACTGGCTTTTAAATATTTGTGCAGTGTCCAAAGAGACAGTGCAATAGTTTATTCATGGTAATAGCCCAACCCTGGGCAAACAAATGGGCTAGTTTAATATGTATAAATAATTGTAAAATAAACAGCAGCAGAGGTGACTCCGAGTCCTACAGCTTCTTTGTGTTTGCAGCAGCAAATCAGGTCATCCACATCAAGAAATATCACCAGCAGTGGATGTCTGCTTTTCCTGCAGCATGATTTCTGTCATAGAGGCACATTTAGCCTTCTGACTAAAACATTAACAGAAAGAGATAATGCTAGAAAGACAGATCAGAAGAAGAACACTGTTTCTTGTCAAGGAATTCCTATGTGTTTCTTGTGAAAGAGTTCCTCTGTGCTCTCCCAAAATGCAGCTGACAATGAGGATATATTAGTTTCATTTGAACAACATGAATATAGCAATTTTGAAGGCATTCTGTTACGCAAGAGGTTTCACACTACTGATTTCAAATTCCAGAAATAATACATTTTAAAGTGGTATTCTTATATTCTTGTAGCCAGTGGAAATATCATTCGGATCTATCACAAAAAAACTTCAAACCCCAATCCCAAATAATTAATGAATAACTCTGAACTTTTAGCATTAAGGTATTGGAGCAGAAAAAGGTATTATTTCATTGTAGACACCAATTATGAAACATAGTTATTAAAAAATTACCATAAAACAGATTATCACTATGTACAGCGACTCTGATGTTCCAAAGATGAGTAGCAATGCTTCCTGAAGCAGGCTATTATTGGAACTTCTAGCCACTGGCTAGATTGCTTTAAAAACTGAGATAGAAAAATTTCATTTCTTTATGTCCTGATAAAAGTATTGGCTACATCTAAAGCCCTGTGGGCAGCAGGGCAGGGAGGGGATTCTGCCCCTCTGCCCCACTCTGGTGAGACCCCACCTGCAGAGCTGCCTCCAGCTCTGGGGTCCCAGCATAGGAAGGACATGGAGCTGTTGGAGAGAGGCCAGAGGAGACCACCAGGATGATCAGAGGGATGAGTCCCTCTCCCGTGAGGGAAGACTAGGACAAGTGGGATTGTTCAGCCTGGAGGAGAGAGGGCTTCTGGGTGACCTAACTGAAGCCTTCGGTGCCTGAAGGGAGGCCACAAGAAAGATGGAAATGTACTTTTTACTGGTGTTTGTAGTGGTAGGACAAGGGGGAATGGCTTACTGATACAGCTTTAAAATAGAATCAGTTTAGATCAGTTACTAGGGAAAATTTTTTTATTGTGAGGGTGATGAGGCCTTGGCACAGGTTGCCCAGAGAAGCTGCGCATGCCCAGACCCTTGAAGGAAGTGTTCAAGAGCTCTGAGCAACCCGGTCTAGTGAAATATGTCCCTGCCCAGAGCAAGGGGGTTGGAACTAGATGATCTTTAAAGTCCCTTCTACTTTTAACCAGTCTTTGATTCTGTGATTTCATGAGAATGCAATATGCAGTTCCCTCTTCAGTTATACGGCCACAGATAAATTTTCTCATTTTCTCACGTTATTTGTTACATTACTTTTTCTTTTTTAATCTGTGATGAAAGGTATGTTCTAATACCGTTAACAGCAATCTAAAATTTTTTAAACAGATTTTGGATTTAATATGCACATTAATATGCAAACAACCAAACTGTCTTCCCATAGTGACATGATACAGCAACATGGCCAAACCTTTCCTCAGTGTGTGCATTAGAACAGAATCTCCCAGACTGCTGTCACTGGCATGTACTAGACAACTTACCCATTGTTGCTATCTCTTCTTGCTGTGGCAAACTTTTTGAAGCTGTAGTGAAATTGTCTTTAGAGACGTGCACTAGAAAAAAGCTGGTTTCTCCTGTTGACCATATCACTCAGATTTCTGGGTCACAGGTAAGTTCTTAACAAACCACTGCTGATATAACAGGGCAGTTGTTTTCCAGTTGGCTGAAACACGGATATTGACCTAAGCCCTATTGACTCATAGCACAGATGAGACCTGACACCTGTGCTTTCAAATTATCATGAAATCGTGGGCTCATAACCACTGCCCTAATGGAATGCACCATTCACCTTTAGCCATTAGGTGTTCTTAGGCCTTTAAAAGCTAGACATCACACTCTAATAGATTACTGAAAGGCGTCTTATTCACTGAACACCTTTCTTTCTTTTGTAAGGCAAACACATGCTTTCAGTTTTGTTTTGTTTGAAAAAATGCTCCCAAATAAACAAAATTGGAAAAAGAGAAACATTGGTTCTAAGGTACTTGTTTTATGAAATAAATAAACATTTTCCTAAATACATTATTGAGAAACATGTTGAGGTCTAACTCTTCTTAAACTGGCTAATCAAGTACTGGCTTCCAAGCAGATGAAGACCATTGAAGTAGCAGCAAGTTAGGTATTTCCAGAGTGAACCAATGTTTGTAAACAACAACACTAAACAAAATACTACTGAAATCAACAAGTTACTTCAAAATGTGCATTCATACTATCACACAGAATATGGAAATTACAATAAACTCTTGTTTTGTTTTTCTCAGTAGTCCGATTTGGAGCCCTCTCCTGGAACTTCCAAGTATAAGGCCAAGTGAACTGTCACTCAACTTCGTACATTTGAAACCTTAAGCAGCCACTTCTACCTTACAGAATCACTCTGTTTCTTTAGGTTTTTTTCATTTGATGTGATTCACACTATTTTTATCAACTCTTCTATCTCAAAAAGTCAGACATACAATAGTTGTATTGCTTTGGCAGGTTAAGACATTCTACTAAGTAATATTTTTTAAAGTATTATTCTTTAAGATTAATATGAATTTATTTTTTGAACAAAAAGGAGACTATGGAAAAACAGTAGATTGCTTTTGCACACTTACAAATATTTTATAGATGTCACATTTTATTGAGGTATTTATTAATGGAAGATAAAATCTTATTGCTACAACATTTGAAGTTTATATTTGCAACATGGACTCCAAGTTTATGGACATGTAGATTTGAAATGAAAATGATTTTATAAATTTTATGTAAGAAATAAAGTAAAAGTGAATTAAAGAGAATTTGAAATACTACACAGAAAAATGTCATGTGAATTATGTCAATAACACATATTTTAAGACATTAAAGTATTTAACAGATAAAGGTGGCTAGCCCAGCCTTCAACATAAGGGATGAATTAAGAAAGTTCAGAGTAGTACAAATATATGAGAAGGATATGAATAATCTCTTCCTTTAAAATAGCTGGGGGTTTTTTTCTCCTGCCTGCTTCTTCATCCTCTCCACATATTTACAGCAGAGTGTGTCTCACAGACTCAACAGATCAGATTATTTCTGAAGGTTGAGGCCAGCATTTTGAATGCTTTATCTGGTTTGAAAGAGAGCCTGAGTCCTTGTGGAATGATTTTGGCATAGGGATAATGTAACCCACTGCCTTTAAATCTTACTCAGACCAGATGTTAGTATTAAACACATGGGATGACTGAGTAGGTAATTGTTTTTTTTCCTCAAATGCCAATTATTTAATTCATGTTTTCTCACAAACATGTCAAACATTCACTGCATTGGTGGTTTTAGTGTTGGAAATTTATCTTAAAGATTATGTCTTAAACAATTAAACGAGTAAGATTATAATTTACATATTGCCACATAACTTACAAAATGAGCAGACTGTATTTATGAATTGAATTTTAAAATATTTCCTATGTAACACATTTTAATGTAATGTTGCCTCTGAAAATTAAATGTCTTAATACGTTTCAAAAAGTATCCAGAATCTGTTTTTTGTTTAATCTCAAACAAACAGGAGTCTATTTAATGTACTTAATTCTATGTTAATTTTAATAATTTCATATTACTTCCTATTTTTTCCATAGTTTATACTTATATTTTTTCTATTATATTACATTATATTTTATTGTATTTTACTTGGCTTAAACTTAAATCCTGAAAACTACCAACTTTTATGTTTCCATTTAAAGAATTCATTCATCATCTACTACTAGAGGCACATGGGTCTTTTATCAGTTTCAGCATGTAGTGACCCTTTACATCTTCTAAAAATATTTCCTTAGCATTTAAATCTATATTGATGGCAGAATATTGCAGTTATTGAGAGTTCATACACTCTTGACAGTGAATACACGTTGTAGTGTTCCTACTCACACAAGTGATTACTTGCTGGTCTTCATTTATTTAGAATGCTATCCAATCTGTTCAATTCCTTCTCAAAATTTTCCTCAGATGACTAACATTCTTCCAAAGAGAATATATTTTAAGTACAAAAAATTGTACACTTTCTTCTTGGTTGTAATCTAGTAATTTGAAAAATTTCTAAAGTCAGAATGAATTTTAAGAACTACTTAAGGCTTCTGCATCTTCAGAGATGTGGGCTGCGTGCCTGGAACAAGAAAAAGACTATCTAAGGTTCAAATAAGACTACTAATACATTCTTTTTGGAGGTAAAATAATAGGATACTGACAAAACAAAAAAAATGTGTGTGTCCCCAGCTGCCATTACCATCTAAACAAGGGTGTGGAACAAAAGAAGAAAGACACGTGATAGCAATTAAAAATGGGAAAGATGCACAGCTGGTGCTATTTGAAGTGAAGTAGTTCAAGAAAATTAGAACAAATATTCATAATATGACTTCTTTAACCAGGTCAACAAGGATGTCCAGTGCTCCGGACTCCTTACTCCCATTTATCTCTTCTTCAGGTTTCCATGGATGTGCTCGCACAAGCTCTGATAGTGCAGCTGTGCTACCCTAGTGTCTAGGCTCCTGCCTTGAAACTGAAGATGCAAACCTCCTCCCTCTGAATTATTATAATTTTGAAATTAAGGGGCTCTCAGGCAAAGATAGGGGAACTGATACAGGAAAAGATGTAGGAATAACAGTTTTTTACTAGGAAAATTAAAAAGCATAAACACAATAGTACAAAAAAATCCAAACAACTCAGAAAACAAACCACTCTCAGAGTCAGAATACAACCTGACACCCTGTTGGTCAGGGTGTTGCTAACTGTCCAATTAAATGTTGGCTGCAGTCTTCCTGGAGTGACAGAGGGCATTCTGTTGAAGCAGTGATCCTGTAGAAGGGTGTAGTCTTCCTCTGAAGGCCAAGTGGTAGTGTAGGTGGGCCTGGTCTTCCTATGAACATCCAGTGGAGAAGCAAGCTGCTTCTCTGGGAATCCAGTGGGAAAAGGCTGCGTCTGTTGTTCTAAATCTCAGATTATATCCAGGTAGGAATGCTTGGCTTCTCCTTCTGGGTGGAGCATCTCACAATGGGACAATGTAATTTTATCAGTTATGCAGTGAGACTCAATGGACCATTAACAGAAGATATCTCCCCAGAGGGATGATTGGTTTTGGAAGAGATAAAGAAAATTGCCCAATTAACAGAAGAGAACTGCCTCACCGCTAACAGATGGCAAATAGAATACACACATACCTTACAACCCAGGGGCTGTCTCTGCTTCCCCTGGGAGCTGCATCATGCCCAGGTCTCCTTACCTGGGGTGTTGATGCTCTCAGTGCCTGGCGCCCCAGAAACTGCACAGCAGCAAGAGCTGCTGCTTGACAAAACCCGTCATGAAGATACTTTCACCATGCTCACAGGTGTAACAGTGATGGAGCGGTACTGCCTCCAAAACTCAACCACTGCACACTTGTTTGCCTTCTATACAGCTTTTTAAAATAACCTTCAATATCCTTTTTCTTATGACAGGCTGCAAATGTCCACCCTGTGCTTCTGATTGCCAAGTGGAAAACACTATGGATTGCTCTCTCACTTTCATATTACCCACAATTATTCCTGAGATTTTGATTTTCCTCTGGTGACACACTCTAAGACACTTTGAGTCTGAGGCTTCGAAAGCCTCACATGGGATCTGCACCCACACCTTTGCCTTCCTGCCTGCAGCCTGGAGCTTCAGGGGAGAACAGGGGAGAGGCCCCTGCCCTGCCTTCCTGGCTGTGCTTCTGGAGTTTCCTCTTAGCTCCTAGTCCCTGGCACACTCACTGGCCCTTTTCATTCCCTGACCTCAGATTTGGGGTTACACTACCTGATGTCTCAAAAATCTGCTACTCCTTACACAGTCATTTGTTGTCATTATAGTGAAAGACTTCTATTGCCATTACACTGCAAGATTTCCATATTGCTAGAGCTTCATACCTCCTTGATATTCCTTGTAGGCATCTCCTCTAAGCATTGACTCTAAGCATTGTCCTCACAGCAGCCAACCAACTCCAGTTCCCCTCAACCAACCAATCTACTCTTTTATAACACTCTTCTTATTGGCTACAGCTGCGGCCTGTTAACATCAGGCCTGCTCCTAATCCTTAATAATTGGCTCAGCTGCAACTCTTTAGGGAGGTAAGATTATTTTCGATACTGCCTTTATTTACTTATGTTCTATCCCTCTACAGTCATTGATTACTTCACAACTCTCTGGGAGGCTGGAGGTGATTTTTGCTCCCTCAGGTCTCCTGAAATTTCACAGTCTCAGTGTGTCAGTGCTGAAATTGCTACTTGGAGAATTCAGGGTGTTTATCGAGAAATTTGACTAAGCCACTCTTCAGCTGGTCCTTAGCTATTGAGAGATGATGACTAGTAGCAGAAGATTCATGGGCTGTTCTCCTGCCTACCTTTACAATGTCCTTTTCCAAGTTGCATAAGTGAAAAGATGATAACAACCCCTCCCCCATCACCCAAACTGAAGCCTCAAGCCATCTTGGGAAACACAAGAGGTTTCTGCATGTCATTTTAGCTATACACAACTTAGACTTGAAATGTTAAAAGCATCGCCATTGGACTATCAATAATTCCTTGATTAGAGATCTAAGTGTGTTTCCCCTAGAAATGTGAGTTTAACAAACTGTTCAAAATTCAAGGAAGCTATTCCAACTTGGATCCCATAACCTGGTGATAGTGAGACGGGCCTGTAGATCTGTCAAAATCTTCCCATGCCTTTCTGTTAGTGCCATGTCTCCTGAACCTTCTGGTGGGTATGTTATGCCCTCTCCTGTTGCATTTAGTAGGAAATCCTCTAATCCTTTTTCACCCTATAGCTCTTTTGTCACTCTTGAGGCTGTTAAATAGATTGACTGTAAGGTTTTGGTTATTTAATCTTGTGTTGAATACAGCCCTTTCTTTTTGCAAGGTACTTTAACATCACCTACTTTATTAACTATACATTATACAAAAATGTAAATATAATTTATTTCATAGAAGACCATCAGTTTAGCTTATTTCTGTTTTCTCAGAGCTTCAGCTTCCTAATCACGTAATCTTCAGCAAATTAGGTAGCTCTGACCCAGATACTTTACTTGTATGATCTGAAACAGAAATCTTGTTATTCCATTGCATTAGTCACCATAAAAGTAAAAACAAAATCTAGTACAAAATTAGACTGTATATGAAGCAAATTTTAAATCTGGTATATACAATCTCTCAATCAAAAATAAAGAAGTAGAAATGTATTATTATGGTTTCTTGTGACCAACACCTATCATATCATTTTATGCATAAATAAATTGCAATTTCAATTATTGTGCTATGGACCTCTGAAGTGGTACTTGAAAATAAACCATTGAATGAAGAACAACACTCTTTTCCAGTCAAATAAGTCACTTGAGCATTTTTGCAAAAAATAAAAAAGTCTTCTCATTATTTAACTTCATAATTTGACTACTGCCTTTGTTAAGAGCTAACATACAAAGGGTTTGAGGTTTTTCTTCACTTACATTTGTTTAATATACTCCATGAATTATATCTACTTGCTGAACGTGGTATTCAGTGGGCTGCTAAGTAGGTTAATTGCTTAATTTTTAGCTAAAATTATTTGAACTCCAGTGCAGTTTTTCAATTGACTTTGAGTTGTCAAGTTCTCTCTTTTTTTCTTTCCATTTAGAGCTTTTAATTTATACATTTGCTTTTTAATGTTATTTTCAGTATTTTGTTGTTTTCTTGTTTAAAAGAAATAAAAATGGTAATTAATGCGTGCAAAGCTTAAATTTTCTGTTAAAAAGAGTATTTTTCTGTTCAAGTGTTCTGGTTTGAAAGCAAAACCAGTGAGAGACTCCAAATCAGGAATACAATTTATTAGGAAAAGGAAAAAAAAAGCCTAAAATACATGCAATAATACAAAAGAAAAAGCACTGACAGAGTCAGAATACAACCTGACACCCTGTTGTCAGGATGTTGGTGGCAGTCCAATTGGAATGATGGCTGCAGTCCTCCTGGAGCGGCAGATATGGTTTGATTGGAGCAGTGATCCTGTAGAAGGGTGTAGTCTTCCTCTGAAGATTCAGCGGAAAAAGGCAGCTGTTCCTCTGGGAATCCGGTGGAAAGGCTGTTCTGGGGTCCCAAAAACTTGGATTATATCCAGTTAGGCAGGCTTGGCTCGTCACTCTGGGCAGAGCATCTCACAATGGGATGATGTAATTTTTATCAGTCATGCAGTGACACTCAACAGCCCAGTAACAGCAGGTATCTCCCTGGAGGGAGGGTTGGTTTGTGGAAGAGATAAAGAAAACTGCCCGAATAACAGAAGAGAACTGCCACACTACTAACAGATGGCAAATAGAATACATATTGCCTTGCAATCTAGGGCATCAAGGAAACATTTGAAGGCTTAATTTGTTAATAGATTTTTGTGATAGAGATATTTTATGGTGTTGTCCAGATTAATAATTTTCTGGCACAGATTTTTCGATTTGTAATATATATTACTGGTCACCTTTTATATACCACATATACAATTATCATGACTAAGCACATATAGAAATAAACCTGGAAACATTTTTAGCCAGAAGGATAAGTGAATGAAATCATACTAAAAATCTCCTATACAAACAGAAGCTTTATAAATTCAGAAAGATGGGGAAATCCCTGAAAAACCCAGGCAGGTTTATGCTGCATCAATAAAATCATGGGGCATGTGTAATTTTAGTTTTATTATACTTAATGTTGAAATTTTCCGGTAAAAGGCTAGAACAGTTGGAAATATTTGACATTCTGAAAATCAAAGCAACAAATTCAGAATTTATATATTTATCTGGATATACTCCTGGCATCTAGACAGAAATATCTGCTAGTAAGATGTTTTCAAGCAATGTGTGGCTATGATTTGCTACAACCACCCTATATGTGGAAGGGGCTAGCAGCGGGCCTGTTAGCTAAAGGAGCGAGAAGTAAGAAGGAGAAGCTGAACCAAAGAGATCAAGAGAAGAAAGATAAGAGCATTCTACAGCTGGATGGGAAACAACTGGACAGTGTATAAAAGATCAGCCATTTTCACTAATAAAGTGTTGCCAATGGTTGCCAATGGTTGCCAACAGTTGCAAACGGTTGCTAACAGTTGACAACTGAGACTGAGACTGAGAGTGCTTGTGATCTCTGCTTTAATGTCATGACCGCCTTGACTGCAACATTTTGCTGATCCCCGATGTGATAAGAACATAGTTGGTGGGGGCCCATATGGGGTCCTAGCAATTGGCAACCGTGACCCACTGGGATGTGGTGGGGGAGGTGGCATTGGTGCAGCTGAGAGTGGCAGGTGGAAACCACAGGGAGGTCCGGACCTGATTCTTTCAAATCAAGACACCTGGAAGTAGGTGAGCCACCAACTGGTAATAATGGGACAAAATTTATCTAAAGAGGAAGAAGATGTTCTGTCTACATGGAAAGTTTTATTAAGAAATAAGGGAATTAATACGTCAGACTATGCACTTCGTAATATAGTGCTGTGGGCTAAATCACAGAATATTGGCACTGATCCCGACACAGCATTTAGTGTTAAGGCATGGAAAAAGGTTGGGGACAGACTTTGGCAAGTCATTCGAGTGGGAGATAAAACAGTTGTTGACCTAGCAGTTACTTAGAACTCGCTCTTTGAGGCTTTAAAGGAATGGAAAATAGAGAGAGAAACGGAGCAAGATGCTGACGAAGAGTCAGGCCTGATAACAGAACCTGACGGGAGGGCCTCTGAGGTAGAAGGGGGCTCTGAGGGAAAAGCTGCCAAAGCTTCTGGGAAAGCTGGCAAGGCTTCTGGGAAAGCTGCCAAAACTTCTGGACAACCTGCCCTAGCCTCTTCTTATCAGGCCCCTAAGCCTCCTTATCTCACACCTGCACAGCAGCTCGCAATAGTGCCTGTATATACTACACCTCTACGCCAGTTAGTTGAAATGTCTCTAGCAGAGAGAGAAACCCAGCCATCTGCCCCCCCCCACTTCCCTCCTCTCTGGTCCAGCTGTCTGCCCCCCCGCTCCCCTCTGAGCGGCTTGAACAACCTGCAAGTCTGTATCCTCCTTTACCTGACAGTGACAGCAACAGCGAATCAAGTGATGAGTCGCCCACAGTAACACCTGACTTGGGGCAAGGAGCTCTGGTCCCTTCATCTCCTAAGAGCTCTAGCCTTACTGCCCCATGGACTTTGCCTCCATGCCAAGTCACTGTGCTTTCTTGACACCCTCAGGAGTTTTGGGAATTTGTTAGGAGGAAAGCAGTGGAAGAAAAGAATTGGGACATCATAGAAAGGTTAGGTGCTCCAAGAGTACCTAAGAAGAACAGCGCCCATGCAAATGTTGCTTGTGATAACCCTATGGCTTTTCCAGTTTTCAAAGCAGTTCCTGGAACAGGACAGAACGACAGTCATCACGTCTTTGCCTGGAGGGTTGTGCAAGACCTCCAATCGAAAGTAGCTCGGTATGGTATTAATTCCTCAGAGGTAATGCAATTAATATGTGTGATTAATGCAGATTTGCTTGCACCTTATGACATCACTCATCTTGCTACAATTCTATTCCAGCCAGTACAACATGGTGTATTTCAAGAAACTTGGAGGCGAGTGGCTGAGCGCACTGCTTTAACAAATACACAGTTGCCTCAACATGACCCTCGTCATGCTGTGTGTGTTGATGCCCTCCTGGGCTCTGGGCCTTTTGCTAATCTAGATTTACAGGCAAGGTGGGATCCTTCAATTTTGGCACAAGCTCAGCAAATTGGCATGAATGCTTTAACTAAAACAATGGAAATAGCAGCTCCAAAACAGAAATATATCACTATACAACAAGGGACGAGAGAACCATTTTTTGCAGTTTGCAGAAAAACTTGCTGCCGCTATTGAGAAACAGGTAGATGATGAAACTTTGCGAGACAAATTGTGCGTACAATTGGCTAAAGAAAATGCAAATGCAGATTGCAGAAAGATGATTGACACTTTGCCTGGGGAACCCACCTTGTCTGAAATGGTTACTGCTTGCTCGAAAGTTGGTTCAGTTGAGCATAAAATGGCAGCTCTTGCTGCAGTGCTAAGACCTTCAGCAAAGTGTTATAATTGTGGACAACAGGGGCACGTAAAGTCACAGTGTACTGTCTGGAAAACAACATTTAGGCCAAGTGCAAGCAGCGATGTTGTACGCAATCATTGCACTAAATCTGGACACTATGTGAAACAATGCAGGAGTAAATATCATGCAAATGGTCAGCTATTGCCGGGAAACCCAAAGAGGAGCGTGAGGGGGCGCGTGGGGAAACAAATACCCCAACAACCACAACAGCAAATGCGGGCCTTCCCAGCCCTGCAAAGCTACCCATTTGCGAACAATACTCAGGGGCAACAAGCGGGTCCGCAGGGATTGATGTACCCACAGCTGACACAGTAACCATTTTAACA
Organism: Ammospiza nelsoni; assembly: GCF_027579445.1. NCBI lineage: Eukaryota > Metazoa > Chordata > Aves > Passeriformes > Passerellidae > Ammospiza > Ammospiza nelsoni. The sequence continues at coordinate 64,427,785 of NC_080669.1, forward strand.
AAAGAAGTATGTAAGGTACCCCTTGATGCCTATGGTCCGATAGGGGATTGAGTGCATTTTTGATAGGGAGATCAAGTACTACGCTTAGAGGTATTCATGTGCATCTAGGGCTTATTGATGCTGATTATTTAGGGCAGATTCATGCCATGGTATCCATTGATGATCCTCCTGTCACTATTCAGAAAGGAACTTGCATTGCTCAACTTGTACCTTTTGTGAGTTCTGTTCCAAATACAGTGGACCAAAGTCGCAGCACAGGAAGCTTTCGATCAACAGGAGTACCTCAAGTGTTTTGGACTGAGAAAGTAACAGAGAGCCGTCCAGAAAAGATAGGCACTCTCACCGCCAGTGGAAGTCATCCAGGAGCTATATCAGTAACAGGTTTGATTGACACTGGAGCAGATGTCACAATACTTTCGTGACTTTCCTGGCCTCAATCGTGGCCTCTCACTCATGCAAGTTTTGGACTCTTGGGAGTGGGTGGTGCTACAACAGGTGGCCTGTCAGCCATTGTAATTAATGTGAAACATCCTCATGGCCAACAAACTAACATCAGACCCTATGTTGCTGATGCTCCTCAAAGTTTGTGGGGATGAGATTGTTTATCTCAATGGGGTGTCAAAATTACTACGGATTTTTAATGGGGGCCACTGTGTTGCAGGGCAATGAACGTCCAGTTGTACCCCTGACATGGTTGACAGATAAGCCTGTCCGGGTTCGCCAGTGGCCCCTGACTACTGAAAAGCTTACTGCCCTGCAAGAATTAGTTACAGAACAATTGCAAACAGGACACATTGAGGAATCATTCAGTCCCTGGAAAAAATATTCTTTCCTCTTGTCTTGACTGTCATATGACTCATGTCACTCAGAATTATGGTACCAACCCTAGAGGTCTTTCTGCGTTAAAAGAATGGCAAACTGATGTTACAAAAATGCCAGAATTTGGTCGCTTTAAGTATGTTCATGTTACAGTTGATACTTTTTCTCATGCAATGGTTGCTTCAGTATTCACAGGAGAAAAAACTCAAGATGCTATTCATCATTTTTATCATGCCTTTTCTATTTTAGGTGTTCCATGTCACGTAAAAACAGATAATGGCACAGCATATGCTTCACAGAAAATGCAAGCATTCTTTCATGCCTGGGGCATTGAGCATTCAACAGGTATTCCACATGTCCCCACGGGCCAAGCAATTATTGAATGAGCTCACGGACTTCTTAAATGTCAGGTTCAAAAACAAAAAGGGAGAATGTAACAGGAGTCACCTCAAGTGAGATTAGATAAAGCTGTTTATGTGTCAAACTTCTTGCGTCCCCTACCTGACTCACAGTTATCTCCAATCTTTTGACATTTTTCTTCTTTGAATTCTAAGCAACCAAATTTCCATGGAAATGTTAAGGTATGGGTCAAGGATTTGATTACTGGTATATGGTCTGGTCCAATGGAACTGATAACCTGGGGGAGGGGTTATGCTTTTGTTTTGATAGATAATGGTCCTCAATGGGTTCCTGCTCGCTGTGTCAAACCTTACCTAGAGCATGCGGGAAAGGACAGGATCGATGGTTCTGCAGCTGAAGCAGAACGTGCGGATGACACTGGCTAAGACCATATATCAGTACTTAAAGATGGATGAAGGACAGGAACGATTGTATTAAGAATGGGAATTTTGTTGATGGTTGTGATTGTGATTTTGTGTGTCCCCTCTCTGCTTGGGTTTTTGCAAAGGGCCCTGCAAAAATCCATAGCAGCTATATTTACAGTTCAAAAAACAAAAAAAGGGGGAATTGTGGAAGGGGCTAGCAGCGGGCCTGTTAGCTAAAGGAGCGAGAAGTAAGAAGAAGAAGCTGAACCAAGGAGATCGAGAGAAGAAAGATAAGAGCATTCTGCAGCTGGATGGGAAACAACTGGACAGTGTATAAAAGATCAGCCATTTTCACTAATAAAGTGTTGCCAACGGTTGCCATTGGTTGCCAACGGTTGCAAACGGTTGCAAACGGTTGCTAACAGTTGACAACTGAGACTGAGACTGAGAGTGCTTGTGGTCTCTGCTTTAATGTCATGACCGCCTCAACTGTGACACCTATATAATCTTGATGACTTGAATTACAAAGAATGTCATATCAATTGACCCATCCCTTACAAAATAATGGGTTTTCCAAAACTGAAACCATAGATTTTTTTAGAAAAATGTGAGATTCAGGAAAGAGAAATAGATAAATATTAATTATTTATTATTAATAGACCAAAGTCTCAAGTCTCTGCCAATTTAATTTAGAACTCAAATCTTATAAAAAACTGATTTTATAATCTATTTTTAAAGGTTAACTATATGGGCTGTACTTAGTACTGACTGGACTTCTTTTGTAGCCCTGTCTCTAAGATATTAGCAAGTTTCTTTTTTACACATTTCTGTCAGGGAATTTTTTTAACAGCCCAAGTGTAGATATTGATAATTTCTCTTTCTGCATGCACATTTACAGCAGTGTTCTCAGTTAATAAAGAGGAAAAGTCAACTAGACTATTTCCTAGACTAATAACTAGAACTCTGACAAAAGAGAATTATTCCATGCCACTCCAAAATATGCACATTTTTTTTTCTGCTGCTGAAATATGTGTTTATGCAACAGAGCACAGAATCACAGACTGATCAAACATGGCAGGGACCTCTGGAACCAGTCTGGTCCAACAGCCTGCTCAAGCATCACCTACAACCAGGTGCCAAAACCATATCCAGTCATCATTTTAACATGTGTAAGCACGGATATTTCCCCAACCTCTCTGAGAAACCTGAGAAACCACTTGAGCATCCTCACAATTAACTGATGTTCCGACTACATCCTGTGTCTCAGTTTGTGTCCATTGCCTTTGATCCTGTTACAGGGCACCACTGAAGAGTCTGGCCCTGATTTCTCTGCTTCCTCCCTTCAGGTACATTGATAAGATCCCTGTCCAGAGCCTACTCTTCTCCTGGCTGAAGTGTCCTGTCTATTTCAGCCTTTCCTCATGAGAGAGATTCTCCAGTCCCTTCAACATTGCAGTGGGCTTTCACTGCACATTTTTCAGATCCATTTCTCTCTTGCTGTGGCACAAACTGGACAGCTCCATGAGTGTGGTCTCACCCATGATGAGTAGAACTTACCTGGGACTGAAACTAGTGAAGCAAATTTAATACAGAGGGGCTGTATTATGAACATTATATTTAGATCAAATTCACTGCTAAAAAAAAGAAACTGCCATTATTGTAAGCATTGTATGTAAGACAGAAATGCTGTAAATGTTCATGCTCTGGATATGCAGAATTTACTGTATGTCATAAAACTTTACTAGCTGCCTGCCACTACAGGCCATCTATTTGCTGATGAAACAAACAATGAAGCAGATCCAATTTTTTGGCCATAACCTTTTCTGGCCATAACCTCATTCTGAGCTGAGAAAACAGAACAATTTTGTGTCAAGTCCAATAGTGCAAAAACAATCAAATGACAACCAGTCTGACTGCAGTACAATGAAATCCTGCAAACTTTTGTTAGCTGCCATAGCTTGCAGGCAACATACCCACAAGCACAGCAGCAATTGCCACCATTACTTAAATTTGGGCTTCATAGTTAAGAGAGGTCAGTTGTTCTGTAAAAGCATGGGTCAAAAAAGGGACAAAGCAACCAAATTGTTTTGTTCAATCTGTGAACCAGGCAAAAAGAAAAGAGTATTTAGAAAATACTGAAACTAATGTTTCTGAAAAGAAATAATTCATTCTTCTCTGTTGATCTACTCATTAAATTCCAAGGCTAGGAAAATTCCAAGGATGAAACTTACTGTATGAAAAATCAATCCCTCTGGTAGTGGTAGTAGTATCATATTAGATAGTGGCCCTGAGTATGTTTACAGCTCAAACAACATGAAGGTTACAGAAAGCAGGTGAGGTTTGGCCGAAACAAAAAGATTATGGCATTGAGACAAAAACAGGAGAAGCCTTAAGTTTCCATATTGAGACATATTAGTTAGGCAGCTTAATAAATTATGGGAATTATGGAACTATAGGTATTAATTGTAGGATATCACTTTAACCCTCTTAGTATCACTAATCTAGTAATCAAACAAGCACAGACTTAAATGTGTTGCAGTTCAGGATGTGTTGGTTGGACTTACCAAGAATTAAAATGGGGTGCCTTAAAAAAGATTCAAGAAAATATCTCATTTGTCATATATTCAAAATAGGAAAGTTGATATTGCTTCCTTTGGCCCATACTATGTCAAAATTAAGTACAGTCCAAACTAAAAGCTACACTGCTGTAATTTATGTAGATACAAGACTCTAAATAAGCACTACTGTGGTGACAGAAGAATATGCTTTCCCTGAGGCACAATGGGATTTGGAGATACAGACAGCTATTTAGATCCTACAGAAGTGTACATAGCTGTAGGTTTTCTTTTTTCACTTAAAAAGATATTAGGGTTTTCAAAAGGAGACCAAAGCAGATAATTTTTACATAAATAAGTAGAAAACTACACATGGGCAATAAAAATGCTTTTTAAAAACATTATTTTGAGAACAAACACACCATCAGGACTGGAAAAGGATTAAGATCTTACAAACAAATGAAGATAGAAAAAATAACTAATATATAAAATTCCTAGTTCTACAAGTCAATCAAGCAGGCTAATTTCTATTTCATTCTGACTCTCTCTGGTTACTAAAATTCCTCTTCAAAACAGGAAATACACTTGGTAAAACTGCTAGCTCCATCTTTAAATAGCAAAAACTATGTAAAAATTCAAGACCAAATTTCATAACTAGAAAAAATTTAAAAAGAAGATGCAAGAGGAGATTCTTCGTTAAAAAAAAAAAAAAAGTAATACTGTTTTTTCATAGTATTCTTTGCATGAATTCTGACCCAGCCCAAACTGTAGAAAATTATGCAGAGAGAGCTAGTGACAAAAGAACTAAAAAAGGAGGATTTTTGCCAATGGCAAGGTATCAGAAATAAAGTTGTGCAAGCATTTGAAGTCTGAAACATTCAGCAAACACTCAAAAGCTGCCTGGAAACTTTGTTCTAAGGACCCCAGGTAATCTACTTTGCACTTATTTTATAGCTAGCTGACTCAAAGGAAATATTGTATTGAAAAAATATTTTACTGAGTTTCTGGGAGATATTCTTGCAATATGAGAGTGGGTTTGTGCTCCACTTGGCCTTTATATGACAGGGTATGGCTTTGAGATCCTTGAAAGAAATATTTTGGATATGTATTTTCCCCTATCTGCCTTATCTGATTGCAAAATCTCAATTACTTGAAATTCAGAGAATGGCAGTTCTGAGACTTCATAATGCAGTTAATATTTCTTAAACATAACCACAGGTATTATCTGGCATTCCCATGACTGCAAGAAATGTGACATGGCATGATAACATGCAACTGGACAACCATGACTTGTGAGGGTGCAGACTCAGTAGCTGATCAAACACAATACTGTGAAGTTAGAAGGGCCACAATTTTATAATTCTTCTAGAAATTTAGCAATTTTTTTTCTATAAAATGGTTGTTTTCTTTAAAATAGGGTCTTTGCAAGGTATTCCAGTTTAAATTTTATTATATTCTTCTGTAATAAATGTCCTTATTTTTCCCCTAGAATATGGTTTCCTATTCCTCCTTTACACTTAGGGACTGAAAGGGACTTCCAAGATAATCAGTTCTCATTTCTTTATCCTGGTTATAACTTGATACATCTCCATTTGGAATTTTAAAGTTCTGTAAATCCATTACTACTGTGTTCCAAAAACTCACCTCTACTGAAGATTAAAAGGCTTCTAATGTCAAAGAGAAAATTAATTAGTTGGAAAAGAGAAAATTAATTGTAGTCAGTTTGCTCATTTGTTCTGAAAGTGTCTGTTGCATTTTATCTTTTTCCTTATGGTTGCATATTTCATTAAACACTTCAACTTTTTAGACTGAACAAAGTTGTTTTGTTCACCTTTTTGTAGAAAACAAACTTCTCTGTAATATTTCTGCACATTTTATCCTGCAAAATTGATTCCATCTGAAGTTGAGGATACAAGTAGTACACTATATAGAATAACATAGAAAAGAATTTTAGCAGATACCTCTGACTTCAATACACACATAAACTGTTGGTCATATTTGCCCTTTTGATGAGCATCTTTGGTCTAGGGAAATACCTCACCAAATTCACATCACAGTCTTTTTTTTTAATCTGAGCACTCCAGATACTATCAAAGAAACCACTTATATTTTGCCATTTTCAGGTAGGTTTTGTATCCAGTCTTAAATGCCATGAACTTAAACGTCTGTTATGGCTTTAGATACTGTCTCAGAGAAAGCAGTTTATAAAAGCTGGTTAAATCTTCCTCATTTCTCTGTAAATTGCTTTTGGGGACATAACCGGCACAAAACCACATATTTTATTCTCTGTCTCTCTCTTCCTGTTCCTGTAGGTTTCTCCTAAAATCTGTACTCTTCTAAGTTGACCCAATTTAATTTCCTTGATTATTCAATTCCCTATTTAATTTTTAGATTAGACTTACACTGGACACCACAATGCTACCCTCCTCACCAGTTTTCTTAAAAATGTTGTTTGCTTCATATGAACACTTTTTTTTTCATACCAAGCTCCACTAGCTTCTCTTTTTGTCTTCTGTTCTGTCACCTTCCTGTGGTGATAAAACAATGCCACCAATTGACACAGTGACAACTAGATGAAGGCAACAACAAACCTAGCTGATCTGGCAGATCAAGGGAGGTTTTAATGTCTTATTAGCAGTATAATAGTTAAGCAATTTAATGGGTTACTCTTACTATACAAGCATGTGGGAACTCTAGCAAAGATCAGGATGTTATTTCAAATGGCATGTCATACTTTACTATAATTAGGAGGATATAAAAGAAAAAAAAATGGAAACACAAAAAGAAGTTCCTTTAAACAGACTGGTGTGCCAGCTGGTTTAGGTATATTCTTAGACATCTCATGAAGCTGTTAACTGGGATATATCTTGATAGCCACTTAAGGAAACAACATTCTGGGATTAAAGCCTGAAATTATAATAAATTTCAGGGCTTGGGATCATCAGTGACCAGCAGAGGAATGCTTCATGGGAAGCAGCTTTCTGCACTCCTGTTGGCTTGGGAAGGTGACTTCTGGCTGTGGGTGTGGGACAGCACCTTGGAGGGACCCTGAGGTGGCCAAGGAAGAGGTGGAGAAGGCTCAGGGAAGTCCATGCCCCTCCAGCTCCAGCCACCACAGACTGTCCTTACAAGATGCTGCAGAAACATCAATAACAGCTGATTTCCCATTTACAACCTATTTGAATAAATAGAAACATATTCTCTCATATAACTTACTTGTTTTCATTTTACAGAAGAATGTCTCTATTAAGTTTCTGTGTTGTTACCTAAATACTGGAAAATGTTTGCTTGCATCTAAGAAGAGTTGGGAATTCAAGGTGATGCCCTGGCTTTCACTGTGAAACCAAAGTCACTGCTGATGCCTCTGGTTTCAATCCTCTTCCTCTTGATTCTAAAACGTCTTGGACTCTTTAAAAGGGAAGAACTTTTCAGGACTGTCTTGTACTGCCCAGAGATGAACCTCCGTGGTGAAAGCTCTCAGTCTGGAGTCCCAGACTCTCTCCCAGTTATGCTAGTGAAGATGAGTCAATTTATACGAAATGCAAACAAACTCAGACTTTCTTATGCCCTTGACAAATTCTCATGATTGATGTCTGTAACTGAGCCGATGTGTTTAATGACTGGGAATGCCGGCATGTGGAAAGTTTCTGAGGTACAGGAAGAGAACAGTATTTCAAAAGGATAGCATCTGCAAGTGTCCAGCGTTTTTGTTGTGGGCAAATCATGTTGCCTCAAGTGGGAAAGTACTGTATCTGGTACATTTTGCAACTTTTCCCTTTTTTGCAACACTTACACAGAACATTTTAATGTCTTTGGTTTCTTTTCTGCTTCTCGAAAGGAACATTCCTGATGATTTTTCTCAGGTACGGGATTTATTATTATTACTATTACTTCTTTTTCCCCTCAGAAGAATGTTGTTGGAGAACATCTACATGCTTGTCCACCTGCCCACGTTCAGTAAATCTCTCAAAGCTGTAGATGTTACGAGGCCGCGGTGCGGGGAGAAGTCTCTGCAGGGCCGGCCGCGGGGCAGGAGTGGGGGCAGGAGCGAGGCGGGCCGGGGAGGGGCGGCGGAAGCACCGCCACATGCACGGCGGAGCTGGGCCGCCGTCGGGGTATTTAGCAGAGCGTTGGGCTCGGGTGCCGGTTGCAACCGTGGCTGGCAACAGCTTTTTTGGGCGCCATGAAGGGCCGTGGTATCGACAACCCAGCGTTCGACACACCCTCCTCCGACTTTGGCCAGCAGTACCACGCGGGCCCCGTCGGGGCAGGCGCCGGCGGCGCGGCCCCCGCCGGGCCCGGCCCTTACCCCGAGGAGGGGCCCTGCGGGTGGGGTCCCTGCGCCCCCAGAGCTCTGCAGTTCTGCAACAATGCCAAGGGGTACTTGGCTGCTTATAGCCTGTTGGCCGTCTTCCAAGGTAACCTGTCCCTGCTGCCCAGGGCACATGCTGTTCCCCTTCCCGGGGCTGGGGGAGCCGGGCGGGAGCCTGGGCTGGGGAGGGCGGCGAAGGACTGGTCATGGGTGGTGGGTTCGTCTAGTGCTGTGGCTGAACAGTGACGGTAATGGTTTGACTAAGGGACGAAAGTATACCTTCTTCTGTGCCCAGGATGGGGACGTTCCACAGTATTCCTTGTACTTCATTCCGTTTGTCCTTTTCCTCTTTTCGCACGTACTTTATTGACCGCGAAGTCCAGGCTCTTTGCTTCACGCACTTGTCAGTGCTGCATCCCCACTGCCCACAGGAAAATAGCTCTTCATGTGCACACACAGGCAAAGGCTTAAAGTCTAGGGATTAAAACACCAATATAAAATTGTAGCACCCCACTACTGTCTTACCTGCTTGCTAATTGAATTGAATCCTGGCCTGGTTGTGTAGGACTTCAGGTAAATTTTAAAACAGCAAAAAATGTGATTTTTTTTTCTGTGAATCACAGTGCAGCCATCTTCTTAAAACTTAACTAATGATTTAAGTTGACCTTGGGAGTAACCTGAAGTTTAGCTTGGCCTAAATTCCTGTTTTTCAGCTTCAGAGATTCTTGTCCATAGTTTTGTTTTCCTGTAATGATTGGTTAGGGCCTTAGCAAGCCTTAGACTTAGAAAGTAGAAATGCTCACTGAGGGGAGGAGAAGAATTACTGTAAAAAAAATTAGAAAATGAGATTTGTGGAACTTGGATGCATGTCTGCCAAAGGGAACGACTGGGTCTATATTCATAACCTTTCAACTTTATTTGACTAGCTAGGAAAGAAAAGGGTATTTCCTGGACAATTTGCTTTGAAGCTCCTTGTTGTTACTCATAAAGGGATTTCTACAGAGGCATGGAGGGGAATATTTGGATATTTGATGTTAGAGGAGAGAGCAGCCTGTACCAAAGAAATGCATTATTTGGATGGCTCCATTCCATGGGGAACCACACTGAGGCAGCTGGAATGGTATGAGGAGAAGAGAATTGGAGACTCTGCTTAAAACCTAGATTACAACGCTCCTTGTAATGCTTGGAGATTCCTTGCATGAAGTAGTGCCTTAGTATGTGTTTCTGAGAACTTCTTCTGATTTAATCCCCTTCAGATTCTGATCTTGTCTTAGCATATAGGTTTAGTTTTAGAAAAGAAGTATTTAGAAAGTTTTGTGATAAGCCTGTTGTTTCTTGCTTGACTTTGGAAGGTCATGCTATGGCTGGTAGGGTCAGGAGATTATTCCTGTTGCAGTTGTCCTGCCAAACTTGTTTTCTCTATAAACACAAAGAGGTGGGGGGTGGGGTGTGTCTGTGGAAAAACTTTTTACATCATAGCTTTCAATAATAGCTGAGTAGTAAAATAGTAAAATACTTTCAGAATACACATATAAAATTTTTTGGGTGGCATAAGAATAGGGATGGGCAATTAAAAATGCCTTAATATGACACTGAAAAGATTGTTAAAACTAAATATAGTGTCTTGAATATTTTTGATGTGTCTCAATTTCTTAAAATCAGTCCTTCTGTTCTGATCTGATTGTTGAGCTGAATAACAAACTCAGCATACTTTAAAATCTTGGTTGTAGACTGGATAGGTTTCCAACTGTAAAAACAACTTGTATTATAAGAATCTCTGTCCCCTTAGGAGGTTATTTGTGTTGCTTGTGCCACTTGTCCAAATATTGCTTTGGTTATTTAATGCTATATGTACGCCAGGCACCTAATGAATGTAGTTCAGGTTTAAGGCCTTAAAGGATAGAAACTGAATAATTTTTGTTTTGGAAGCAGGTGTAGGCATGGCTATTACAGATCTTGTGACATTCCTGATGTGTTACCTGGATTTTCTGACAAGAATCTTTCCTTTGCTTGAAACATAAAGGAAACTGGGTGCTGAAGACTAGCTGCAATTCTTTTTGAGATGTGTAAAACTAGGTTCATCGATAAGAAATTCAGGCTTGTGTGTGAAACTTTGTGAAAATATTCAGGTCTTGCAGCTTCAGAGTTTAGATAAAAGCACACAAAACACACCTAGGATTTTGAAGTTATGTGACCTAACACTGTACTCTAGTTTGGGTCTACCCTCCAAATTACAGAAACCATCACTGAGGAAGATAAGATGTATCTATTAAACTTGCCTAATGTGCCTCTAGAAAAGATTATTTCCTAATGCATTGAAGATTAATGAAGTAATCCATAACACACTTTCGCTGAATGTAAGTTGTTGTCCTAGTCTTTCTAAATGAGAGAACATAGTGGATGATTATCTGTAGTGACCTGGTATGTTGTGAATCTAACTGAAAGCATGTATTTGTCAGCTTATTTTCTAGCTGCTCTCAAAAATAGATTGTTGTCATTAGCACCTGATATGCTGTATTGCAGCTTCTCAGAAGATTTGAGGTGGAACTTAACTCTAATTTCTTGCCATTTCTGTTTCAAGTACATGTGAAACTTGTATTTCCAGAGCACAAAACACTTGTTTGCCTAGAATTTTTTACATGACTAATACCTGCTTTCTCTATGGCACTTAGAGTTGCCAAAATGTATGATTGCATCTAGTAATACATTAACTGGATATGCTGCAGTTCATAGCTGTAGTAGAAAACAAGGCAGAGATTATCTCACTATTTTGAGTACAAGAAGGACTGTTTATTTCTCATGTTGTTAATGATTTTTAGTAAATAAAAAAACAGAACCACAGTTTAAGACTGTCCAGTCTAATATATCTAAAATCTTTTTATATCAGTAAGATTTTATAGGCTGATTAGACCTGGTACTTTTACCAAGGCATTTTTAATTGTTACTTTTATGTGTTGTTAAAGCCACCATTCTTATGACAACTGCAAAGCACGTTTTTTGTTGAATGGATGAAGAAAAAGAATACTCTTGTGTTTTGTGATAGCAAATAAAGTTGGTGTATAATTAATCTGGATTTTGTGTCAGTACACACTCTACCTAAATCCCTAACAGATGTGACAGGACAACAAGGTTTTGGTTGGTAATTTCTATACTACAGTTTTAAGTGTTGGGATGTCCTTACAGAATTTGGTTTTCTGATCAAACTACTATCAGTCAGATTCTGTATTTCTTGAAGAGACTTTAGTGATTAATCACTGGATGATGTAATTGGAGAAGTTATGCTGCCATTCATCACATCTGCATTTTTACAGATGAAGTCTAATTATCCAGTATAATTAAATGGAAGGCTTTATGGGATTTAGAATGTAAATTAAAGGTAGTAACTTAAAATACCTGTAAAAGACAATGCCTTCTAGCTCTGTAATCCACTTGCTGTGTAGCACACCTTCACTCAAGTGTTTTAAAGCCTTAGTAAGTGTTGAAGTTCTGGCAGGTGGGAAAAACTTGTTTGTTCATTCCTTCATGCTGGTATTGTTATTTGGTTAATGCTTCTTAAGAGGAAAATAAAGTTACTGAATGTATAACTAATGGCACTGGAAGGACACCTGTATAGTTGTGTCAATCCCAAATGAATTTAAGTGTGATGACTAAACTAACAGGTGAAATTGTCAGCCTTAATAAAGAGGCCATAGTAGGGTATTGGAAATAAGATTTTGCGAAGAGTTGTTTCCATATAGAAAGCTGACGTTTGGCTATTAGAAAATGGCTGGTTTATTTGGAGTAATTTTTTAAATAAATTAAAGTGCTCTAATGAGATGTTGAAACTTAGCTCAAGTAGTTGTACTTATGGATGGTGCAAAGCTTGTTGAAAACTAACTTAAACACATTTCTGTCACTAGTCTTATATTCTTTTCTTAGATAGACAGTAGAAAAGCATGTTTTAATTTTAAAGTAACTGAAGGGCCTGTGTCAGGGAAGATCCTCATCAGTCATCTGTAAGGTTACAGAACTCAAACATGTTTGTACTTCTGACTCTAAGACTTCACAACTATTTTTTCAGGTATCTCTTTTATTATAGGTACAATTTAATTAGACTATAATAAAGTTATCTGACAGTGTTATAGTAATAACTATTTATCTTCTAACTGAATCCTATTTTGGGATTGCTAAAACCAAACTTACCAAAGTTTAACTACCTATCTTTTTCACAGAAACACAATGTGAAGCAGTGTAGAAGATTTAAGTTAGTCTACAAACAGTGCTTGTGTAAAAATGGACAGAGAGTGTTTAAGCATGCACTGGCAATTGTGTGTAAAAGCTTAGTTCTACTTTTGGTTAATTTTTTTTGCAGTTCATCTGTGCTTTGGTAGGGCAGCTTGTGCAGTGATTTCTTTCCAGGTTGTTTTGTAACTTCAGGGAAGTTACAGATTCAAGGGGCAAACCTTCTTTGCTTAGTTGAAGTAAATCACCTCAGTTGCTCTGACACAGTTGCAAAGAATTATTGAATAGCTTTACACTTTTTTATATTATGGAGGATTCATGTTTATTCACCTTCTTTTATCTTCCCTTTGTGGTGGCAGGGAAGTTGGTTGTTTGCAGTAAATAGAAAACTATGTCCTGAACTTGCTTCAGCCATAGCATGTATTCTAATGCAAGTTATAACTTTGACTAAAATACCTTTAATTTTTAAAGTGTCTTGTGGCACCGTAAAGCATTCTGTTTGAAAGCTGTGCTTCAGACAAATACATAGGTCCTGTACAATTTGACTGGCTAATTTGGCACTGTATTACCTACTATGTACCTGTATCTTATAGCTAGTAAATACCTTATAAAGCAGCCTTGTATAAATATATATATAAATTTAGCTCTGCAACTCTATTGAGTTAAAGTATCTTTGACTAATTATCTCATTTTTTTATTTTTGTAGGTATTGTGGTAAATGGCCTAATTAACATTAGTATTTCAACAATTGAGAAGCGTTACGAGTTGAACAGTTCCCTCACTGGTTTAATCTCTGCAAGCTATGATATTGCTTTTTGTTTACTGTCACTGTTTGTATCTTACTTGGGAGAAAGAGGGCACAAACCACGATGGCTTGCTTTCTCAGCATTTATGTTAGGACTGGGCTCACTTGTATTTTCCTTACCACACTTCAGCAGTGGAAAATACCAGTATGGAAGTAAAATTGAAGGTAAGCTTACAGTTGTTTTGAAAGTTAAACTAAAAAATTTAAATCTTTGCATTAACTTGGTGCAACTCCTTATTTTCAACTCCTTACAACATAGTTAATCTCTCTCAATGTCCTAAAACAGGGTGCTATCTGTAACTGAAAATTGATTCTTTGAAATCTGGAAGTTCAAGCGCTGCCTCTCTGCACAGTGAACTTTATTTTTCCAGAAGGAATATGAGTGTCAATATCGGTTCTTGCTATTAAGCAACATTTGAATAAAATGCTTTTTTTTCTTGCCTTGATGAATGCAATTAAAATTCACTAAAGAAAAAAATGATGTGGCATCTCTTAGGAGATGGAATCAAGCTGGGTTAGCGAGGTAGGGGAAATGTTAAAGCTGTTAATCTTGCCATCTTACCTGAAGGTGACTAGTGCTTGCATTTCTTTGTGGTTTTGAACTATTAAAGGCATGTTGATTAATTCATTAACAAGTTTTTCTAAGTTCTTTTAAAAGACGTTGATTTTAACTTAAGGATTTACTTGAAATAGAGAGGGAACAAGCAGTACTGAACTGTACTGAACAAAGCAGTACTTAAAGTCATGGGTGTAGCTATCCCTCAGTTCTTGAACTTTGTTCACAAAACAAGACTTAGCACAGTGTGATTAATGCCAACTATTTGTATTTCAATTTAGTGGCACATCTATAATACAGAAATGTTCAGATATGTTTAAAGCAGGATGACTTAATCTTTTAGGATTGTCTTGTTATTGCAGTCTTTAATCAGAATTATGCCTTCAATGACTAAACATATTAGAGTGCTCACTAAAAAAAAAATCAATAGCTATGAAGAAACATGATGAAAGGTTGTTGATCCTCAAATTGATATCTTCAGTAGTAATCAGTAGTAATTTTGTCCCCTTCTATGAGCTGTCTACTTGTTAGTCTAAAAGGGTGGGCAAGCTATTTTTTCCTATCTAATTAATGAGGATCTGAAATGGAAGTTAACTGAAAAAGGTCAGAAAAAAACATCTTTACTGTTTTGGGGGCTATGAGCAGATAATTACTTGTTAGCTCTTGGGAGAAGGACAAAAGGGTCCTGGCTCTGTTACAGTCCCATTGCCCTGTAATTCTGGTTTCAGTATTCACCTTTCTACTGCACTTTGATGAAGGGGAAGCTGAATTTAATACATAATACATAAAAGTTTGATTTTTTTTTTTGGAACAAGATACTGACAGTGTGAGAGAGTACATTACCAGTTATTCCAACTGATTTTCCCCCTTTCAAACAATTTTAGTTGAAATTCCAAGGAGCATGTTACTGTTTTATCCAACATCCATCATTGAAGATGGCTGTATATATTGATAGCTTCCCCATGGAGTTTTGAAACCCAAAAGGAGTGGGGAGTTTTTGAATTGGCATGTGTTTCTTCACCATAGCACTGTCAGGTGACAGCTTGCCTGCTGTTTTGACTGTTGTAATGCAGGTGCCTGTGCTGTGCTGGTGGTGAACACATTCCAGATCTTAAGCTGACTTAAACAAAACACTATCAAAAATAAATGACTGAGAGTGCAGGGAATGTCAGCACTGGGGCAGTCAAAATAAATCTTCAGGTGCAGTGCAACAGCATCTCTTAACTGTCAAGTAAACCACAGCACAGGTTTATGTGTTGTCTGGTTTAACTAGTTCTGAGGTTGATGGAACATTTTAGCTATACAATTAGTTGCAGGATTTAATAGCACCACACCCCAAAAGTGTTCCTTTTAGTTATTTGTGCGAGTTGCTTATAGAGATCTTAATTCTTTTTTAAATTAAGCTTGTATTTTATGCTTGTATTAAAATCCACCACTGAATTTTTTCTGAACAGGCCTTATAAGGCCAATTTATCATAATACTACTTCCTAGAAATAGTCTAATCCATTTCATATTGAAAGATCTGCTAATCAATTGTCTGCCTATTATTGTTTGGGGTTGGGTTTTGTTTCTTTGGAATTGTGTTTTTTTGGAGGGAGGGGGTGGAGCGGCTGAGTCGGTTTTTTTTTTGTTGTTGGGGTTTTGTGTTTTTTTAAGACGCCGTAAAATGTGTTTTCTATTTTCCAGAAAGGTTTTAGACTCAAATTTGTAACCCAGGTACAACCAGCTGTTTGTTCTGGTAAATTTCCAGGTTGCGTGGGCTGCTGGTGCCTCAGCTGGCTGTGGTATGTGCAGTCAAGGGCTCCCCCTGCTGCCTTAACAGAATCAATGTAATTTGATTAATTAGCACGGAGGACTGTGAGAACCACAAATATTATAAGCAGTGTACCTTTAAACTTCAGTCTCGGATTTTATTTTAAAAATTAAACATGTTTCAGTATGTCTGTGGCAGCAAATGAGAATCCTAGTTTCTCACTTGACACAAGGAAAATAACTTCATTGTGAAGACAGTCAAACATTGGGACAGCGTACTCGGGATACTTCCTAAGTTGAAAGGAAGGAAAACTTTAAAGACTCTTCCTTTTGATGTGAGGTTTTCTTATCCCACATGTTGGCCTGTTTCTGTGCAATGGCACTGTATCGCCTATGTCTGCTAGAGGAAGTAATGATTTAGATAAGTTTTCTTTAAATACCTGGTGCATGGCTAGCACTTTCTTAAGCTTTGTTTTGTGAGACCATAGTGTGGATTGATCTTGGCTCTTCTATGTGTAAGTAAAAAGTGTTCTCAGATGTAAAAGGATCTAAGAAAAATAAAGGCTGTAATAATTTTGTAGTGAAATAGTGTGAATTAGTCTACTTATCTGATCTGGATGACATTTTCATATATTTGTTTAGTGGGGCTCATTACTACCAAATGAATGGGTTTATCCTCCTTCTTAGGGTTTTATACTCTTATGAGGAGAACCATGGAAATGTTTCTCCTACATCTTGTCTCTTGGTATTCTGCTACCAAGAGTGCAATGATAGCAAGAGAAAGGAGAAGACAACACGGTACTACCTGTTTTCAGTTCCTCTTTTCTCTTCCCTCCTTGTAGTGCCAAATATTACACCAGCAGACACAGCCTTACGCTGCTGTACCACTGCTTTCTTTTTGTGTGTGTGCATAAATGCAGAGGTTTTACGTTAACTTCTCCTTTTAGAGGCATAGCAGTGTGTGTTCTGAGAGAGAGTGGTGTAGGTTTTTAAGGTTTTCATAGGCGAACACTTTAAAAAGACTGAATGTAAAGGAAGGATTATCTTTGCTAATGACTTCACTTTCTGTCAGGCAGATTTCCTCAGGTTGTGCAGGCTGCTCTGTCACCTAAGAGTGGGAGTTGTTAGTTCTCCTCAGAACTGTTATAAGGTGCAGGCACACAGTGAAGTGTCTGTTACATGGGAGTACTCATAACCTTTGGAATGACCATTTGACAGGTGGTTGGTTGTTTGGTTTTTTTCATACAATAATTTCTGGTCAATAATACTTTCAGTAAGCCAAAGCATATTTATAGGGCCATTTGATTCCTGTTGCCAAAGCGTATTCATAAGGCTATTTCAATCCTGTTTCTTCATAGAGAGGAAAAAAACCCCAAGCCCTGCTAATAAATCTTTTGGGGGATATGATATCACAGAAGGCTTGGCACTGCAATATGGGATATATTTACAGGTGTGAAAATTAAAATAGGAGCCTGGCATAACAGCATTCATTGTAGTTTAGTTTAGCTTTTAGTACAGATTATTCTTCAAGTTGGACTGTGAGTTAGGTAACAGAGTTGTAAAGTCTTGCTGTCTCTGTTTTTCAGACACATGTCAAACTGCAGAAACCACCTTTGCTAATGCCACTTGCAGTGCCAGCACAAGCTCTCCACTTCGCAGCTATCTATACGTCTTCATCCTTGGACAGCTGCTGCTGGGAGTTGGAGGAACTCCTCTGTATACTTTGGGGACATCTTTTATTGATGAGAGTGTCCCAAAACATAAGTCTTCCCTTTACATAGGTAAATTTAAAACTGTTTATAGAACACTGTCTGCATAGATTATAGACTGCAATACATTTTAAGTATTTTTATGAATTCGTCTAATTTAAAAATTTTGTGATTATTACTTATGTGCATGAAGTATTTCTACATCAGTCACAATGCAATTTAGATACTAATCTAAAGTACCAAGTCTTATCAATTTTCATTTTGTAGAGCATGGTAAAGCTTCTTTGAGCACCCTTTTGTTACCTTTTCATGTCAGTAACTGAAAATTGTTAAATGGTTCATGTAGCTTGTCTGTAAATGACAGAATAAGTTGTTGCAAAAAACTTGCACAGTATTTTTCAACACCTGTGACTAAAAAGTATCAGTCAGGTCAGTAGCTAGATCATATTATATCCTTTAATAATTTAATTTACTTACCTTCTCATAGTAGGCTGTCCACTCAGTGCATATCCACTCAGTGCATAAACACTGGTGTGTCTCATCTGATCAATCCCGTTCTCTAACCACATACAAATTTGGCACTTGGCTGGAAGTACAGAGATTGCCTCACTGGGAGTGTTTAAAAGCTAAGGAGTAGTAATACTTAGCAAAGGTTTTTAATCTTTTTCAGTCACCATTCTCTAGGTTATATGCCATTTTATTGCCAAGTTCATTGCGGTCTAAGTGTGTTTTCTATGGGTATGAAGATATTTATTTCCCCTACCTCATATGTAAGCTGGTTCAAAACATATTATCTATACTTCTTACTTGCAGGAGGAAGTCAAAACATCTCAGGTTCCAGGGTTGTATTCAGACTAGAACAATATTTTAAGGGGCAAAATTGAAATAATTATCTGTTTGCATGCAAATTTTTCACAGTTTTCCCAGGCAAGCTACTTGATTTGATGCCAACAAACAGGATAGATGCCTATGACAACTCTGAGATGAAAAAGACAAGTTTTGTTTTTGCTGTTTCTTTATTTTGAGAGGGATGATATTGCATTTTTTCTTCCTCCCCTGAATCCAGTGAAATAAATAGAGCAGAATTAGGGTTGTCTGCATAAATGGGGAAACAAGAAGTGACATGAAAACTCAGGAGAATGGTGTCAGTGTTTATACTTTTAGAAAAAGATCAGTACAAAAAACTACTTCATGCACAGTCTTCAGGCAACTGAGTTGACTTCAGAAGAGCAGTGTATTCTGCCTAATATAACAAAACTGGAATGCAAGTGTGTGGGTAGGTAACTAAGCCTTGATTATTTTCCTTGCTTCATGCAATGTGTTAAGTATTTAAGTATATTGTGTTGCTTTACCTTTTACAAGAAGGCTTATGCAGTGCAGAAAAAATAACAAAGCCCAAAAAAAACCAACCCACAAAACAAAACCAAAATAATCCCAGAACCCACCCCTAAAATGGTCCATAAATAGCTGCCAGCACCTTTTGCTGTAAGCCTGCAACTTATAAGTTGGTATTTTCTTTATCCTCTATATTGGGTGCATGTTCATGAGGATTGGTACATCTACAACTAAAGCTAAACAATTCCAAATGTATTTAAATTGAGTGTGTGGGAGAAAATAGGCACTTTCTAAGCTCAGTTTGAAGTTCTATAGGATGAATATGAACTTAACTTAGAAAGTTCCTGTGACCATGTCACTGTTTCTGGAATGTAGGAAAACCTGGGACACATCTACTCAGTATTTAATTTTACTTACCTGACTGTCACATTCTGCATTGCTTTGTCCTCTTGCACCCCTGTCACCCTCCTGGCTCCCCCATCATTTCCTCTTACTAACTAGAGGAAAATTAAGTGCTTGTGATCCATGCACTTCAGAAACAAATGAGAAATCCAGATTATTCAACCTGGGGAAATGGTAGGAATGCATGTTTACTAATTAAAGATGGATCTAGTTGCTATTAATTGGAAGCCTTAATTTGCAGAGACAGTGTTCCTGCTGTCAGTGAGTGCTAAACTGCCTAACAGAAATGTGTCTGATAGGCCAGGAATGCTATTGTGACATCAAAAAAGTCTTACATTCTTTTGTAGGGTATGGTTACACCTGCAACTTTGCAGGTTAGTGATTTCTTTTTTAGGGGGAGGGGGTTAGGGTGTTTGTTTTTGTTGTTTGAGTTTTTTGCTTTAAAACTGCCAGGAGCTGTTAGGAGCCTTGGCTTTGTATTTTAAGGCAGATATTACTCCAGTCACACACTTTGATGTAACTATCTTCCTGTTTTAGAAAATCTAGAAAACAACTTAAGATTGAAAAATAGATATAAGAAAGCTCTTAAAGATTGTGGTTAATACAGTTAACAACCAATGTTCATAATTTCACTATTTTTTTCACTAGTTATTTTTTAAATGTAGGCACAAAATGGGGAAAAAAGCAATCTAATAATGCTTAAAGGTGCAATCAGCCTTTTGCTGAACCTGAAGCTTCTGAGAGCTGCGAATTTCTTTGTAGAGGGTTAATTATAGATTTTGTCTTCTAGGTGCTACAACTGTAGTGACAGTAAAAGAACAGGTTGACTTACAGAAACCCTTTGGTCTGAAGTTGACTTAAAAATGTTACTAAAAGAAGGCTTAAAAAAATAAAGAAGTTATCATGAACTTGATGTATTTTCTCTTCTAGGAGTTGGCTATGCCATGTCTCTGCTGGGTCCTGCTATTGGCTATGTCTTAGGAGGGCAGCTGCTTCAAGTTTATATTGATATCCAGATCCCAAAAAGGCAAGATACAACTTAGTTTATTGCTTCCTATTTTCTTTTTCTAATATTTTTTACTAAAATATTCAGCTTTTCTCCCTGTGAGGAGAAAATTTTTCAGAAAATACTGTGTTTTCAAAAGCTTCATTAACTTGAAACAAGTTGCACTTGAAAAGGTTTCATGCTAGTGAGTTACTTCCTAGAGTGAGTAGTGACTCCATTGTGTGTGGAAGTTTCTCTGTAGTGCAAATAGTTAGTTCTAGCATTTAAATATTAGCTATTCTAAACCTCAGTAGCAAAAAATGCTTTTCCTTTTGCTTAGTTGTATATTCGGGGTTAAACCTCCATCTACTGATGTCTTGTGGAACTGTTTCCTTGAGCTGGAGTATTAGGATTAGGATTCTTAACTCCTAGAGAAGAGCTTGCTAGAAAATCTTTGTGTTGAATAATAGTCCATTTTTTAAAGAAGTGTTATAAATTGTACTAATAGTTAAACCAGCAGCTTCATTTACACTTTTGTTTCCTGTGTTTTAGAGCCTTCAGATTGATGCAATGGCATTCTGAACTTCTGAATTGGTTTTGGTATAACTCATTGATTGAGGAATCTTTCTAAATCCAGCATTCCCAGTATCTTCATAATGCCTCAGAATCTTGAAATCAGGGCCATAGAATAGTCTTTAAATTGGAATGACATTAACTAATGAGTTGAAGGCTGCATTTGGTAGAATTCAGTATTTTTATAACTGCCCAGTGAAGGTGGTTTACACAAGCAAACAATAAATTTAATACATATAAAACTAAGGAAAATAGCAATATTAAAAGGCTTTATTTTAAAATGTATTAAAAGGATATATTCCAACTCACTAAAATGTGAAATTCAGAAAGGTAAACCTGCTTTTTCTGAATTACTTTTCCAGTACAAAGATGGATCAAGATGACCCACGTTGGCTTGGAGCATGGTGGATAGGATTTCTTGCATGCTTTTTTGCAGTTTGGCTTCTTATAATACCTTTTTCATGCTTTCCAAAGCACCTACCAGGTAAAGGTTTAGCAATGCTTGGCTACTTTGAAAGAGACATTTGTTCATATTTTTGGGTTGTAGAGTACTGAACCGAATGTTTCCTGTTTGATTTTGTTTCTCAGTTAACTGTCTTTGACTAAAATCTGAGGACAAGTTTGTTTGTTTGTTTGTTTGTTTTGTTTCCCCCTCCAATATGCAGCCTTTAAAACAAGGTGAATCAGCTAGAGGGAGGATCTCGTGTATGGTGGTCTTGTCCATGGCCAGGGGGTTGGGAATAGATGATCTTCAAGGTCCCCTTTCAAATCAGCCCATGATTCTGTGATTCTCTGTAATGATGGACTAGACTGGAAACAAATACCTAAGTGTGGAGACTGGTGATCAAAGTTTGAAAGGTGCTTGTAGCTAAGCACCCAAGACTGTATTTAAAGCTTCTGTGTTACCCAGCAAGAACAGTGTAGAAATTCCATGAGCATCCAAAGGGACTTACTATGGTAATATTGAAGGAGAAAAATGATAGAGGAAAAGAAAAAGAAAAAATAAAGTAGGAAATGGAGAATGTGAGGATGATTTAGAAAAAAAAAGGGGCTTCAGCATACTCTGAAGTTTTTAGGATGTCCCTGATAATATCTTCTTGCAGCCAAGACCTTCCAACGTCCAATGAAAGTATAATGCTTTCAACAAACATCTTTGTTCAACAATACAGTATTGATCTCTTTAAAAATCTGTGCCAATAAAACAGGCAAGAAGACCTGTAATATCTGAAAGCACTTTCCCAACTAAAGGAAACAAAAGTTTTTGTGGTTCACATTGTCTAAGAGTGCAGGTATTCAGTGTTTTCATTGTTGATAAATATGACCATTTGTAGGAACTGCAAAAATTCAGGCTGAAAAAATCCCTGAAACTCATGATGATGGAGGTCAAGTACTGGTTCAGATCAACGATATTGGACAAAGTTTAAAAGACTTTCCTGTGGCTCTCCTGGTAAGTAAAATTTCAAATTTGCTAAAACTGAATATATTCGGAGAAATGGAATTATTTTCCAGATGTTAGAGGCCTATAGAAATGGCTTATGTGAAAGGGAAAACTTCAGTGTTACTGATAACTTAATGCACATTCATTTTGTTGATGCCTGAGATTGTTAGAAAGGCATATTACTGAAGTTCCATTTCAGAGGATCTCCTTTTAAAATATAATGACTTTAGTTGGTACCAAAATCAAATAATTTCCAGAGTGTTATGATAATTTCTCCCCATAGATACTCTTGAGGAATCCAGTGCTCATGAGTCTAATAGTAGCCAGCTCCTCAGAAGCTTTAGTTGCCACTGGATTTGCCACATTTCTACCTAAGTTTATAGAAAATCAGTTTGGAAAGTCGTCAAGTTTTTCAGCAACTCTTGGAGGTAATATGGCTTTTTAATTTTAAATCTTACATATATATTGTGTTGAACACTTCATTAACATTAGAGGTGGAAGATTATATGGGTATCTTTTTTGTTTGAGATGTTTGTGAATGTACTTAGGTGGAATGCAGTAATCAGAGCAGTATTTTTGTTATTCTTGCCTGCCCTTAAATACTCTAGTACTACTTAAGTACTCTACATATTCAGAGTAGACCGAGGATTTTGAATGCTGATGAAACTTTTAGTTTATCTAGTAGTTTATTCCTTTTAGTAAACTTTTAGTTTACTAGTAGTTTATTCCTTTCTTATTCTTGGTGAAAAACATTTAATTTTCCTTTATTTGAAATTGCCTGAAGGAGCAGTAGTATCTTAGTCCCTACTAAAACAATCAAGATGAAGGGCAACTAGGGAAAAAAAGCAGTGCTTATCACAAATTAGAAGTTGATTTTGCCTTTCTCTTCTTTAATTCCACACTGACATTACAATGAGTTTGGAATAAAATGACTGATCAGGATATGTAGTAAGTCTGTGATATAACTGGCTCTGCTGTATTTGGGTTACTGTCACTTGTTTTTATCTGATATGGAGAAGTAATATGTAGAACAGGAGAGAGCTTCTATGAAAAACTGAGTATTGGAGGAACAGAAAACATCAGATGGAAGAGCTGTGCTCAGTAGATTCATGTTATTGACATAATTAATTCTGAAGAATAGCAACCAGATCAAGTCAGAAATGTCCATAATGCAAACAGATGCTTGCAATATGCAGATTTAATATTCATAGAAAGTGTCTCGCTAAGCTGTAGAGTGCTGCACTATAACTATGGTAGTTGAGCTGCTCTTTTTCCAACAGAAATGTGTTTGGGAAAGACCTCCTAAATTACTTCTCTGGGCAATATTAGATAGTATCATTGCATCAAAACAAATAATCTGTAATTTTACATAAAAACACATTGGAATATATGCCCAGTTATTAACCAAAGACTAGGAGTGAAGTGAAAAGCTGAGTGTTGCATTTTTTGTCCATAGACCTTGACTGAATGTCTTTGAGTTGAAAATATTGAGAGTGCCTATTATATGTACAGCTTTAAAGAAATTTCTGCAGTAACATTGAAAGCTGGCTGTACCTGAACTGAACTAATTAGTCTAAGCATTACCAATGATTGTGGAAACTATTTAAACTGTCATTGACTGTGGTTTGTGGAATTCCCAGGTCTGTGGCCTGGGCAGTTTTGTCACTGTACCTGAACTATTTGTAAAGTTAGCTGTCTCAGGTTGGTGTAAGTTATACTGAGTTCTGTGTTGTATTATAGATTAGCCATATAAAAATGCTCAGTCATTTATCTGGAATGCAAAGAGGATAAATCATGGTGGACTATATAGACTATGACAGCAAATCTGACCCACTGATCTAGACTTCTTTAAATCTTTCAGTAGATGTCTTCTTGCATCTTGTGTTTCTTGTATAACAGAGTTTATGTTCTTTTATTAATGAGTTCATAACAGATGTATAAGAAAGAACATGGACATGTCAAAAAACCACTGAAAGAATGAAACAGGATTTTCTGTTTTCATGGAGACACCTACTGGTGTTCAGAGATTCCCACCCCATAGTGCTCCTAAGTCATCTAGTTTGGCTGTATTGAAGTTGGGTTTTGGACAACTATAAATTATACTTTCCAGTTAAAGCTCTGGAAAGGCTAAAGGTGATGTAACAGTACAATAAATTGCTCATGTAGTTAGATTCTGGTAGTATGGTTTGAAAGCAATATCACATGGACTGCTTTTTGCAGGTAACTGTTTTGATGTTTGTTTTTCTTAGCATAAAATTGCGTCACAGTTAAGTCTTGCACTTTTATGTAACTGCTCCTTGTCTTGTTTTCCTCTAGGACTTGTACTAATTCCAGGAGCAGCACTAGGCCAAGTCATAAGTGGTGTCTTGGTTTCCAGGCGCAAAATGGATTTGAAAAGCATAATCAAGTTCATGATAGTCACCTGTACAGTGGCCTTAATATTAAACACAGTGTTCTTATTTGCTAAATGTGGGAATGAGCCTTTTGCAGGTGTCTCTGAAACATATAATGGGTAAATATATTTTAATGCGCTCTTGGCTTTCATATTAATATTTATTCAATTGCCATAGTTTCAAATAGTACACACCAGCAGTATTTAAAAGCAGAAGGAGGGCAACTAGCTATTCCAGAAGTCTGCTCTCAAGTGGTCAGTTATCCCATTATAAATTAACAGAGGCAACAGCAGCTGTTTGAAGGTCTGTCAAAGAGCTAGATGGGGCTGTGCAAGATAATTCAAGTAGTCTGGTACTTAGGAACTGATAGATGCCATCTAAAAAAATCATAGGTGTCAGTTGTATGCTGTGTAAGTTGACAAATAACTTACCAATACCTTTTTACTGTTTTCCCAAATCCCCCATTTTATGCAAAGGCTAGATACTGCTATCTTGTATAAAAGCATAATCTGATGGTTCTTCTCCAGTGCATAGAGACACTTGAAGCTAAATGAGATGGGGAAGAGGAGTGGTGCAATTTGCTGACACATTAGCATGATATGTACCATGAAAACAGAGGAAATGGGTTGGGGAGGAAATTGGTTTTGTAGCCTCAAATCCCCATGCAAGTTGGTGGAAAGTAGAAATTTACTGGTATGCAGAAGTATGCAAAATGAATCAACAAAGTTCCATACACTGGTGACTGAAAGAAAATAAAAAACCTTGAAGCCCAAAAAGGCCCAAGTTATGACGCATTCTGATTTCATCTTTACAACTTGTTACATAAATTGACAGCATATTTAAAGGCCAGTGTTGAAATTGGATGACTAAAATATGGCTTTGCGACAGATGACTTAGACAGCTCAGAACTGTGAATCATAATTCAGGTTTTGGCTACAGAAAGGTTATAGTTACATATTTGGTGAAAGAATCTGTAGTCATCAATAAAATGCTTAAGATACAGTATAGAAAATGGTATATGAAATTACCTCTATTTTTGTATCAGGTCCTATGGTAACAGGCAGCAGACAAAAGTTACAGCTGAACTGATTTTCATCCTAAGTTAAATACCACTAGCTTGTATTTTACAGTTTTGTGTAACTTTATCAGTTATGTAGCTTAACTATTGCTAAAGGCTACTTAGCTACAGCAAGTTAACCAAGTTGGAAGTTAACCAGTCCTGAAATATATCTCTTCCCTTGGTATCCATTATAAGAAATGGCTCATTTCTACCTTATGCAGTGTTACCGGTTGGCTTATACTTTACTGGATGTGTGCATCAGAATAGTTAGTGGTATTAATACAGTGCCAGTTCTTCAACTGTTTTCCATACAGAAATAAAATATGTTTTAAAAGCAGTAGCTGTTTTAAAGCAGAAATTTTAAAAAATAATAAATGTGTAAACTTGTGCAAGAGCAGCCAAGTTCTTTGCCTTCATGCTACTGAACAAATGCTTCTGAATGAATAAGTTGTGAGACTACTCTGAGGGTTGACTTAAATTTGATGTAGATTTTTGTCGAGAATTTAAAGAAATCCTTCATGGCAAGCATTATCTTCTTATTGAAAAACAGCTCAGAAAGGTGAGAGAAGCTTTTGCAGGTTTCGTCTCAGAATTATGAGTACAGGATCACTTGTTTGTGTTAATGAAAACAGCATCTTACTTTTAGTAACACTATTTATTACTAAATAGACTATCAGCAGAACTAACATAATTTTGTCCAACAGGCACTTCAGAGAATTGCTTTTGCCAAATTCTATTGCCCAGTGCTTCCCTTAAAACTTGAAAGAACAGAAATGCAGTGACTATTTCTGTACTTTATTTCCACGTGTCTCTGGGTCTCTTGATTAAAAACTCCTATAGAGTTTTTTAATGAGCAATTGATGGTCTCATCAGCTAGATTTTTTAGAAAAGCCAGGAGTATCTTTTTTGTTTTATTTTTCTCTGACTGGGTATAACTAAGTGTTCATTCCCTCTTTGGAGGTCAGGGAAAGAGACACTGCACATGTAAACAGGACAAATGCCACCAAATTGATTAAATATTTCTAGGCTTTGCATGCCTCTCAGGCTAGGAAGGCACTGAATGTACAAATCTGATTAGTGAATTTGCTTATGGTGCAATGTAGTTCATTCTTTGTACTTAGAAGAATTGAAGTTAGTTTGCTAAGGCTTAAAGCACAAATTAATTTAGTGGAGTTCTTCTGAATTACAACAAAATGGATTTTATATGTAGTTATGATGTCCTTTATATTCCATTTGAAGTCTGACTGTATGTAAGTTAATTCCTACATAAACTAATTCTTCTATTACTATTTTTTTGTAATCTCAAATTCTCACAAATAAACATACCTTTAGATAATTAATGTGGAACTTTATTTTACAGTACAATATTTAAACTCCAGTGGCAGTGTCAGAACTTGGTTTTAGCTGACTGAACTTTTAAGCTGTGAAAATTCTTTACTTATTAATGAACTACAATTTGAAAATCAAAGGATGTTTTTATTCTCTCTGGTTATGCCTTAGGACAGTCCTCACACAAACCAATGTGATCTTTCATGCTAATAGTACAGTGGGACTACTTCAAATAAAACCGTATGATTACCTGTATTGGAAGTAAATTGAAAGTAAATATAGTGTGCAAGAGTTAAAGTAAACTCTGTTTTTAGTTATTCCTTAATCAGCCAGAGGAAATCTTTAAGGTCCTTCATAGTGTCATTGCACTCTGCATTTAACGTGTACAGTTGTCTTTGTGCTCATACAATTTAGATGTCTCCATGGCAGTGTTAGAAATAGTAAAAATAAGGTGGCTTTGCAACTGGACTCAAATCAAAAAAGGGGAAGAATGTTGGAGTATTATGAGTAGAATAAACAACTCCAAATACTGGTTTTAATCTTGTATTTTTTTCTTGAAATTATAAATGGAAGAAATTCAAATACCTAAGTGGGAGGGGGAGGATGATATAAGAGTTGGGCCGAGATGCAGTATTTTGTAATCTCTTTTTTTAAGTGGAAATGGGAGGAATAATCTTTGGGTAGAATAACAGCATAAAAAACCCTAGGTGTATAATAAATGGAAAATCCAGAGCTCTAACTACTATGCTTATTTTTAAACAACTAAGTGCATAAGTAACATGAATAGAGTATTTTAAAATTTATTATGCTATAAATATTGCTTTACTTGTTTACATATCTTCTGTTTTCCAATTGCTTTTTAAAAAGCCTATTAACTTCTGCTTTTCAGAACAGGCACTCTGTATAACTTAACAGCACCATGCAATGCAAACTGCCGGTGTTTGCGCTCCGTGTACTACCCAGTTTGTGGCAGTGATGAAGTCCAGTACTTTTCTCCCTGTTTTGCGGGTTGTGCCTCATATCTTTTAAACAACATGAAAAAGGTACTTTATGCAATGAAGATAGCTGATATGGTTTGTTCTGGTTTCCTGTCAAATGCACTGTATTTCAAGATGTCCTTCCTACAATACCAAATATAGGTTGTATTTAACAAAATCCAGCAATTACAATACACAGTTCATTTACGGTACCAGTGTGACTCCCACTGCTGATCTCTTAACATGTTCACTGCACAGTGCTGGGCCTCCCCAGTTATTGGGAAGGTATTCATGGGTTGAAGCCAGGTCAAGCCCATTACTCTCTGAAATGTTGCTGGTAGTTGTCTAGCTTTTTATACTGTGTGTTGGAGTGAGCTACACTCCCTTCCCTTCACCACCCTCCATGTTCATGCTGGTCTGGCTAACTTAGGAAAATGTTTCCACTCTCTTATTGAACTCAGAGAAAAGCATTTACATCTCTTTTGATTCACTGAAGTAGCACAGCTGTTTGTTTTCTATATAGCTTTCTTTGCAACATTTCTGGTCATTCACAGCCTGCGTTGTTCTGTGAGTTTTCTGGGCACAACAGTCTTTCCCACCTCTGGGCCTTCTTTTGTTGTAAGGGTTTACTGGTTAGCCACAGTGTTTCTCATTTGTGTGATGCCATTCTCCAAGTGTACATCTACCAGACTTCCTAATGCTGAAAATAAGTTAAATCTAAATGTACTTTAAATAGGATTGACAATTGGAAAAGTCAGCAATTGTCTTGAGGTTCTGAAGAATAGAGGTTCTTATCTAGATCGTTAAGCAAAATGCAGTGTTTATTGTATACATATACATGGCAACCTGCTTCCGTGAGTTTTGAAAACTTGAATCTCAGTAGCCCCTGATGCAGGAATGGTAAGCTGTGAAAGTGCCTAGGTTATTATCAAGCCTTCCTGGAACTGAGGGGCTTTCTGTGCTTATCTCTTCTAGTACAATAGACTCTTGAGAAGGGATGTGGGAGCAGTATAGAGAGATCCAAAAAGCAAGCTGACCCAGGAAAGGCCTTTATACTTTTATATTGGAAAATGAGAGAAGGTATTATCCATAAGAAAATGTAGGAGAGTAACTACTTCTTGCAGTCAAAATTTCCCACTTTGTTGACATGTTATATTTTTCTTTGAAAACAAACTCTCTGGGTTTAGATAAAGAGCATGTTCCATTTGTTCACCTGCATATAGAAGTGGTACTATATTACTTCTGTTCTTTCTTGCTAAAGTCTAGTGTAAAGAAGTGTAGTGCTTACCTTTCTGCATATGGTTTGCCTCTAACCTCTGCAACTTTTTTATGAGTGTAGCTAAAAGCTTACAAAGCATACAAAATGGAGGCTGTCACTGTCTTTTTAGGTCAAAAATCCAAAAATACCTTTTGCTCAGGTGAAGTGGATCAGTCAAATTCTGGTGAGCCAGTTTTAAAAATTAATCTTATTTTCATGTGCTCATCAGGAAATTAACTGTTTCCCATATAGTAAAGTCAATGTTTATTCTTGTCTTCTGTGATGCAAATGTAATGAAAATTTACCAAAAGGTGTCATTTTGTGACATTCTGGGAGCTAAATTTTGTCTTATAAATTATTCGTAGACATACCACAACTGTTCCTGTATTGGGAAATCAAAAAGAAGAAATGGTTCAGAAGACTTTCTCTATGAAGCTGTTCCTGGGAAATGCCCAACAAAATGCAAACTTTTACCTTTATTCCTGGTCTTCTTCTTTTTTACTGTTGTTTTTACATTTATGGCTACTACTCCAACAACCGTGGCCATTCTCAGGTACATTTTTTGGTCTGCAAGAAAGGTGACATTGTTTTGAAAACTACTGTCAGTGAAATACTTAATTCTTTTGCTTTGCAATGCAGTATTTTAACAAGGTTATGTAGTAAGCAAGCAGTACTTTAAACAGAGCATAGTCATACCACTGTTCACTTTTGTTTGTAGACGAGTTTTGAAATTATTTTTAAAAAATCTCTGTAGCGTGAAGCAAAGTCCATTTTATGAATTTTGAGCACTCTTGACTGTTTTAGTTGAAGCAAAAAGGAATAAATGTGCTTTGTGCTTTGATCAAGAAAATATTTGTCTAGCCTATTGATAGTGTGGGCATTTCAAATTGTGTCAGCAAAAGGACAAAATAACAATTAGTCTTCTATTTTCTACCTTAGATTCCTGTCTCAATTCAGAGTTCTAGCTTGAAAACTTGTAGTCTGTCAAGAACTGTAGACTATTTCCCATGATACTGATTTTGTATGTATGGTGGTCACTAATATAAAATGTGATAGTGAGTTAACCAGTGGTTTTGCCGTCTTCCAAATTGCTGAAGCTTACATGCATGAAATACAGTTTTTGTTTGTTTTTATTTTTAAAATGTGCTTCTCATTCTGAATTCAGAGCCCTTTTGTGTTTATTGAAGTCAAACTACAAGTTTGACTTGTAGTTCTAATACTTCCAGTGAAAAGATAACCATGATGCAATAGCATGTTGCTTTGTGAGGATGTGGCTAGATGCCCTTTGGCGAGAGGCTGAGGAAATCAGTAACATCCTACCAACAGTGCTTTGTAATAGCCTCGTGTCCAGGTTTGGTGTAAATCTGGAATTAACAGCTTGTCATTAGTGTGGAGGCAGAATAGCATAAAGTTCTGCATTATCTTCAAATTTGAGCTGACATAGTTTTATTTCAGTAATTCTAAGCAGTAACATTTGGATATTTGAATCCTTATATAATTCAGCTGAAATAGTGGAACAGTTTTTTATGAAAAAAAGGACTGTAAGTAGATTAATTTTCTAAGACTAATTTAAATAGCTAAAATGTCAGTAAATTTTACAGTATATTCCAATGTCTTTTCTGTAAGCCTTTTTTGTGCAATTTCAAACATAAATTCATATATTCATGACAGTGTTCTACTGCTAGAAAAAATCTACTGCATGATGTGGAACTCATTCTCCTTCTCTTAATTGCCTTTATGGATAATAGAATCCAACACTTACTTCTTTTTGTATAGTAGCTCTGGATTGCATCCTAACACTGTTTTAATTTCCTTGGTTATTCTATGGAAAAAATGTTTATATCAGGACGCTGATAGCAATCTTCCTTTTTATTTATACTATTTTGTTAAACTAGTTAAATCTAAAATTTCTTGATGGGCTACTGGTGTTTTTTCAGTCTTTTATCTAAACACCATTTTAAATAGTTGGGTTACTTGTTCTGCACACTGGATTTATAAACCCTTCAGCATTTAACAGGTTAAAAGAGTACATAGAGAAAGCATATTCATACAGCAGAGAAGTAGAAATTGTTTACTCTGTCTTAAACTGCAAATCTTGTTTTACAGATGTGTGCCAGATAAACAGCGTTCATTTGCTCTTGGAGTACAGTTACTGTTTCTGCGAATACTGGGTATGACTTTCTTGTTGAAACATAATGCCTTTGAGTAATCTACTTATTTGACATTTTTTTCTCAACTTTAATATAATGCCTTAAAAAACTTTCAGGGGTGCTTGAAGCAGTCTGTCATTGGCTTATGGAATACACTTTTAAGGTTACATCTGGATTCAAACTCATTGTTAATAGGGCGTTCATGCTCTCTTGAGCCTTTCTCACTCTTACAAGCACAAGCCAAATAGAGGTAACTGCCATTCTTTCAGTAAAACACACCTGGTGCTATTTTCCCCAGAAGAAGGCCTATTCTGAAAACTGAGATAAGAAGAACTGATGTAATAGAAAACAGTTTCATGTAACATCTGAAATCCAGAAGTTTAAAAGAAAAATGAATATGTGGAGCCTTTCCTCTTCTTCTTCCTTTAAAATGTCTTTTACTAACTTCAGCATTTCTTAAGATAGATAATTGTACATAATTATTTACAGAGTATAATGTGGGAAGTATAATACTTTAATTCCATATCTAAGCATCTCCAGCATTTCAGTAGGACAGATGAATCTTTTTAAGTAAAACAAGGTTAAGCATATGTATTTTCTGGTCCACAAGCATTTGAATTTTCTCAGGCATAATGGAAATTCTTGTTTTAGTAGTAGACAGTTTAAGAATGGTATATTTAATTCAAGACTGGGACAAGACACAGTTGCTGATTGGACTTTCATGCCAATATTTAGTACTGTAGCCATTCCCTCTCCTTTCAGATTACATATCTAACACTCGCAGTAATGATTTCCTCCTTGCTGTATTCAAACTGTGATTAATATAAGTTATTCTGCTGATAAAGTGTAATAAAACAAACATCCCCACAGGTAGAAATAAGCTGGAAGTCTGTGATCAGTGTTGTATAAGGGTCCCTCTGATTCACTTAACTCAGAGTTCAGATATTTATGCTAGATCTTGAACTCCTGACTTCACTGTGGAGTGATAGAACTTTTTGCACTGCTTGTACTATGGCTGAAGAAGACAGTAACAGCGTTACTTACCCATATTTTTGCTGTAGGCTTTAAGAATTGCACAGGGGTTTTAGGCTGAAGATCTAGTGAGGGACATAGCTACTTGGTTAGCTCTAGGAGAGTTTAGGCCTTGGGTAGTTGGGTAGACATGCAGTGATGTACCTGGTGTGTTTATTCTAAAATTGGCTGTACTTGGATGCAATACACTTGTGCATTATAACACACAAAAATCACATGGAGTTAATAAAATCTGTACAAGAATAATTTTAAACAGTGCTTTTTTTGGTGAAATTTTTACTGGAAGCTTTGCTACATATGAGGAATAGGGAGAAATGTGTAACTGAACATTTAACATAATTATATTTTAGTTCTCATAATTTGGAACAGGGTGGTGTGTATGGTCAGAAGAAAGGAACTTTTTTCCTTTCAGTTACATTCCTGATTTCTTAATTAGTTTTTTCACCATTGATTTTAATTATTTTTTTCCAGTGAATACAGAGGAAGTTAAGAATCTCAAGTCTTTGAATAAATTTCTTGCTTAACAAAGTGAGAGCTGTATAATGAATTAACTCTCTGCATCCTACCTGTTAACTGAGAGCATTGCTAGGTGCAGACTTACTGTGTAATATGAAGCCTATGACTTTGATTAAAATTGTTACATTTAGTGTCTGGTTCTCCCATTTTATCTTCCCCACCAGCTTAGCATTTCACTGTATTCATGAAAACTAGTATGTCAAGTAACTCAAACATTCTAATGTGTTGCTGTGTTTTTTAGGTTCTATTCCTGGACCAATTTTGTTTGGTGCTGCTATAGACAACAGTTGTACTCTGTGGGATATTGATGAATGTGAAACTAAAGGAGCTTGCTGGGTATATGACAATGAAAGAATGGCTTATTTGCTCATGGGCATAAGTAAGTCTTTTATATTAAATACATATACTAGGTAATATATATACTGACCTTGTCCGCTAGATGGGGATTATTTTGATATAAAACCTTACACTTTTTATTTTTGGCAGAAGTGTTTTTTAACTTACTTTCATAAATGATCAGCAAAATATTGCGGAAGGAGAAACACCACAGTAAGTAAACCCTAAATATTACTTTAAAAACTCCTTTAAAAATTACACAAAATAGTTTTGGTCTTTGATCTTGCTTCATTGTCATACTTATTTACTAGATTTTTAAGGGACTGGCTCACACTTCAGTCTGTCTTCAGGGCAGTGAGCATGAACAGGGATGTGAAGATGATGAGAGGGATGGAGCACCTCTCCTATAAAGAAAAGGCTGAGAGAATTGGGTTGGTTCAGCCTGGGAAAGTGAAGTCTCCAAGCTGACCTTATTGAGGCTTTTCAGTATCTGAAGGGGAGCCTACAAGAAAGATAAATGGAGAAGGACTCTATACGAGAGAATAGTGATGGAACAAGGGGTAGTGGACTACTACCCTCTGAAACTCAGAGGGTAGGTTTTGGTTAGATATTAGGAAGAAACTGTTCACTGAGAGGGTGGCCAGGCATTGGAACAGGTTTCACAGACAAGTTATAGATGCCCTGTGCCTGGAAGTATTCAAGGTGTGGAGCCTTGAGCAATCTGATCTAGTGGAAGGTGTGCCTGCCCCCAGCACAAGAGTTGGACAGACTTTAGATTCCCTTCCAACTCAGATCATTCTGTGATTATCTGGGTTGCGTGTTGGCAGTTAAGGTCTGGGGAGCTTTCTTTCTCTTTTTGTATCTCAGTTCTTTTCTGTAACTTATATAAAGTTCTTGAAAATATGTCTGAACACTTGTCAGAAAAAATCCTGACTTGTTTAACAATTTGTTCCCTTCAAACGTGTGGTATATATGCCAGTGGGAGAGAGGGTGTAGGCTAAGCTTGCATGAGATTAAGTGCTGATGTCCTGTCTTCTAGCAACCGTGATATTTACAGTGTGTGAGCTGAAGTACTGATGTCTAATCCTGAAACTGAAAAACCAGCAGTCACAACTTGAGGATAAGGATCTCAAGGCATATTTGTGATCAAATACAATCCCTCTGGTTTTGCCCTTCTCCTTGGCCCTCCAAGTTGTGCAAACACCTTTCTATAGCCTTCTAAGACATCTGATCAGAGAATACTTAAGACATATTCTATTTGGGAAGCTTTAGTTTCTGGAAAAGAGAATATTGATATAACAAATTGCAGTACTGAAACAAAAAATAAGAAAGATTTGCACTTCAGGCTAGAATGGGGTGAAGAAACACAGGAGCAAAGCAAAAATTGGCAGGCAGGTGAGTGGTCTGAATTCAGCTGTATGACTGTCTTTATCTGCCCTTTGTCATTCATGTAGAGTACATTTAAATGAAGGCTGTGAATTTCAGTCTTACAGGGTGTATGTAACTCACCATATGAAGCTTTATAAATGAGTGAAACACTGCCTCTGCTGCAGAAAGTGAGTGTGATAAAAACTCTCCTGTTCTTTGCATTCAGGTACTGCTTGCAAAATCATCACAATCATCTTTGTGGTCATGGCAGTGTATTTCTACAAGCCTCCACCATTAACTAAAACCCTGCAACAAAAGACTTCAGAGAAGATATCTGCTGTACACACATAAATTATGAGCAAATCAGGGACTTTTGAAAGAAAACTGTAAAAATAAGCATTATTACAACACCTGTACCAAAGTTCTTGTACACCATTGCCTAAATATAAAATAACATATTCAACATTGAAGAACTTGAAATATTTTGAATCTGTGCTATTCTCTAATTCATTTAGTATTCCATTGTGGCTGTCCAAAGAAGTCACACTGAAATTTGCAGACTAATTTTAAAAGTCTAGTATGAAACTTAATTGAAGTAAGATGGAATACTCTGATCATAAAACAGGAAAAATAAAGTGAACTGAGCTGTGTTTATCCCTAAATGTTACTGTAGTGGGAGAAAACAATTGACTTGGTATATTGAAGGGAACTGTGTATGTTTAGAGAGGACTTAATGTGCACATAATTTGGGCTAGTGCCTTTGGGGATTTTTCTGTAGGAACACTTGGCAAAGTGTGAGTTTGGCTATGTTTTAGAAATATTTTTACATGTTATCTTAATGGCATAAGTTCATATTTTAATATTTGTAGGAGGATGTCAATAGTTATGATAGAATAGCTGGGTTGTCAAATCAAAGTATTTGTTAATTTATGTACTTGAGTTTGTCTGGATTATATACAGAAAGTTGCTGCCCAGCTGCTTTATTTAAGCAATCTAAAAATGCTTCTATAAAATTTTAAAATAAAACCTATTTTCTTACTGCATCTGTGTATGCTTTGTCATTTCCAAATGTGACTGAGTTCTTGATTCCAAGAAACACAGTGATGAATGGCTAGCAAGAATGTGTATGGAAGCGTCAAAACTAAAATATGGCTTCATTTTCTTTCTGACTTAAGTTTTATTAAGTTATGAGTCATGTTATTAAAGCCATATTGGTGTAGCACAGTGCAATTGGTCACAAGTTAGCCACTGTTACCAGACATTAAACAATGTTGCCTACCTCTGAAGTATCATTCAACATTGACAGGAAAATTTTAATGAGTAAGTTACCCTCTACACTTGCTTTACTTTGGTAGTATTTTTTTTTCCTGTTGCATTGGCTGTTCATGTCACTCTTATGAAACTGTGTGCCTTCTTCCTTGGGTTACAAGGACTGTGTTCAGTGACTCAGTCAAGATTTTTAAACAAGTGCTAGAACAAAGGATTATGACATATGGCTCAAGTTTCATCTAATTCTCTAAATATAGCTGTTAAATTAGGTAGAGGTTAAATATGCAACTGAAGAAGATCCTCTGTTTGTAAAGAAAGATTCTGCAAATAAAAAAAAATTGACTGTACCCTATGTGAAAGCACAAGACTTGATGGCTTTTGAGGGAGAGAAGAAAAAGGGCAGGATTTGTTTGCTTCAGTGTAGATGAATGTCTCCTGATAAGTTTGGTGCTTGTTTCCTGATGAATGGGCTCATAGTGAGAGATTAACTAGCCCTGAAAGAATGAAATGCTGATCCTCCTTAATGTTTGGCAGTGTGGCCTAAAACTCTGAATTAATTTTCTAAGTCTGACATGGTTTGTGTGGGGTGTAGCAGATCATTAAAAGACATATAGTACTGTAGTTCAACTGGTATACTTGTCTCTTTTGTTCTGTCCTAGACTCTGAGATCATAGTTTAGTTTCTGCTGCTTAATGTGGTTGCATAAATTACAAAACTTGTGGGACAGAGCAATGAGAGCTTTCTCTTCTGAAGAAGTTATCAGCAGTCTTGCTCTGGAGTGGTTATTTAGGAGGAGAAAGAAGGAAGAATTGCTTTTGTAATTTATAATCTGGCTTTATGACCCATTAAAGATTTCCCTTGCTGGTTTAGGATTATCACAGTAACTAGAAGACAGGCCAAATAGAAGTATATCCATTTACCTTGTTTCACAGAAATACATAATGGAGGCAAGTAGATGTCGTGGAGGCCAGAGGTTTCACAAAGCAAAGGTAAACATCACAGTGAAGTGTGTTGTGTGTATCCAGACAGGGAGGGTGAGCTAAAAACTGACCTGGTAACTGTGCCCAGAGTGTCAAAGCATGAATCCAGGATGAATCAAGTCACTAGTGCTGAACCCCACAGATCAATACAGGGGCTAGTAAAATTCAACTCTTTTATGATGGCCTGAATGATGGGATATATAGTGCAGTGGACAAGTGACTGATAGACTGGCTGATTGCTGCTGTTGAGAGGGACCTTTACAAAACTGAGGAAGGGGCAAACAGGAACCTCATGAATTTCAAGAAAGTAGCAAAGCCTGCACCTGGGGGAAGAATAACCCCATGCAGCAGTAATATGTAGGGGACCACCCAGCTGGAAAGCAGCCCTTTAGAGAAAGCCCAAGAGTTCATGGTGGACAAGCTGACCACAAGGCAGCAATACACACTTTCTGCAAAAAAAGGCCAGGGATGTCTTTAATGTGTTAGGCAAAGTGCTGACAGGAGATCTAAGGAAGTGATGCTGTCCTTACTCAGTGCTAATGTGATCACATCTGGAATGCTGGGACTAGTTCTGGGTTCTCCAGAACAAAAGTGTTACAGACTCACTGGAATGGGTGTGCTGCAGGACTACAGAGGAAATTAAGGAACAGGAGTATCATTCATACTGCAACCTAGGGAAGTTTCTTCTGGCCAGCAGGTCAAGCTAAAGGGAGTTGAAGAGGTAAAAACCACACTGTTGTTGATTCTCAGCTTTCTGGACAGTTAGGAGGCAGTGCACACAAAGTAAACACCTGAAATTTCCTCTGAACACAAGAAATTTTTAAGTGTGAAAGTGGTCAAACACTGCAATAAGTTTTTTCAGGAATTTGTGAAGCTTTTCTTGGCAATTTTTAAAATCTGACTGGCCATGATTCTGAGTGATCTATTCTGGCTGATTTTCCTTGAGCACAGGGTTTGGACTAGATGATCTCAAGTCTTCCACCCTGAATGATTCTGTGTTTCTGTGAGATGGTCGTCGGTGAGACTTTTGCCCCATTCACCTTATGATGTGAACCTTCTATATGTGTTCTTACAATGACAGAGATCTATCTGGTTTTGCACAGTGTTTTTTGGTTTATTTTCTTGGGTTTTCTTGCTGTTTTGTTGTTTGTTTAACATCAGCCTCTATTTCATATTAATATTAAACAACCCTTTAGCAAGTAATATTCTGTGTATGTCTCACTGGGTGATTATATTTCTTTTCATGGTAGCAGTGGTAAAACATTTCAAATAGAAGTTGTGATTTTTACATGCTCTGTGAACTGCTATTTAGAATGGGTGGACTGTTAAATTCGTGGACTCTGTCTTTGAGGTTATATGAATTACCACAGATTTGGGGTTTTAGAAATTCAAGTTTTGTCCAAACTAAGGATGATTTAACATAACTTTTTGAAAGTTATGTCTTCTAACTAGCATGATTACTTTTAGAAACATATCCTACTGTAAACAAGACTGTCTAACTAAACGTTGTAGTAGAACAAACATTGTAATTCATCGGTGAACCAAAAGTAAGCTTCTAAAATGAGGTACATTGCCCTATATGGCTAGTGCAAATGAATTATCCAAAAGTTTATTAGAGCCTCTGTCCAGTAAATATATAGGATTCCATGAGTCTTACAAGGGAGTGACTGTAATTAACTGTTAGAGGTGAGACTAAACTGATCTAAACTTTCTTAGTTGTTATATGGATTTTTAATCTCAAAACCAAGACTGCAAACTGCATTTTCTTTCATTTGAAGAGGAAGGATGATGATAGGGTAACCTCAGCCTCTGTCTGGACAGCGAAAGCAAGCCACTGTTAAAAAAGCTAATTCTTCTTGTTTGAAAACTTCTCTAAATTTAATAGCTTAACACCAAAATTTACTTGCAATGACAAGAGTACATTCTTTCTGGTGTTGTGAATACTGAGAAAGGGGAAAATAATAGGAACTTTGTTATGCATGTGGCTACCATAAATATAATTACTTAAAACTTTAAAATATTTTGTATACATGCCTGGTTTGTGAGGTCTCTTTGCACATGAGTAGAAGTATGTTAGAATATTAGAACCTGAAATATGTTGGTTATGAACACAGTAGACCAAAGTATATCTACTGACTGATTATGGACAGATACATGTGAACCTTAGCAATGCTGCAGCTTATTAGCTGGTTTTACATGTTTGTTGACCATTACTGAGATGATGACAGTATGAAGAACTGGTAGTTAAAGCAGTTACCTTAAGGTAGGTTCAGGTGTAAGCAACTGTAAGAAAATTACTGAAAAACATCTGTGTCTGAAATCCATCAAAAAGGGCTATGGGTTAAGTAGTATTTCTTTTTATGAATTAGTGAGTATAAAAGACTGTCTTAATCTTTAAGACAGACAAACATACAGTAAGACATTAAACTTTAGTTTTTTTGTTTGTTTGTGGAGGTTTTTTTGTTCAGTTATTTGTTGTGGATTTTTTATTGTGTGTGTGTGCTTTTCCCCCTCCCCACCAGATGGTTCTGTTTCTGCTAAAACCAGACAATTTTGTTGGTTTTGCATGCAATATCACAATTTTTAGAACGCAGAGCAATAATATGCAGCTTTTGCAAAAATACTCAGTTAATGAAAGTCTAACTTTGCCTTTTGTTGGCTTGATTTCTGCTTTTGCAGTGGCAGGGATTCTCTTTTTTGTGGTAAATAAATGAATATGTTTGTTTATGACTTATTTTCTTTTCATGACATGTCTGTGAAGCACACTGTACAGCTCTCTTTTTATATGGGTGGAGGTTTTTTCCCCCGAAAGACAGAAATCCACAGGCAAAAAAGATCAATGTTAGATTAAAAGAAGCTTTAGAAAGTTACTGTTACTGAGGAATACTGTTACTCTTGTATCTCAGTAATATATGATGAAAAAATTGGGAATAAATTATTTGTGTGCTGCTTCCATGGGAAAATCCAGCCAGAAGAATGAGTCTGCTATACAGAGGAGTCTTATGAATTTGGATAGCTTACACATGTGTATGCCTTTCAAAGTCTGTATAATGGGAATTTGGTAACTGGCTATAATTCCTCTCCAGTCTACAGAATACCTTAGTAAATGCCCAAAATGGAAGTACAAGTGGTACATATAAAGTTTTTTTCTGATCATTATTAATCTTTGAGCTTTTGTAATTAACATATTAATTTTTAATATTAAGTGGAACTCTTGAGGAAAGGTGAACTATAAACCAGAAAAATCATCATTCTCTCCAAATTATTCAGGTACCTTAAAAAATTTCTGGGCTCAATTGATCCTTGTTTTGCCCCCAGTATTTTATGCTGAGATTGTCTTTAAAAGACACAAAATGAAGGAAGTATCTCATTTGTATGGAAATAAAATCATAAAGTATGGGTCTGAAGTCTGTGAAAGTTTCGCTCTTTATTTAAGGGAATAAGGGTGCTTAGATAAATTGCAAAAATAGTTGTTTGATGTGTGTTGTGTGATGTGTGTACCATGTATCTAGTTGGAGAAAGTTTCTGTCACAAAACGGAAAGG
The DNA here is from genome assembly GCF_027579445.1 of Ammospiza nelsoni. Classification (NCBI taxonomy): domain Eukaryota; kingdom Metazoa; phylum Chordata; class Aves; order Passeriformes; family Passerellidae; genus Ammospiza; species Ammospiza nelsoni. Next base: position 64,468,224 of record NC_080669.1, read on the forward strand.
GTTTAGTAACCTATCAACCGGGTAAGAAATGACTGAGCTATGACAGAAATGCAAGCTAGAGATAGAAAATTAGTGCTTTTCAGAAATTTTTTTCCTACTTAGTCATTTTTAAAAAGTGTCTTACTTGTCACATTTCAATTCACTTGATGTAGAGTTTGGTTTCAAATATTAGGAAAAGCCTCCAGATTAAAGCAAATCCACATTTCTACCTTTGCACTTCACATTACTCAAGCATGTCTTGCTGTTCCTTCAAATGGCAAGGTGTCAGGCTACAGATAATGGAGGCTCCAAAACTGAAGTAATTACCTGCAATAAGTGAGCTGAAGCAGTTTGTGCAGGATATTGGCAAATAAACATGCTGAAAAAGCTATATCAGGAGATAGGAAATGAAACAAAACAAGTGCAGGCTGAAAATCTGGCACAGGCAAATTCATATAGGATATTAAGAAGATTACATTGATGATGTATTTTATTATAGTCAAGTTAATGACCTCCATTTGAAGAGCTTTGTAAATCAGTTATTTTTGTCTACCAGAACACAAGGGCATACAGTTGATAATTGCATAGGCACAAAATCTCCTGGAAACAAACCTGGTAGTGGGAACACTGCAGTATGTAGTAGATGTGGTTTAACTCCATCTGGCAACTAAGCCACAAAGGGCCACTATTTTACTCCGTTCTGGTGGGAGGATGGAAGAATTAGAATGGTAAAAGTGAAAAAACCTTAGCATTGAGAAAACTACAGTTTAATAAGTAAAGCAAAAGTCACATATGCAAAGAAAGCAAATCAGGGAATTCATTCACCCCTTCCCATGAGCAGGCAGGTGTTCAGCCATCCCCAGTAAAACAGGTTTATATCACTTGTAATGATAACTTGGGATGAGAAGCTAAACACTCCAAACATCCTCCACTTCCTTCTTCTTCCCTAAACTTCATATGTAAAGCATGATGCTATATGATCTGGAATATCCCTTTGGTCATTTGGGGTCACCTGTCCTGGCTGTGTCCCTTCCCAACTCCTTTTGCACCTCCAGCCTGCTCACTGGTGGGGTGAGAAGCTAAAAAGCCCTTTGCTCAGGAGGTTGCAGTGAGAGAGGGATTGGTCCCTGCTACTGTGCCTGCAGAGAGGACCAGAGGCAAAGGCCTCAAGCTGATACACAAGTGTGCTGGTTTGACCAGGAAGTAGGAATTCTGGGATGCTGTGGTCAAACCAATGGGTGCTCAGATTTTGATATTGGCACCTGATGTGGCCAGTGGGGTTCGGACACACCTCTGAGAACACACAGGGGTTAAAAACCAGACCTTTGGCCCTGGGAGCTTCTCTTGGGACTTCGAGGTGAAGAGGTCAGATCTCCCTCCCCCGTACAGCTGCTACTGCTGGGTGGGGGAGGGGCAGCCCTGCAGTAGGCCTGGGCCTGGACAGAGATGGGGGGGTGAGGAGGCCCTTGAGGATGGAAGGGTGGAAGAGCACCAAGAGACATCGGGCGCCAGCCCCCCCCCGCCCAGGAGAGAGAGAGGGAGAGCCAGCGACAGAATGTGATAGCAGCCAGCCGAGGAGGAGAAGGGGGGAGTGCGGCGAGAAGGTGCCTGGCCAGGGCAGCATGGGAGTTCTGGAGCTCTGGGACAGGCAGAGACTGAAATTTTTAACCCTTTTCTGGCCTGATAGAGACCTTGCAAAATGCTGATCCTCCTGGAGCTGAATGAGAAGAGAGATAAGAGATAAGAGGGAATGGGCCATAAGGGAAGTGCAGAAAACTCTTGAGTGGGGGAGAGATGATTGGAGTGGCCTTTTGGCTGGACTTTTCTTGTATGGCCATAGACTGAACCATTTTTTTTCCTGTGACGCAGAGACTGCATTTAGGGGGAGGCAGTGCCTCAGAACCAGGAGGGTTCATTGTGGGTACCCCTCGGCCCCAGGGGGTGAAAAATTGGGGGGGACAGATGTCCCAAAGGAGAGACTGTGTCTTTTTTTTGGAGTGAGACAAGGCATCCTTGAAAGACAGCCCTAGAAGCAGCTCTGGTCCATGCACAATGGTGAGAGCACTGGGCATGGAAGGCAAGATGTCATGATGCAAAAGGACTTTCTGGGCAGTGCTGAGTGACATGGAAACATACGAGGTTTCAGCGTGTTTCCAGGGGAAGCCTATGGTGCAAGAAGGACTCCTCTCCTCTTCATGAACTGAAGATTGAGTATTCTAAAGGGTGGTGCTGGACTGGGAGTTGGTGATTTGGGGGAATGTATTGGATTGGGAAATTTGGTGGGGGGGAGGAGGATAGTGCTTTTTGTAAGGTTTTCAATTTTTTCCCTTATAGTTTTTTCCCTTCTTTTCTTGTAGTTTAGTTAATAAAGTTTTCTTTATTTCTAAGCTGGAGCCTGCTTTGCTTATTCCTGATCACATCTCACAGCAGACACCAGGGAGAGGGTATTCTCATGGGGGCACTGGCTCTGTGCCAGGCCTAAACCATGACAACGGGAGATTCAGATTAGGTTCTAGAAAACAATTTTGGTGTGGTCAGGAACTATACCAGGCTGCTGAGAGAGGTGGTAGAGTCACCATCCCAAGGTACACTTAAAAGACACATGGATCTGGCACTGGGTGATGTGGTTCAGTGGTGACAGTGACAGTGTTGGTTGAACTGGATGATCTTGAAAGTCTTTTCCCATCTTGATAATTCTTTGATTCTATGAGAACACAGAAGAACCTTCATTGCATTAGTCAGTATTCCTCCAGATAGTTTGAGGACTGCTTCTGGAAACTGTAAAGCACTTTTATATTTTGCATGGGAGACCAAGTAACAAGATACTAAAACTTCTTGAGTAGCTTCTTAGACAGACTGAGCTAAGACATTTAGTTTTTTTCAACACCTTAGTGGCCAACTCTAACTTTTAAACAGAAAAAAATTTCATCAGGCTTGTGTCATTCTGAAACCTAATAAATCTCACTTGCTTAGGTCTGCTCACATAACTGGCATCAAAATTTTGAAAAAAATAATTTAAAAACTAAACAAAATGTCTGTTTAACTATTCCCAGAATGGTAACTTCAGTATTCAGAAAATGTCCAATAGAGCTTTTTAGCAAAACAGGCAATGAAAAAAAAGGGTGGTTTTTCTACTATATCAATAAAAATTTCTAACTCCAAAAGGCTCTGAGAGTTTCCTTATCAGCTCAAGTACTCAAGAAAACAGATACATCCCAAAAACTCTTCTACTGAAAAATGCAGTAAGATCCATAAGGCAGGGCAGTCTTACTACTACTGCAAATAATTCAGAATTAACTGCTTTTGCAATTGGTTTCAATAGCTTTCATAGTCTTTTCTATGGGTTTCATGATTTCAGTGAGAGTACATGGATATCTGAACATGTGAATATGATGAGAAATGTGGACTGGATAAAATTTGATCTAGTAGAATATCTATCCCAAATGCTGGAGTTAAGACATATTTGTCACCTAAAAACAAAAGCCACATAAATAGTGGAGAATGGGAAACACATAGGTAAGTTATAGCCCATTGTTACTTAGTCAAAGTACTTAGTGTCCATGAATACAAGAAGTATATTCCCATGATAATAAAACTGAGTAAAAAGGAGGAAAATTTTTTACACATTCCAGTTAGGTGTTTGTATTCAATTAGCTTTGCACTAGTGTTGTTCCCTATTCTGCTAGAATATATTATTATTATTATTTGCTATGTGCTAATGAAGATTATTGTACCATGAAGTAAATTTCAAGAGAAGTCACAGAAAGAAGAAATTAAATTGGTGCAGGAATGATTATGGAAAAAAACTGTGTTATAGTTTTGGTGAATATTCCATTGATATGTAATACCTTGCATCTTTATAATTACATGTTAATGAGTCTTTTGGAACTTACTCTTCAATTTCAGTGCTTGAGGAAACTTGTGTTTTGCACATTGTTTTGTGATGGCATTTGATACTTAAAGTCTCAATTCAAGATTATATCCCTTGTGTACATAGAGGGCAGTATTAAAGTTGGTATGGTCACAGTGACTAGGTTTGCTTCATTTTGAAAAATTATCAAGCTAAACCAGACTGACAACAGCAATGTAGTTAATTTTTCCATTTTTTGGTTTGTCTACTTTGTTTATATGTAGTCAGTGTCTTCCAGTACTATGGTCAGCAGAACTGACCTGGACTCAATATGGCTGGATGCTGTTATTCTGTGCTCTGTGAAAAAGTGTGAAATCTTATACATAGTGAATGGTAGGTAGTATCTTGTTTATAAGACTCTGTTGTTTGAATAGTTTAGACTTACTTTGAAGACATTTAATTCATCCTGAACTCCATGGTGGTTTGCATGAATTGCCTGGTCCACCCAATATGTATTCTATGGTCCTTCACTTTCATATTGAAACTAGCAAAGTGCTAGCTATTCGTTTTATCTCATAACTTTTTTACATTGTGTTAGACAAAATATTTTCCTTGCATTTCTATTTTATGATTTGGTTTTGAAAGTGGTACTTGTAATGTGTTATACAGAATTAGAAATAGGGAGAATTCACTTTTTGGGATGAGGAAGAAGGACCATTAGAAAAATGTGCTCATTAGGTCCATTATTATTTTTCTGAACAATAACATCCTTTTAGAATAGTACTTAACATCACTTGTAGATGGTTAAATAACATCATTAGGAAAATGGCATATTGCTTATTTTAACATGAGCCATGTTTTCCTGTGGAGGTTCTTCAGAGTGTTTGGGTGAAGCTCTACTGAAAGACTTATGTCCTCAGCAATCTGAAAAATAAAGTTTACTTAATGAGATATCTGAAGGGACTACCCATGTGTGTGTCCAACTGGAGTACATGCAGGTAGCTGAGCTCCATTTTAAATACTCAAGGTAGAAGCAACTGCATTTATCCAACAACTTCTGCTTGTTCAGGCAACTTGAGGTGAAGTTTTCAATGCAGATCTCAGGTAATCCTGAGTTTTAATTTCCATTTAAAAGCAAAGTTTTCTGTGATTCCACTATCTGGCATTCTAAGTGTTTATTTGTTATTATAACAGGGAGCCAGGTCTTGTTGAAGTAAGTAAATTCTCTTCAGAAAGGATATTCTTCTTTTGCTTCAGAGCATAAGAGTAATTGAGATGGACAAACAGGGGCACTGAGATCCCCTTCTTCCCTTCCACCGGCATATACTTCTGTACTATTAAATTAACTAGACTGTAGTGACTACATAATTTAACAGTACAAAAATATGCAGTTGCTGCTCTCCTAAAATATGATCCTAATGGGAATTTATGTCTTCAAACAGAAAATTCATTTGCTGAGAGCAGCATATTCATAGCAGAAAATTAAAATGGAAGTAAAATTGTAACTGTCAGCATCTGATGCAGAGCAATATACCAGTAACCATTATATCTTCTTGTTCTCTCTGCAGGGGGAAAGTGATGATGAAGATTACTTATTCTAATACTTCCACTTCAACCCTGTTGGCTGTTATAAAAAAATTATGTGCTTGAACAAAATTCACTTTTCTTTCTACAGTATTAGCCTCAGATTTTCCCTCTATAAAGATTCTTACAAATGAGATTTACTATTTTCATAGGCTGAAGAGGAGCATAATCTGAAACATGGCAGGTCAGCCTCTTTTCCCTTGGCAAATCAAAACATCTTAGTGGCGTGTAGTGCACCGGTGCCAGAACTTTTGACAAGTGTATAGTACCACACAATAGTCCTGTTCCCATTCCCAGCAGGAAGCTGAGTCTCTGTCAGGTGCTGTGTGTATAGTGGGTCCAAATGGCTCTTGAAAAGCTGTGGAAAGCATCACATCTGATGCTGCATGCTTGGCAGGGATTCAAAAGGTTTGGTGTTCTGCATTAAAATTATTGTTGAATTCTGAATAATAGGCCTTAAGTTGACAAGAAAATACAAATCTGTAGCTGTTCTTACCACGCTCAAAACAGTGAGATGAGCCATTTCACCCTTTACGTTCTTCTTTTTTCCCCCTCACTTAGTTCTTCTCTCACAACACTTTTGTATTTTCATGGTTTCATCTTCAGAATACTGAATGTGTATTCAAATTTATTGTGATTATCAACTTTTTTTGAAAGGTTGGAACAATCTCTGGGTACGATTGGAAGTATTTTTGCTTTTGCTTGGTCCTGTGTTTTCCTGTGAAACCACATGATTGAAGACTGAGGTTAAAGAAAAGTTAGGATATGGTCTTGGATTGTCTTCTTTTTCCCAACCTTTTCTAATGACCACCTTAATTCCTGGCTGATTTAAGTCATCTATTGATGCATAATTTTATACTTTTACCACAGACAAGTTTATAGTATCTACATTTTACAGTAGACAACACTGTTTCCACATTGCAAAACAGTTAGAGGAGAGATTTGTGTTTTGATTAGGGATAATTTTATTCATTCTTTAGTGTGACTCAAACATCTCATGCTTTGCTTGTGGAAATACTATCTAGGCTTCCAATACCATGGGGGCAGCCATGGGTCAGTGTTTGTCGCAGTTCAGTGATAGTCTGTTTTAATTAAATGCTTTCATGCCAGATTGTAGATATAATATCTATGAAAATGTATATTGATGAAGATACTCACTTTCTCTTTAGTATAAGAAAAATAATAAAAACACTAGTTCAGCTTTTCTAATACCATAATGATTTCTAATGCCTTAATAGTGTAATTCAGAAATATATTTTCCTGTTTCATAAAGGCATTGAGAACACAGGGAGAATCAGACTCAGTCTCAGAAGATTACAATACCATCACAAGGCTGGTAACACTGAGACAACTCCTGGCCCAGCACAGCTTAACCCTCCTTGACAGAGCTTTGTGTTATTCCCTTGGTTCCAAAGCAAAGAAAGCTTTAACCATCTCTGCTTTGTGTAAGTCCCTGTCCAGTGAAGTGACCCTCTCCATGATGTGACTGGCCAATGTTATTTCTAGTATCTATTTCTACACTACATTTACCTGTTAACATGTTTTTAAAAGTTCTTTTTATTGTTGCAACAGTCTGTTGGAGGTTGGTTTATTTCTCTTCTTTCCTTGTTAAATATGGAATTTTGTTCCCATTGAGTTGCTAATAAGCACAGATGGCGAGGAGGGGGAACTCCTTTGGGTTTTGGGAGTTTCTCTGGCAGGGGGGGTAGGGGGGCACAGGGGGTGGTGATGGGGAGGGCAGAGATACCACCGCGAGAATGGGAGTAGGTAAAAAAGGAGACAGGGTTGGGGGCAGTCCTCTCTCGCTTTGCAGTATCAGAGGCGGACTGCTAGACTGTTGCTTACTGTGGCAAGGGTGTATCTGGCCTGGGTGGTCAGTGTCCAGCTAGCAGAGGGTAGGCCGACACCCAGCTACAATCCAAAGCGAGCACCCCTCAGCGTCTGAGGGCCTCGGGCTGTGCTCACCTGCGGACCGATCTCACCGCCAACGCAACTGGAATAAGGAGCTGGACTCTCGATGGCGTCAAGTCCAGTTTAATGAACAACTCAAGACAACATCCAGGGAGAAACCCCAGGGAGAGACCCTGAAATGGGGGGTGAAACGAGGTTATAAAGGGGGTGGGTGTACAAAGGAGGGGTTTACACTGAACCAATAAGGAAGGGTGAAGGGATGAACTTAACATAACTGACATAAACAGGAAACCAATAAATACAAAGTAAAGGAGGGGCCCCGAGACCACAGCCAACCACAACCCCCAGAGGGAAGAAGATTCTGGAAAGCTAGGAGGGGTGGAGGGTGATTGACTGGGCCCAGGGAGGAGGGAAAGTCCACATATAAGGAAATAAGGGGGAGGAGGAATTATATAACTTAACTGACAGTTAATGCCAATGGCGGGAAAACTGGGAAGGGCAAAATCATTTACACAAAACGGGGGGAACAATACAAAATGGGGGAGCTATATGATAAACTTAACAAACACACTACTACAGCTTACTGCAAGGAGAATTCACCAGCACCACTGTATCTCAGCCCTGAATGAACGATCACTATCTGCTTGTGGAATCCTGAACTTCATCTCTCCCTACTCTTCTCAGAGCCGGGCCACCGCTGTCCCGCCTCCACTGTTTCCTTGTTACTGCTCTGCATTTTCTCCATGCTGTAGCCTGTACCGTGCTGCCTTGCTGGCATGTCCCCACAGTTCCAGCTACTGCGAAAGTGCTGATATATCTTGCCCACCAGCCCAGGATTTTTGCTCATTGCTGCCGGCTCTGATAGCAACTGTACCAAAGGGCAGAGGGACTGCCGGCAAGGGAACTGTTACCGGGTCCCTGATTCTGTTGTTGTTAATGCCATAAATATTGTAGTTTTGTTTTGCCTTGTTATACATACTAGTAAAGAACTGTTGTTCCTATTCCCATATCTTTGCCTGAGAGGCCCTTAATTTAAAGATTATGATAATTTGGAGGGAGGGAGGGGCTTTACTGTCACAGACATCTTTTGTAAAAATCCTTTCTTTAGGATTTTTCCCCTGTCAGAGAAGCTGTGGCCTCAGCAACAAAATGTAAACAATGGTTATCAGCTGCTGTGGAATGCAACAGGTGGATGCGTGATTGGTCTTGGGTGAATGTTTGGATTTACTGACCACTCATGGCAGAGCTGGGTCTCACTCTCTGCTGAGACACAGTCCTTTGTTTATTCATTCCTTTTCTATTCTTAGCTTAGCTAGCTTCTGAGAACTTTTCTCTTCTTTTAGTACAGTAATAATGTAATATATATATCATAACCTAATAAATCAAGCATTGGAATTAACATTCTCGTCTCTCTCTTCACTCTGAAAACCCTTGCAAGCCCTGTAACACTCTACCTTCTCCATTCTAAGGGAAATTTTCTGCCTTCCCTAGCAGACACCTTTCTTGTAAACCAAGACACAGCCCTAGACAGCTTCAACTCCAACTGAGCTTTGGATACACAGTTTTTTTGCTGTAGTGGTGACCAGCACACGTCTGTACTCCTCCCACATAATCCAACCTTGCTTTCACTTTCCTTTTTGTCACCTTAGCTCCAAAGATCCCTGCTCTGCCAAGCGGACCTTCTCTCTGACCTGCTTGACTTCCAGCATTTTGGAATTGCCAAATCTTATCCTAATGGAAAGTGATGCTTAAAAAGTGACCAGCAATGATGGGCCCCAGCACCTTCCAAAGCATTTATCAGAGACCTCGCTATTTCTCTGAGCAACCTGCAGGCTGTGCTCCTCATATGCAGGAGGAGATCCTGAATATTGCCTAGGAAAACTTTGTCTTACAATTCATTGTGAGAGATCATTTGTATGCAGATGATTTATTGGTTTCTTTTTTGTTTGTTGGTTTGGGTTTTGTTTGTTTGTTTGTTTTCTGCTTTACCTTTAGTATTTCTAGTCACTGAGTCTGGAATGGCCTTAAGTTCAGCAAGCTGACTTGATTCACCCTCTCCTTCAATGGCTTCTGTTGTGTGGGGCACCATATGGCTGTTTTCCACTTCCGGTTCATCCCTATGATGCGACAGGAACCGTCAGTGAAAAGACCATAGCGTGTTTCCTCTGCTGGTAATTGGTTCTATGGTGGATAGAACCATAGAACCATATGCTTCTTCAGCACGTATCACTTATTCCTGCTTCTCTTCATCAATGAGACCAAAGTTTACACCTTCTGGCCAGTTTGTAATTACTTCCAAAATCCCAGGGCAATTTGGGTTTTTAATACAGGTGCGCTGAGAGCAATCCATTTGCTCCATGTGGTGCCAATGGCACAGTGGGTAGAGGGAACTTCTCCTTTAAACATCCACCCCAGCACTGGTAGTTGAGGTGCCAGGAGTTTTGTTTACATGCCAGTCACCTCTGAGGCAGCTTGAACTCCTTCACAGGTGGCCAAGATTTTGTTCTCTGTGGGACTGTAGTTGGCTTTGGACCTTCTGTAACTTCGGCTCCAGAATCTCAGTGGCTGGCCTCGAGTTTCCCCAGGCACCTTCTGCCTCAAGCTCCAGGACAAGCCATTGTTCCCAGCTGCAGAGTAAAGCACATTCTTCACCTCTGGTCCCATCCTGACTGGGCCAAGGGCTACTGCATGAGTGATCTCCTGCTTGATCTGGGCAAAGGCTTGTTGCTGTTCAGGGCCCCAGTGGAAACTGTTCTTCTTACGGGTGATCAGGTAGAGAGGGCTCACAATCTGGCTGTACTCAGGAATGTGCATTCTCCAAAAACCTGTGTTTCCTTCTTGCTGGTAGGTGGAGACATTGCTGTGATCTTATTGATAACCTCAGTGGGAATCTGACGCCATCCGTCTTGCCACTTTACTCCCAGGAACAGGATCTCTTGCACAGGTCCTTTGACTTTGCTCTTCTTGATGGCGAAGCCAGCTTCCAGCAGAATCTGGATGACTCTCTCCTTTCTCACATACTTCCATATATGTGTTCCCCCACACAATGATGTCATCAATATATTGCAGATGTTCTGGAGCCTCACCCTTTTCCAGTGCAGCCTGGATCAGTCCATGGCAGATGGTGGGGCTGTGCTTCCACCCCTGGGGCAGTCAGTTCCAGGTGTACTGCACGCCTCTCCAGGTGAAAGCAAACTGAGGCCTGCATTCTGCTGCCAGAGGAATGGAGAAAAATGCATTGGCAATATCAATAGTGGCATACCACCTTGCTGCCTTGGACTCCAGCTCCTACTGGAGTTCCAGCATGTCTGGCACAGCAGCACTCAGCGGTGGTTACCTCATTCAAGGCACGATATTCCACTGTCAATCTCTATTCTCTGTCAAACTTGGGACTGTTGAAGGTTGAGTGGGCTTTACTGACCACCCCTTGGCTCTCTAGCTCATGGATCATTTTGTGGATGGGGATCATGGCATCCCTATTGTCCATACTGTCAGTGCTGCACCATCGAGGTGTCAATTGGTACTTGTTTCTCTTCCACTCTCAGGAGTCCTACTGAAGATGGGTTTTCTGATAGTCCAGGCAAGGTGTTCAACTGCTTAATGTCCTCTGCCTCTACAGCAGCTATTCAAAAAACCAACCTGCGTCCCTTTGGGTTTTTGTAATAGCCATTCTGGAGGAAGTCTCTGTCTAGAATTCACAAGGCCTCTGGGCTGGTCACAATAGGATGTTTTTGCCACTCTTTCCCAGTCAGGCTCACCTCAGCTTCCAACAGGGTCAATTGCTGCAATCCCCCTGTTACCCCAGCCATGGAAACAGGTTCTGCCCCAGCATGTCCCAATGGCATTAGGGTACACAGCTCACCAGTATCAACTAACGCTTCATATTTTTGTGGCTCTTATGTGCCAGGCCATCAGATCCACACTGTCCAAAAGACCCAGTTTTCCTGTGCCTCTTCCTGGCTAGAGGAAGGCCCCCTCTATCCCTGGTTATAACTTTCTTCCTGGGCATACATACTAGAAGCTCCTTCAAGGGGTTCTGACAGATCATACCCAGCAGTTCTGTCATGGGAGGTTGAGACTACCTTCACTTTAGTGGAACTCCCTTGGTTAGTGGTTCCCTCAGGTTGATACACCTGTGCTGCCAGGAGAGAAGTGGGTTTCCCATCCCACCTTCCCATGTCTTCCCCATGGTCACGCAGAAGAACCACAGGTCAGCTTGTGAGGTGTACCATCTCCCTGGCTGGGGGACATTGGGTTCTGACTTTGGAGCCTGTGACTCACATTGGTGCCATATGAGAACTGTTCCTCCTCACTTCCTCCCTCATCTTGCCTTGGAGGCTCTTAATTACAGCAGAGACATGAGCCTGCTTCAGGCCATTGATCATACTCTTGTAATTTCTAAGCTTGTTGGCAACAGAACCCACTGTCTCTTGGTTGGTATTGGCATTAATTGCAATGAAGGTGGTGTATTGACCTTGTCAGGGTCATTCTCATGCTGTTCGTTCCTCCCAAAGAGTACCTCCAATACTGCCACTTCTCTCAGCTGTTGGATCCCTTCCTCAAGGGTCTTCCAGTGCATTCTATGATGATGGTCTTGCATTCTCTCTGTGGAAAAACCTCTTTCTTACACTCCTTAAAAGCCACTCCCAGAGGGAAAGGGAACCTGGCTCCCTTAAAAATACCTGATTCACACCTCAATCTTGGGTCAAGGGTCCCAAATTCCTTACCTCATCAGCATCCTATTGCATGCCTGTACCCTTAAGTTCCCAGACTCAAAGTATCAAGGTTGTACATGCCTCACACCCCTGTCACACAATGTCCTTGTGCAGATTACAGAGACTTTCGTATGTCAGGGACTTGGTGATGATCTCAACCGTTGGCTCCCCTGCGAGTTGTGAGGGTCCTCCTTTCTTGTACTTATTATCTGGGTTCTTTGACTTCATCTTAGACTTCCTCATTTTCACAGGGGCAACTGCTGCTGGCTATGACTGCCTTTGTGATTCATCTGGAACCTAGACGGTTGTAACATCTGAGGATCCCATTGCTGCACCATTAGATTATCCCTCTTCGAGGCAGGGGGGAGGGTTTTCCACCAGCTGGGGAGATGTACTCCTTAAGTATCTGGTGTATCTTCTATTATCCCACACCAATCTGAGTGGTTTATTTCTGAGGTGGGCTGTGGGGCAGGATCAGGCTCTATGGCAGCTTCCCTAGTCTCTGGTGCTGTGTCAGGTTCTGGGGCAGCATCCCTATTTTCTGGTATCAGGGTGGTTATCCAAGCCAATCTCCCCTTCTCTATGAATGCTAAATAGAACAAGCTTAATAGGTGTATCAGCAACACCAACTACTCTATGATAACATTAGCATCTAGAGAGGATCTGAACCCTTTGAAAACTGGTGTGTCAGACCCAAAGAGCTGGTTGAAGGGCTGGGAGAAAATTTCGCCCAGTGTCATTTCTTCACAGTAGGTACCATTATTAAAGTAACCCCAAAAACATACAGTTGATGTGTTATAACTCTGAATCCCTGCGCCTGCCTTCCACAGAAAGTGAAAAATCCAATAATTCCTCAGCTTATTAATCCATAAAGAAAACTGGATAACAGCCACAGCGGCCTTAGTTATAGGACCCAAGATTAGATAAGGGTCTGCAAACAGGAGAAATATAGCCACGACCATGTGCCACCCAAACCATGGTAAGCTAGACCACATGGTGACACCTAATGAGGTTTCTATATCCAGCACACAAAAATTAGGTTACTCAATAACTGCTATTCCTTTTTTCACTGTTTTTCTCTTGATGCCGTCGGGCCCCATGGTTAGGCACCAAAATCTGTCTCAGTTTGAAAAGACAGGTGTCTGCTAAGGAAGACAGGAACCTCCCTTGAAATGGAAAATGTAAACCCCCTCCCTCCAAATTATTATCATTTTGAAATTACGGGGCTCTCAGGCAAATATATGGGAATAGGAATAATAGTTCTTTATTATGGAAATTTAAATAAAAATGCAATAGTACAAAAAAACACAGAGTCAGGATATGACCTGATACCCTCTTGGTCACGGTGTTGGTAGCAGCCCAATTAAATGATGGCTGCAGTCCTCCTGGAGTGACAGATGAGGTTCTGTTGAAGCAGTGATCCTGCAGAAGGTGTAGTTTTCCTCTGAAGATTCAGTGGTGGTGTAGATGGGCCTGGTCTTCTTCTGGGAATCCAGTGGAAAAGATAGCTGCCCCTCTGGGAATCCAGTGGCTGACTGTGGTTACAAATCTCAGTTTACATCCAGGTAGGAATGCTTGGCTCCTCCCCCTGGGATTACATCTCACTATGTAATTTTATCAGTCAAGCAATGAGATTCAATGCACCATTAACATAAGGTATCTCCCCTGAGGGAGGATGGGTTGTGGAAGAGATAAAGAAAACTGCCACGCCTGGTTTTAACAGGTGGCCCAATTAACAGAGGATAACTCCCTCAGCTCTAACAGACGGCAGTAGAATACACACCCCCAACCATATCTTGGATTTGCAACCTAAGACACTCTCTAAAAGGGAAAATTTTATAATGGAGTTTTCATTTTCAGGCAGTGCCAGTGAAGAATGAACATTCACACTGATGGTTTGGCAATAATTTGCATGCTGAAATAGTATTTGCAGACTGTCAAAGGAGTGGCATTTTAGAGTAACTTGATGCTTTAAAGAACCTAGAAATGAAACAATACACTTTCAAGATAGTATTAGTACAGGAGGTAGTACTAAGGCTGGTCTTTATTGGAGACCTCCAAGGAGAAGATATGGAAAGTACCCAAATGCACATCCCCACAGGAGGTGAATAAAGTTTTTAAAGTTTAGCAAATTAGCATAACTGACAAAAATCCCCAATTAGACACATAAGTGGTGAAGTAATTCAAATCCTCCCCCCTCAGACAGGAACTAAACTTTGTTTATGAATATGTGTCTTGAAGAGCTGGTTTCAACCTTGGCTCCCAGGAATAAGCAAGGTCAGTTCTTGGGGAGGCCTTGGACCTTTAGCTTGGATCCTCTGGACTGTGGTTCTGCCACATCAGGGTAGGGAGATGGTAGGGGAAAGTACAGGGGCTAGCTACAAATACAGTAAGGGGCCACAGAGGTACAAAATATGTGTAAAGAACATAGAGAATATATAAAAGCAAAAGAGGCAAAAAATCAATTTGGCATCAAACTAAGACTAGATTTATAGGCTGAAGTCTTGTACAAATGCACAGAAGTAAATTAATTTTTAAAAGGGTAATTATTTATGGTTTGTATGTTTTTAAGTGTGTAAACTTCCCAGAAACAGGGTTTATACTATTATAATTGTTGTATAATATTATGTATTATTGAATAACGCACTGCAAAATCTAACAAGCTGACATGTCTATCATATTCAGAGACCATAAAACCACTGAATTAAAAACAATTAACTGCCCTCAAGATTAACTGATGTTGACACAGCGTTTAAGCAGAGTTTGAGCAGTCCTTTGTTAGCAATGATTTCATTTACTGACCTGAAATAATCCAATGACTTTGTAATTTAAATGATAAAGCAAGTGTTAGGAGAAACACTAGTAGAAAACTATGGAAAATTTGTCTTAACTTTTTTATTATGTTTTATAATAAGCAAAAGACAATGGCATTTATGAACATAACAGATGTATTTTTAAGCAGTTACAAGGGCCTTCCAGGATGAGAAGAAATGGCCTTAAGTTATGTCAGGGGATGTATAGATTACACACCAGGATAAGTTTCTTCACTGAAAGGGTGGCAAGGAATTTGAACAGGCTGCTTAGGGAAGCAGTGGAATAACCATTGTGGGAGGTGTTTAAAAAGCATGTGGATGTGGCTCCTGGCCATATGGTTTAGTGATGAACACAGATGAATTGGTACTGAGTTACCAATCCAACCTGATCATCTTAGAGGTCTTGTGCAACATAAATAATTCTATGGGGTTCCATAAAAGTCCTATGCATTAGTTTAAAGCACAGGAGGGTCTCTAGTGAAGATGGATTGCACAGGTAATTGAATGAAAGTATGAGTCTTGTTGTCACTGTCATATTTTCTGAAAAATCCCTTTGGCATGATTTCTTCTCCTGGGAAGCTGAGAAGCCTCACAGAAAAATGAAAACAATAATTATCTGATTTGCTGCTTCTGTGTTTTGCTGCTTTGGAATGTGGTTTGTACATTGTTTACCAACTGGTCATTATTTGATTGGTTTCATGTGAATTGTTTTAACTTAATGATCAGTCACTGTCCAGCTGTGATGAGGCTCTAGAGAGTCACGAGATTTTCATTAGTATCTTCTTAAACCTTCTGTAAATATCCTTTCTCTATTCTATAGTATAGTTTTAGTTTAGCTTTTTTAAATATAATATAGTATCATAAAATAATAAATTAGCCTTCTAAGAACATGGAGTCAGAGTCATTCCTTCCTGCCACGGGCGACCCCAGGAAATACCACATCTTGTGAATTATTTTGCATTCTCTACTGTGACAGTAAAACAGAAATGCAGTAATGAAGCTAACTCTAATAGAGTAGATTGCACTGCAAGCTGGTAGCTGGCTCAGTTCCAAGCAGTCCATTCAGGCTATCTCAAGATACTGTTATAGTGCTCCTAATTGCAACTTAACTGAACTTCTCTATCAACTTTACAGCATAAGTACTTTGAATATTTTAAAAGTAGCTGGCTATTATTTATGTCAAATAATATATAAATAGTTAGGTCATAACATGAATTGGTTTTGCATTTTATGGATTTTTAAAGGCCCTACTGTAATCTGAAAATCAATTTTACCATCATTCAAGTCTATAGGTTAACATCTAACAGACATTGCAGCTGGCAGGCCACAGTGGTGAGTACAGATCTCTTTTGTAAAAGGGTAAGAGAACCACAATAACTTCTTTGTATTAGTCATGGTTTGCATGGCTGAATTTATGTACCAGATTCTCAGCCTCATTCAACACAAGCATTCTGGGAAGAAGCAGTGATGTCTTTTCACTGTGTTTGTAATGACTAAGGGGCCAAGAACTGAAGTCAGCAGATCAACTGATGTTCTCCCTCATGTATAAAAAAATTGATTCTAAAATTCTGTGTTAGATCCAGTGTGATAATGAGGACCACCAGCAGATGTTATATTTCTGCTTTGTGTTTTGCTACTGCACCAGCATATATCAGGAAATCATGACATAAGTGCCAGAAGTTATGAAATAGAGAAAAAAAACAAGATCCTCCTCCCTGCAAGCCCCCCACACATTCTATCACAAGGTTTTGCTTTATTTGAAGAGGAATTGTGGAAGAACCTGGATAGACTTTTTCTACACAATCCTGGCGATTCATTGAAATTTTGAATGTTTTACAGAGCATCATGGGCAGGTTTTTTTAGTTGGGGATTTTTAGTAGTGGTTTTTTTTAGTTGTGATTTTGTTGGATTTTTTTC
The DNA here is from genome assembly GCF_027579445.1 of Ammospiza nelsoni. Classification (NCBI taxonomy): domain Eukaryota; kingdom Metazoa; phylum Chordata; class Aves; order Passeriformes; family Passerellidae; genus Ammospiza; species Ammospiza nelsoni. Next base: position 64,484,993 of record NC_080669.1, read on the forward strand.
CTTTTCTTTTTGTTTGGTTTGGTTTGGTTTTTATTAAAATAATCTGCCCTTAAGTATCAAGCAATACTCTGATAAATGCTGGAAAGGGTGATATATACTCCTTTCCAGGGGAAAGCTCTGATAAATCCCTGACCACTTGGCAGCTCTTGAGTCTTGCCGTGTGTAGGAGCGTCGGGGGGTAGGATGGTCAGGACAGTCGGAGACGAGAGATCTCTGATGCCAGGTTGTGGAACTTGTGGTTTATTGCAAAGGTTGTAGGTGCAGCACCCTGCTTGGAGATGCCAGCTGTAGCTTGGACCAGGCCTGAGAAAAGAGAGTGGTAAAGAGGATGAGAGAGAGAGGATGAGAGTGGTAAGAGAGTAAGAGGATGAGAAAGAGGGTAAGAGAGCAAGGTTCCCATTACAATACAATAAATCTTCTTCTGTGTTGAATAATCTAATTCTCACTAACCAATCTAATACAATATACAAATCCTATAGCATTTACATACAGCCTATAAGAATCATCACATTACCATGCTGTGTTACATTTTAAACCCAAAAAACTACTCTTTGGACCCCTTCTGCTAAGCTAGTAGGGTCTGCTCTGATCCTTGGACCTGTCTGCGAGCAGAGGGTATTGTTTCACCAAAAGGGGATTACCTTCAGTCTGACCACACCATTGTTTTCCAGTCATTCAGTAACTAACGTATCTCAAAGCTTGCTTTCATTTCAATCTTGCTTATAGTTTCTATATTCTCTAAATCTTTTGCCAGACAATCATATTTATAAGGCTTTCCTGTTTCATCTTCCCCAACAGCCATGTATCACATCCTCTTCATCATGAGGTGTTTTCACATCCTTCCTGGGGCTAAGCTCTGAAGTGCTCAGCATTCATAGCATGCACAACTCAGGAAGAGCTAGCAGAAGATAATCCAGAGATATGAACTTCTCGTCTGCCAACTTGCGTGTTGCTGGTGTTGATGAAGCTGATTCTGGAGAAGTAACATCACATTGTTTTAATTTATTAGCAGACCTTCTGGACTAGTATTTGCTGGGCATGGACTTTTGTCTGATCTAGAGCTGAACCTCTGCCTTGTGATTAAATTTTTCCTGTTACTGACAAAAGACCATTTCAAGAATATGAGAATATTGTTTGGAAAACATCTATGGTGAGAAAATACTGTTTTCAACTGTATAGACAGGTGTTCTCCCAATTCCTTGTTCTGATGCTACAACTTACAACAATGCCCTATTTTTCAGGCAAGTTTGCTAAAAAGAAAGGATTAAAATATACATATACGCATATTTTTCTCCCATGGAAGGCATACAGATGGTAGAACCAGTTGTCTAAAACCAGTTGTCTAAATCCCAGGGAAAAGGTAGAGGAAACTTAAAGATATCACACCATGATATCTAAAAGTTTCATCTACCTTTTCCCTGGGACTGGGATACTACACTGTCTTCAAAGGTGGATTAACTGTCAGAGCACATTGGAACTGAAAACTGCCCATTCATATAAACATGCCTTAATGAGCGGGCTGGTCATTTTTAAATTATCATCAGGTATGTTCTTTAGTAGCCTGGACACTTCGTGACAGAAGATTCTCTGTGACTTGGAGAAGGCTTGTAAATACTTGCTGCATCACACAGCTCCATTTTGCTGCCATCTTATTTTCTGAAAGAAAACAGGTCTTTTGACTAGACCTATTACCTTAATAAAAGATCAAAGAAAAGTATGTTTTTTCATCTCAGCAACAGAACAGAGGTTTGAGATGACAGTCTAAGGTCTGTTTTGAAAATTTTGATTTGTAGTAGTTGTTCCCTAATTACCCTGTGGAAGGACAGCAGAAAAAAGTTAATGATCAAAAAATCTCTACTCTAGTAACCTAAAATTGATATATATCTACCTCCTACCTTCAAAATATACCACACAAACCTATCATATTTTTTATTCTATGTTCTTACAAGCAGGTAATGTATCCATTTAGTACATAAATCAAGTGCAAAGTTAACTGTAAAGTCTAGAATAAATTTATCACATCTTGACTTTCTGAAATTTCTCATTAACCACAAGGTAATACTTTTAATTATATGTGGAGTGTAAGCTTTACCTTTTGCTTGACTTTCACTTGGTCTCAGCACTGTGGCAGCTGCAGCACACAAATGCAGGGGAAGAAAAAAAAATTCCTGGCCACATGACAGGGAGGAACAAAATGGTGCCAGTTTTTGTATCAGCAAAAGGAAAAAAGTTCACACAGCAGCTTGGGAAAAGAAAACAGATGGGAACTTGGTGGATCTCCAGTGTTGGTCTCCTCCTCACATATGACAAAGCTGGTGGATGCAGGGTCCTTACTTTCACAGGTCAGCCCCTTCATAGGTCTGGGCTCCAGATGAAGCTCCTCAGATCTCACTGGTCCACAGCCTATGCTTGTCCCATTGATTCGTCATCTCTGATCTCGGACCAAAACCAAGCTGAACAGTTCAAGAAAAAACAAAAGCTGCTGGAGTGCTGCTTGCACTCTCCAAGGCCAGGGAAAGGCAAAAACCCCCTCCTCTTGCCTATGCTAAGACGAGAGCCCTAAGGATCCCACCCCTTGCCCAGCCCCGTCTTAAAGCTAAAACACCCATTTCTGGCCACAGAGCAGATGATACAGGGAATAGAGGATCACCATAAAATCACTCCAGAACAGAAGCCATTCCTCCATGTCCTATCACTAGAAACTCTTGTAAAAAGTACCTTTCTGTCATGGGGACTCCCTTCAGGCACTAGAAGGTCATAGTTAGGTCATCCAGAAGCCTTCTCTTCTCCAGACTAAACAATCCCAAGTCTCTCAGTCTTTCTCCATAGAAGAGGAACACCATCCCTCTGATCACCTTGGTGTCACTCCTCTGGACTCTGTACAACAGCTCCATGTCCTTCCTGTGTTGGGACCCCTGAGCAGCAGCTCTGCAGGTGGGGTTTTACCAGAGTGGGGCAGAATCACACTCTCCACTGCTACCCACTGGTCTTTGGATGCAGTCCAAGATACATTTGGCTTTCTGGGCTTGGAGTGCCCATGGCTGGCTCATGTCCAGCTCTCACCCACAGCAACTCCAAGTCCCTCTGGGCAGGGCTGTTCTCAATCTGTTCATACCCAGCCTGGGTTGCTTTGATGCATGGGCAGCACCAGCACTTGGTCATATTAAAATACAGGAGATATGTATGGACTCCCTGCCTTCTGGTTGTGACTACCAAATGAATCCCTCCCAACAGATGATCTACTGAATCCATCTTTCTCTAATTTATAGAGCAGAAAACTGCTAATGTAGTTAGCAATTGAACAAAAAAGCCAGTTTAAGCCAGAAGATTTTTTTCTGAGGTGCTGAAAGGTTCAGCACTATTTACTTTTGACAAGATAAAGGATGCTGGAAAAGTTGACAGTGCAATTACTTTTCCTACTAAATCACATTATCTTAACATTTATTTAGGCTTTATTTGCATATGTGGCATCACATATTTGTGTGTGTATTTTTTGTGGCTTTTATAATTTCTGCCATTTGAAAATATTGGTAATTAGATTTATACAAAATATCACTAATGAGATTATTTGTTTTGATTGAGGGGTCTTTATACTATTATTTTGCTGTGAAGATGTGAGAAAAACAAGGCAACAAAATTAAAATGTTATGGGGTAAGAGGAAAAAGCACTAGTTTAGCTTTGCATCTGTGATCTCATGACAGTGCCTAGAATAAAAGTCAGCTACAGAAAAGTTCAATCTCGCTTGAATTTACAGGGTTTAACAGCAAGTAGAGAACAGCAACTCACAGAGGCGATGGTAATATCTTCACTATATACCATAAGAGTAAAGGAAGAGACAAAGCTCAGCTCTACCTTGTAGAGTGTAATCTCATGGCCTTGTGCCATTTGCTGTGCGGGAGTTAAGGTGGCCTCCAGGACATGCTAGTGAAGGTGGATCTTCATTATTTCCCACATGGGTCCATGTGGGTCTTCATTATTTCCCAAACTGGTGCAAACAATTTACAGAGAAGACAGAACCTGTCCTGGGGGAATTTGCTGCACCTGGTTGATTGTGGAAGTGTTTTTGGATTGACAGTTCCCTGATGCTTTAGTGCTGTGAAATTCCTGCAAATTTCAGTCCTCTGGTGTCAGAAATAGTTGTCTTCTCTCCAGCTTCAGTATTAATCTTTACTAGGTGTTACAGAGCTAGTTTCAATCTGGGCGATTACTGATCATTTCACCGACATAAAATGTCCTTTACATCTTGTTTGGCAAAGTTAATCCGCAGATGAAAGATGGAGGGTAAACCTCAATGATTTATGTTTAATTTATTGATCATGGTCAGCATCCTTATCACTAGGGCTGAGAGTAGCTTGTTTTTGTTCAAAGATCAAAATTGATAATATTCGTGATGTTTATATTGCTTTATCACAACTCATAGACTCTTAAAAAAAAGACAATTATGTGTCACTCAGAGCAGTAATTGCTAACTGATTAACTTTTAATAATGAATTTCATATGGTGCCTGAGATTTTTATGTTTTTGAAACAACAATTTTAGAGTACTCTTTGTCTTTTTTTCTTCCCCATTATGTTTCATTCCATGTTTTAAAATGCCTTACAGCTGCAGAAATATTTTACAATGTGTAAGCATTTAAAAGTCTGTGATTTTTGGTTGCTATAGTTTGTTTTTATTTTGACTGTTACTGTTGACTGATCCAAATAAAAGATCAATTCAAATGAACTCCAAATACCATGTTTATAGCAGGGTTTTGATGAGAAATGCAGATGTGAAATTCAGTTCAGGCTACTTCTTGGAGCCATTCAGTTTCAGTGGCAAAGTATATGCCTCATGCTTCTTGTTGAAAGTATAATTTGTGAACGACCATTGGGGTCACTGTATATATACAGATCTATACAGATTTTTTTACCACCACTATCAAAAAAAGGAGGCATGAGCATCCATTTAGGGAAAAGAGGAACTCCTTGCAGTAATTTAAGGTCTGCTTTTTTTCTTCTTGCAGCATGGAAAAGGGTCAGCCAGAAATGTTGTGACTGGTATCTGTAAGGGAGAAGCTGTAATTTCCACAGATATTCTGCAACATCTAATGTGTATAATTAGATGCAATTGCTCTGGGGTGATTCTGCCTAAAATATGTGTCATGGTTTGGCATGAGAGATGTTATGAACAAAAATTCAGTTAATATTTTTTTCTGTGAGAAAAAGTTACCACTACTGCTGGGCTGCTGCCTTTGTTATTGTAATCACGGGTCGTTTTCGTTAATGGTTGTTTTTGTATTAGTAAAAGCCCTGGCTGGGGCGAAGTAATGGCCCTTCTCCTGGGTGGGGACCTTGCCCGAGGCTAAGTTGTACCTTTCCCAGAATAGTGAAGACATCTGAGAGGGTGGGGGGGGGGTTTATGCAAAGTGACTCCCAAGACCAGAATGCTTTGTGGAACCCCCGACTCCAAACCCACGGAGAAACCCCAAAAACAACGAGCCACCTAAGAGTTGAGAGACTGGAGTGATGTCTGGACGTGAGGAGTCGAGTGCTGAGCCTGCAGAGACGTGGAACACCTTTGGACCCTCTTGCCCTGACCACGAGAGTTGACCCCAGCAGTGAGACCAAGCTGATGGAATGGGAGGGGCACCATCTGAGGGGATCAGCAGGCCCTAAAAGCTCCCAAGAGGATCTGATCCCCAGCTCTGCCCCTGGTGGACAGAGCTGTGCATATCCTACTCCTCTGAGGCGCCCTGGGAGAGACGATGGGACGCTGCAGCCCCGCCGAGCTACCCAATCCTGAACTGAACACTTGTAATAAAGGCATTAAAAAGGAGAAGAAGTCTCCTGGCCCTTGTTTATTTCAAGAGACATTTAGGGAAGTGATGCAAACCTTCCAGCCCCTAGGAAGCTGGACACGCCTCTGTGAAAAACACATGGATGCGTGAACTTCCTCTTTTCATTCCAGCCTGGGGACAGGTAACACAGCCCACAGGCCTCCCCAGCCCTGCCGTGGGGCTGGGACCCCTTCTCCCAGGCCGTCAGCCGACCCCCCACCTTTCCCCCATTGGCTGCTGGGCAGGGAAAGGGGGGTGCTCCGGGGCTGGATGGAGCCGGCCTTGCTAACATCTGGCTGCTTGCTGTATCCCCTCCGGCGAGAGGTCCAGCTGAGCCAGCTGGGCCCTGGGAGCAATCTCGGGGTAGTGGCAGGATTTTGTCCCTGTGGAAGCTGCCCGTAAGCGTTAGCAGGCGGAAGGAGAAGCCCCTCCCTGCTCCATCTCCAACCTCCGGCATGCTGTTGCTGCTGAGTTCTGGCCTGGCTGATTTGATCGGAACCGCTTCCCCAGCGACAGCTCCCACTGTCTGTAGCACCCCGCTCGACCCAGGTCACGTTGGCTATCTGCAGGCTCCAGGCAGGATGTTGACCCTTTCAATACTGTGAAAAATATATATTATATGATTGGCTTTTTGCAAATATTAAAATGAATATTATATGTGTTATGTTAGAAAGTTGTGCTGTATTAATCCTTTGTGTGTTAAATATAGTTTTAGGCTACAACATAATATTAAAATAGAAATGATGTGATGTAAGATACTTTTTTAACTAGTTCAACGAATGGATAAGATAACCGAGAAATTCATTGCACAGAGATAACAGCAACAAGACACTACAACCCCAAAGAGAAGAATTATTGCCTCCTTACCGAGAAGAACCAAACTTCTTCTACATACTTTTAGACTCCATGGAGTCAAACCATGATTTACAAGATGAAGGGGGAGAAGTTGACAATAAACAGAAAAATCCCTAGTTTGAAAGGAACGTTTGCATCATATATGAGATATATGAATATGCAAAAGGCTATTGCTTTTAAGGGTTAATCCCTTGTTAGCGGACATGCTTTTTTGAGGAAACCATCTAAATGTTCATAATTCTTTGCTTTTTTATTGTCCTTTACTGTCCTAACTCTGATTGTCCAAATTCTTATTGGTCTATTTTTATAACCGTTTTATTACTATTAAAGTTTTAAAATTTTAAAACAAGTGATTGGCATTTTTCACAAGCATTTCTATCCTCCCTCAGGTGAGAGAAAGGAACAAGATGGAAGCATGTGAAGGAACAACATGAAGACATCATGGTCAGTGAGGAAGAAGGTAAATCCCAGATGAGAGGGATGAGGACATGCCTTGATTTTGGAGCTGAAATCCTCTTGTAAGCTATGGAGAAAGGCTATGTGTTCCCTATAACGCATGAAATTATGGGGAGATGAAGGGTTCAAACTGGTATCAAGCAAAGGCCTCCAGGTTAAAATAAGCAGTGAACAAAATATACCATTAGGAGGTAGTAAGTAAGCTGGGAACACAGATGTGAAAGTCTTAGAAAGGCAGAAATCCTTGCAAGGAGGCTGATGAGGGAAGATGTCTGGAGGCAGAAAGAATACCTCAAGGAGCAGGCAGTAATTACAGCAAAGAAAGGGATGGATATTTCTATCCCTTGAAAATTTCCCAGAAAGAGGGTGAAGATTCTGGGGCTGGATCACTGTGAATAGCTTCCAGAAATGACAAAGCAATACAAAAATTCAATAAAATGTAATATAAGAGATTAGGAAACCTACCTTTTGGTATTTCAGGATTAGGAATGAAGACTTCATAAAGCTAGTATCAGCTGCTCTGGAAATGTATACAACATTTTCTGAGTTTTTTCTTATAAAGAGCACATCTTCATTAGGATAAAGTTGGCTACGGCCTCTAAAATCCAGTAAACTGGATTTTAAAAGAAAGACCTTTTTAAAAGGTGTAGGCCTTTATAATTTAACCCGACCTAAAATCTCCAATCCAATAAGTAGAGTTCAGTGCTTTAAGAGAGTGTACATGGGGCACAAGCTCTGAGCTGTGGTAAGAGTTATGCCAATGGTTCTGCATTATTTGTATTCGAATAATTGCCCTACTTGCTCACACAGTTTTCCTTCCCACTGAGACTCTGTAAGGCCCTAAAGGCTCTCTTTTGTCTTTTGCTTCTGGAGACCATTTTAAGCAGAGAAGGGATGTACGTATTTGTAGTGCTCTCAATGCATTGGTTTGGTGGGAGTATGGTGCTGCTTAACACGAATGAAAGGTACCATGCAAGCTGAGCATTGACCACCATTGCCACTGAAAATTATTCAGTATGAATCATATACTTTTTCCTTGGCAGTACTGTCCTGCAAGGTACTTTATGGCTGCAAGCAGGGCTATCTCCTGTAGCCTATTTCTGTGGTCAGCATGGCTTCTGTTGCCTTTTTACCCCTATGTTTAAATTGTTTGCTGACTTCTGATAGACTAAAAATAATACATTATCTGTCTAATGCAAAATTTTCAACAAGCTCAATACAAGGTAGGATTAAAGTAAAATAGCAGATTTGACAATACTAGTTGAGTGGTTTACCTAAAAAATCTACATATATTTTTTTTCTCTGCTTTGAAACCAGGAGGATTAATATTTTGTGATCTCATGGAAGAAGTTTATCTCATTGCTTCAAATATTACTGACAACTCAATAGTTTTAATGAACAAAAGTTTTAATGAACAAAACTTTTTATGTGTTTTGGTTTTGTAAATGTGAGCTAAACAATGGTAACTATACATTCCTTCAGTTAAAATTTATATTCTTACCTATACATGGATCACTACCAAGCCCAGCAGTGGGAAGTAACACACTGATGACGCTACTTAATAATTTGGACAATGTGAAACTGGAACTGAAAACCTCACTTCAGTGGTAAGCCAAGTGTAAAAGCCAGCTGTTGAGATTGGATGATCTGAAATAATTGTTTCCTTATTTTAAAATGTTCAGATAAAATGCAATATTTCAAATTTCATATGCAGCAATATGAAAGAGAATCAAATAGCAAGTGTTTCCATTTGTCAGTTTGATCACAAATGTACATATGTGCAATTATGTCCAGTAATAGAGTGGGAAGACAATGGAAGTATATGATGACTGCAACGTCTTTATAATAGTTATTTAAAATGTATGTGTTCTGGCCTCTATTGTGAGTGTCTCATGTGATGAAAAATGAAAGATACATTGGCTGGGTTTTCCCCCTTGAAGCAGGTATCACAGAAAACTAGATTCAAAATTTTTTTCTCCCTAACAAAATATATTCAGTGATTTGTTTTTTGAGGTGACAAAAGAAACCTGACACACAGAAACTGCAGCAACTCTGCAACTATATTTTTGCTTATTTTTAATGGAAGAGTAATATGTATAATTCTTCTTTTGTTACTACCCCTTAACAAATACATTAATGATCTTAGATAGTTGTTTTTTATCTCAAGGTTACTTAGTCTGATATGCAGCTAAAATTTTTCTGAAGGCTTGAATCTCCAAAATACTAGATGTGCCATTTGACTGGTCATAGGGTACCACTTCTAGGATGTTAAGACCTGATATATTACTGACTTCCAAATCATTGAAGTGGTGAGCAAGAAAGAAAATTCAGAAATCAGATTAAACTGACTTATTAATCAAGACTGTTAGTCCTGTGCTGTCATTTCGAGTGAGGGATCTATATGCAGTTTTTCTGTGAAAAAAAAAGAAGACAACCCAAATCCACAGAATTCCTGCAGTGGTTAGAGCACTTCTCTAGCATGTGGGATGACATTCAGGTCAGTTTGTTTCTACAGGCTGTGCAAATTCCCCTAAAAGGTAGCACTATATGCTTCCCAGAACAATTTGCTGTGATCCACAGGCCTGCTGAGGGGGACCAGCAAGGAAAAGGTCTCCTGAGATTGCAGGTGGGGATCAGAGTAGTGTTTTTGGCACCTGCAGGAGGGAGTTTCCTACATCATTCCCATGACCTTACTCTTTCCTGCAGACATTACATTTAGACTCTGCTGATCCTGGCATTCCTCACTCTTGATCAGGGAACTATGGTTATGCTAAAGTTGAAGCTGTGGAGGTGAAACAAGAGCAGGCTTCCAGCCTTCCTCATCCTGCTAATTGCTGTCCTTCCTCAACACTTTCCTCTCTGCATCTGGACTCTGCAGATTCTCTGCTACAACCCTGGTAAACTCCCACTCATTCTCTGGGGAAGCACATTCCACTCACCACCCTACAAATTCTTTGCAAGCACAAAAATATGTATCTCAATTTGCTGCTTATGGAAGTCATAAACACCATGGGCTTTACACATACTCTCCATAGTATGATTTCTTATTAAAGCTACTGTCTCCTAATGGTGTGCTGTGCACTATTTCTTCCTCCTGCCCAGGAGAAAACTGCTTGTTTCCAAGGAGATTTTTCTAATTCTGTGACAGTCAATGAAGTTGCTATTTGCATCCGTGCTTTTTTCCAAAATATTTTGAACTTTATAACTCTTGTGAAAAAATGCTTGTTTTCTGAAGCAGCTGCTTGGTAAAATAGATTTGCAGGGAAGTGGAATGTAATTCTGGAGATCATGAGCTGTGGTAAATATTTTACAAAATCAGCAAGCTAGGAATTAATGAAAAAGCAATTAAGCTTTTGTAGAGGGGTAAGTGTTGTGAGAAATGAAGCCCACTCCTCTAAAATTTTAAGAGTTTAATATGGGATAATAAGGGACAGATCAATAAAGCAAAAGTAACAGCACAGGGCGGCAGACAGCAGCCAGAGGCACATCCACTTCTTCAGCAAGCAGTCCTTTATACTATTGCAATTGCATTACTTCCTTAATTGTCTTGACACATTTTCAGAACCCGTTGACCACAACTCTGCCTCAGGTTGCCACAGCATTGCATAAGTCCACATGATGGGCCACAGGGAGGCAGTCCAGGGTGGTCTTCTGATGCAACTTCAGACTTGATATTCTCCTTTTATGGTCCTTTGTTCTTTGCCTAATGCTATCTTGGATACACACTTCACAAGACCAGAGATACCTTATGAAATGACTGCTCTTGCAAAATATACACCCTCAGAAACACTTTGCCAAAGCAATCTTATCTTGTGATACACTTTCTGCAAGCCTGCTTGTATCTTGTGATAGCCTTGCTTTATGCCTAATTCTAGTTATCCAATCTGCAAAAGTGATTACAAATTTGAGCTATATCTAAAGCCAGTTACAATTTATAATCATTATCTATAAGCAATTACAGTATTTAATAACTTACAAAAGCAAATACATAGTTAAAGCCAACTATTACATAGCTGATTATAACAGTGTGAATGAAGTGCTGTCCCGGTTTGAAAAAGAAGAATTTTTAAAATTTTTTGGGATGCTGCAGCCCAGCTGTGGGCTGAGTGGGGCAGGAGAAGCCATGTGGCCGGGTGAGGTAGGCTGGGCGTTGGACAGAGAGGGGAGGTGAAGGCCTCTGCAGGATGGAAAGGTGGAGGAACACTGAGAGGCATCGGGCAGCCACCCCACCCCTGCAAGAGAGAGAGAGGGAGAGAGCCTGTGTCTTTTCTTGTGCCACCTTGAAATTTAATATCATGTGCTGACAGCACAGCTGGCCAAGAAGGAGAAGTGGGGTGGGTGCAGCAAGAAGGTGCCCGGCTGTGGGAGTTCTGGGCAGACAGACACCAATATTTTAACCCTTTTCTTGGACAATTAAAACTTCACAGAACATTAAACACTCCAGGAGAGAGACAAACATAAAATGGAAGGAAATAGGCAAGTGTGGTGAAAGTTTGAGCAAGTAAAAGATGTCAGAAAAGTTGAGAAGAATCCTAGGTGGGAGGAGATGATAGAGTGGCCTTTAGCTGGACTTTTCTTGTATAGCCATAGACAGAACCAATTTTTTCCTGTGACACAGACTGCATTTAGGGGGAGGCAATGACTTGGAGCCAAAAGAGTGCAGTGATGTTATGTGAAGGAGTAGCATGAACAGAGGGTGGTGGTGCCCTCAATCTTCAGTAAAAAAGAAGATCTCTGTTCTCGAGACCCTTCTTCCCCGGGGCGTGAATCTGGGGGTGACTGGTGTCCCAAGAGAGACTGTTGCTTTTTTGGAACTGGGCAAAGCATCCTTAAAAGGAAAACCCTAAAAACAGCTCTAGTTCATGCACAGTGGTGAGACCAGTATACATGGAAAGAAGATGTCACGATAGCAAATGTTCTCGGGGAGGTGCTACGTGTGACACAGAAACACAAGAAGTTTCAACTGTGTTTCCTAAAGAAGCCTATTGTACAAAAAGAACTCCTCTCGTCTTGATGAACTGAGAGTTGATTATCTGAATAGTGGTAATAAACTGAGAGTTAATTATCTGAGAAGTAGTAACTGGATTGAGAATCTAAAGTTCTATTTCGTGTATTGATGGAAGTTGTGGGGAGGAGGAGGAATGATTTTGGAAGGTTTTCATTCTGAGTTATGTGATGGTTCCTTTTTACATATAGTTGTAAGTTAATAAAGTTTTTTTTCTTTATTTCTAAGCTTGAGCCTGCTTTACTCTGTTTCTAGTCACATCTCCCAGCAGACATTAGGGACAATATATTTTCATGAGAGCACTGGCACTGTGCCAATGCTGAACATTCAGGCAAACAAAAGAACTTTTTATCCAAGATACTCATCAGAAGCCGTTTGTGTGACCACTGCTTTCATTGTTTACACAGTGCAAACTCCTGCTTGCTAAATGAGAAATGGTGAAAACAACTCTCAGCATCAAAGTCAAACATTAGTTTTAGGGAGCACAAAGGAAAGGTGCAAGAAGCATCCTAAAAGGCTGCAAGTTCAGCTTTGGCCAGTTCAGGTACTACAAAGAAAAGCTTACCAGGTCAAACATTCAGCGTTAAGCCATAACAAGTGGTTTGGTAACTTTCTTCACTGTCATCTATTGTTATCACAGATCAGTATTTCACCACAGTTCGTAGCTTTCAGCTCTCAGAGGGAAGGGAAGGTACCTAAAATACAGATTTTAAAAGGGGTGAAAGCAGAAATTATAAATTACAAAGATGGAGACAAAATATAAAGACCCATTACTGACTCCAGTGGATGGCTGTTGGAGTTAATGAAAGGGTTGTATGTAATCTTTTGAGCCTGATCATAAAAGAAATTCATGGTAGTAGTCTTGGAAAGACCAGAGCTTTCCAACTGAAGTCAGAGGTATAGTGTTTATGGTGCAATAGATTTCAAAGATACAAGAATAGTACAAAAAGATTTGTGAAAATGACTTCAAGAAGTGTATGGTAAGATTCATTTAAAAGTGTTGGAATTGTGCCAGGTTTGGATGTTGATCAAACTTCTGTCATTCTGCTATTAGTTGTGTGGATTTAATAGGGAGTTCATTGGAATGATGTCAGAATGGAATTTATCTTATGAAGATCAGAAAATAAGTGTGTTGCCAGGTACATCTGCAGTTGTGATAGCTAACGTTTCTCCCAATTCACATAAAATACAAATGATCTTGATAGCTTCAGATTTATCACACATTAGAGATGAACTTCATAAAGTCAAATGAATGAAGTTAAACACACTGGAAATAAATTAGATCAAATATACAAAATAGCTAGAACTTGTGTATTAAACAAAGAAGAAAACTGGGGACCAACCAAAATCTTCAGAAATGCAAAAAGAACTCCATTTTCTGGGCTTAATTTTTTACTCTTAGACACATGGAAAAATTAAGAGTAAGAATTGCTGAAAATTTGGTCTAACTTTGTAAAGCAAGTAACCCAAAAACCTCAATGTTCTTCAATTTCACCAATAAAAAAAAATAGGGTGAAAAAACAAAGTTTCACATCCTGAAACTAGACGTTTGGAGAAGTCTAGGCAGAGCTCTTAAACTGGGTTTTCAATTTTCACCTAGGATAATAGAACTTCTAATTGGAGGTAAACACTAAACAGTAGAGGAAGGGTTAGAATATGAAAACTGCTTCCACTAGGATGGAATTGAAACTCAAATGAATATTTTCAAACCAGGTTATCTAACCTTTTCGCTTGAATGATGAAAAAAGTGCCCCATGTTCCTTCACTCCCTGATAATAAGTTTCATTGTAAGTTGTAGAATTTTAAAAACCCACAATCTACTTAATGGATTAAGCAAAATTAACATATCAGAGAATAATAATAATAATAATCATCATCATCATCAGTTATTTGAGAATATATTTTGTAAAGCCTTTAAAGTGCTTGAAGAGGAAATTGCATTGGCCTGCTGTGAAAATAAAATTATGAGTTTGGAGGAAAGTTACAGAGATTCAGACATGAGTCTTTGGACCAATATAATTTAATATTTTCATTAAAGTCTTCAGGAGAAGAGAGCTAATGAGGCCTGCTGATAAAACAAAGTTGTTCAGCATGATCGAAAAAAGGGATGAAAAACTGGATCACCTTGTGAAATAGCCTGCAGTGTATGAAATTAAATTTAATAGTACAGCTGCTTAGTCCTATCTTTTGGAAGTGGCAATAAGAAAATGCATTATTAGCTGAAAACTGTTTAGTTGGAAATGACAAAAGATGAGGGGAATTAAGGGTAACAGTTGATAACAGAAAAAGTACAAGTCAAGAGTTATGAAAAAAGATGTTTCCAAGGAAAGGGATGATGAGATCCCAGGATTCCTTGCTAGCATGCTATAGGCTTTTACAATAGGAGTGTTTCTAATAGAGTCTTTAGGAAAAGGGATACAGGCAAGGGTCAATATGCAGACTGTTGTGGACAGAAATGAAATTAACTATGGTTTGTTTGGCACAGCAAAATGAAAGCATGCTCTCTAGAAAGGGAAAAGGACTAGTTCAGCTATATAACAATACTGATAAAATACTAAATAAAGGGACTACATTAAAGTTTAGAAAACCAGGAAAAATGTTCAACTATCAGAAATAGTGGAAGTCTGAAAAAAATCCAATAAAGGTAGTGGAACTTGACAGTCTAAGTACTTTTAGGGCACTTTGATGAGCTTGTCACCAAGCAGAAAGTATAAAAAGCTTTCTAAATGTGATGAAACACCATGAGCAATTTTCTTTCAGCCTTTGCATCTATTAACTAATTTGAGCTTTATTGAATATCTAAATATTCTCCTTAGAGCTTCACTGCACTTGTTTCTGTATTTACATATATTCTGTAATGGTCACTTACTTACTAGCTTGTTTGGTGCTTGTGGATGGATTACTTTTATTGCCCCTAAAAACTAAATCCAAAAAGTTGGCAAGCAAACCAAATGGGCTGGACTACCTTTATGACTGTTCTTGATTCTTCTTTATCTTTTCAATTCTTTCTATTTCCCTAGTCCTTCTTTTCAGTGAGATCCTTCTCAGCTTCTCTTACAGTCATCCGGTTGCCATGCTGACACATTAACACTTCCATTTTCCTCACTTCCTAACAAATCAGGAGTGAAATTATGAAAGCCTCATGTTTTGCAGATTTAATGCTGAAAGGAGCCCAGGCACCTTACACCTTAAAACAGTGTTTTTCAGCCTGTTTGTAGTCAGAATCTATGTAGTCATAGTCTATGCCAGTTCATACCTGGTTTAAAAAATTAATTTAAAATTTAAAATGTTAAGTAGGAACATTAGGAACTTTATTTTGCAAGCCATCTTTCTCTTTTCAAAAAACTTTGTGATGTGCATTAAGTCTGCATGAATTCGTGGCAACTTTTCTACAACAGTTTGAGATTCATAAACCAGCACTACATAATACCCCTAGATAATTCCTAGATAAATCAAAGGGAGTAAGGTTTTCAAATGTCACTAAAGCTTACAAATCCATGAGAGATGAGATCTTGACCCTTGTGCAAGTGGCATGCAGACCCTCGTGCAAGTGGCATTCAGAACCTAAGGAGTCTCAGAGTGGTGCCCTCTGAGACTATTTACTATATGAATAGTCCTAACAGACATCCCTACCTTCCCATAAGGCGTTTTTAAAACTAATCTCCTTTAGAGGGAGCATAATTCTTACCTCATGGGGTTTTTTTGGCAATAAAATAAAAGCAATAAACATGCTGACAGAGCTTCACAGAATCGTAGAATTAACTAGGTTGGAAAAGACCTTTGAGATCATCAAGTCAAACCTATAACCTAACACAACCTTTTCAACTAAACCATGACACTGAGGTTTGGTGCTGAAAGCACCAAATGTAGAGAAATAATCAGTATTTAGAAAGAGGAAATTATGAAAGAAAATTATTTTCTTTTCCACTTTTCTATTATAAGCTATTATGTCTCAAATGTACATGGCCATGACTGCATTTCAATTTGGGTTGAGTATTTTTTTATGCCTTAGCCATGTGCAGGGCATTTTATCCTAGGAAGATTACTTATATGTATTTTGAATTTTTCACAAGCACTTCCTACACAGATTTTGCTAATAATACACTGGCTTAAACTTCATAAGAGTTACTATATATCTCTACTGACACACTATACTAAACTGTGTAAGTTCATGCCTCTAGGCAATGAATTTCTTAGTGAGACTGATAGTGGAGCCCTGGAAAATGTTCAAGATAGAACTCTGAAAAGGCTTTGTGTTTTCTCAGATCACTGCACCTGCGTAAGCAGTATGATAAATGATATAAATTTCAGATGTGATGATTGTTTACTAATTAAATATAATTATTATATAATCATAAGAAGAATCATGAGAAACTATGTTGGAAATTTAAAGGGGGGCTATGTTTAGCTGAAATCTATGTATACAACAGAACAATATAGACCATTCATCTCAAATGTATGGTCAGAATCAGATTTGGGTTCTAATACCCCGATTCCCAGAGCTCTTAATAAAAGCACCTGCATATAATCACTTATGTGATTATGTGTTTTTGAATGCTAACATTTTGGCGACCCTGGATGGGGCCCTGTGATTGCTGCTGAGTGAGTTCGCGACTTGACCACGCTCCAGGCGGCACTGAGGGATTCTTGCGGAGCCCATCGGCCACGACCACTCCCGCCGCTCACAAATGTCCCTGGGAGAAAGGTAAGGTGCTTTTTACTTTGGTTTTGGGTGCCTGCCAATAAGACACAGCGAAAACTACGTTTGGCTGGGGTGAAGGAATTCCTGGTGGTATAAAGCCTAGGCGCCATCCATAAGACAATTGCAAAAGCGTTGTGGGTTCAGCAATTTGTGGTATATTTGGAATAGAGAAACTTAAAGGGATTTTGGGCAGTAATGCCTCTATTCTGCAAACTTCTCCTTTGGGGTACTTACTAGCACATTGGAAACAGGGTAATTTTGGGGAAGAATTACATAAAGCTAAGTTGATTGATTATTGTACTACATGGTGCCCAGAATATGTCTTGGAAAATGGTGAAAAATGGCCAAAATACAGTACTCTGCAGTATAATACTGTTTTGCAGTCAATGTCATTTTGTAAACAAGAAGGAAAATGGGAAGAGGTCCTGTATGTTGATTTGTTTTTCTATCTACGGGGAAAGCCAGAATGGCAGGATGAATGTGGATTATTGGTGGATAAAACATCTGCAAGTAATAAGTGTGGGGTTTGTGACGAACGTTGTTTAGAACACTTGGCGTTGAAAGAAGACCTGAGTAGGGAAAATTATAGAGATATTGATTTACAGGTAGCTCCAATAAGACCAAGAGAATCTAACCCCATCCCACATTTTTCTTCTGTCCCTATCCCACTGCCTGCTCCTACCCCACCTAGAGCCTGAACCTGTCTCGTCTAGTACACCCTTCCCTCTTTACCCTCCTCTCCCACTGTCAACTGATACCTCTTCCTCGGAAGATGAGCAAAACCTAACCGTGATAGATAGGAGAAAGAGGGATGCAAGTGAAACAGATAGCAATGGTAATGAATCAGTGACCCCAATAGCCCACAGAACCAGGAGTCGGTTTAAAAAAGATAAGGCAGACAAAAACGGACTGTGGTTGCCTCCTTGCAGCAAGGTGTAGCAGGGGAAGGGCCAGTATTTGTAAAAGTGCCTTTTTCCCCCGCAGATTTAGTTATTTGGAAACAGTCAGTCAGAACTTATAGAGAAAATCCTGATAAAATGGCACGAATAGTAAAACTGGTTATAAAAACTCAAAATCCTGACTGGGATGACATACAAATAATATCAGATACTTTGATGGATTCTACTGAGAAAGAGATGGTACTTAAGGCAGCCAAAAAAAGAGCAAGAGAGGATATCAGAAATGGGCTAGTAACAGGGAATTTAGATGCGAATTTCCCAATTGAGGATCCAAATTGGGACCCTAATTTATTTTGTGATATGAGGAAATTATGGAAATATCAAGAGTGGATCCAAATAGGAGTTCAGAATGTGGGGGACGGGGTAAGTATAAGTCTAATTGTGTCAGGAACTCACGTCTTAAAAAAGGAACTCACTAGGCTGCGGCAAAATATCTAAATATGGATAACATTGTAACTAGATTAGTGAAGAGATTTTTGCTTTTATTTCTAGCACATCAGTTTCAAAATACAAAATGGAGACATGACAGCTCACTGATCTACACCAAAAAAATGTCTCCTCCAGCAGGGCTGGTACAGAAATACATAAAATCATCTCAGACTAGAATTCAGCCAATCAGACACAGAAAACACGTATTGACAAGCATTCTATCTAATCCCACAAAGCACACGCAATGATAGTTAAAACAAAGACTAATTCATAAGAGACAAAGAACAAAGTTCTATTCATGCTAACCTTCTAAAGATATACATTAAATAACCTTGTTGCCATCTTAAAGCCAATTCTACAGAGGCTTATTGTTATTTGTCATGTACGCTCTACTGCTTGGGACACTTTTCTGCTTGCATGGGAAACTTTTCTGCAATGCTAACAAAACTCCAATCTAAGGCCTACATACTTCTTTTAACCATTTCTTAAAAATCTTCTAACCTTATGGATTCTAACATTTTCCCCTCTCTGTTTGACTCAGATGTTTTCATTTTTTTGTCACTTGCTACTTGCGTTTCATAGCTCTATTGCAAAATTTCTGCTTATTATCTGTTGAAGACTTATTTTCACTAAATTGAAGCATTGCCATATACGGCACAGCAACTTAATGCTGTGAAGACTTAATCTCTGACAGAGATATGAATCACGTTTGCCAACAGTCACAAGTTATCGTTTGAAAAACTCTGGTTGATTCTAAGGCTTTAATTCAAAACTTTCGTTCATGTCAATACTTTCATCTACTGCTTTTGTGAGATTTTGTACACTCTCTGTGCTTCTACTTCTTAATTCTCTTGCTTGAATGACAAAAACTTCTCAGACTGTTTTGTTCATTATTCGCTGAACACAAGAAGATTATACAAGGTACTACTATCAATATCAGTATTAGAACACTTAATATGTTAAGACTTATCTTGCAAAGTTGCTTCAGCTAAGGTGCAAAACTCTAATTTTGAAACAAATCATCTAACTAGGAACTTTCATCTTCTTTAATTTGGGCTGTCAGATCTTTTAATTTTTGAATGCTTTTGTGAATGGATTCAGAATGATCAGACAAATTCATACAACACAATCCTTCAAATTCCTCACAACCATGTCCTTGTGCCAGTAAAAGAAAATTAATGGCTGCTCTGTTTTGAAGAGTAGCATGTCTAATACTATCAACATCGGTCAACATATCACTGATTGCGGAGGATGTGGCATTAGCTTGTTTGCTCAGCTAACATCTAACTCAATCTAATTGTCTCAATGCTACAGCTGAAGCTAATTGGGGTAAAAATATACCTGCTGAAACTTTTTTGGTGGCATTCTAAGGCATAAAATCACTCTGACAGTTCTCATCATAATGAGGAACAGCTCTTGTTTTTCTTTGTTTTTTTTTATCACTGCTTTGGCAGTGGGGGCAATTATGGTGAGCATACTAATGCTACAAGGGCCACTTTCAAGGTGGGCTGGAATGCTTTGCTAAGCTCTGTCTCTGCAAATGAACTAATACTCTTTTGGTAATTGCTGTGGATATTGATCTGTCTCTGGAAACACATCTCAACTGTTTGAACATTACACTAAAAACTCAAATTTTTATATGCAAAATAATGAGGAGTAACACTGAACTTTGGGGGATCACCTTTTCACTAGGTATGAGTCATGAAAGTAAAACAAAAATTTATGGTCAAAGAACTAAGGATTTCTAATTCTTGAGGTTCAGATGTTGCCCTGAGAAGTTTTTTGGACTAAATGTTCTATTTGAAGGAAGGACTGTTTCTATTGTCAATTCTACTTGGTTTACCCTTAGATTGTTTTTTGACTAAAGGCAACTCTTTCACTGGCACACCAACCAAACAAGTTGAAAAAGGCTTTTCTGGTTCTGAATTAGACAGACATATAGTATCTGATCTGCAGCCTTGGCTAAGGTTACTCAAACATTCGTTTTTGGTTTATCTACAGGCAAATTTGCACGACAAAAAACAATTAAAATCAAACAAAACAAGTATACCATTTGATTTTGCTCTATCTCTTTCAAGAACTAAGTTTTGGCAGAATTCTTTCTAAACAAAAACAATAACTTAAATTTTCAGCTAAAAATTAGCTTTGTTAAACAACTATTTAGCATTTAACTAGCATACTTATAAATAACATTGGCACAAAATCAGAGTTCATGGGTTCTACTGATGCACAAAGAATGTCAGGCACAAGAGACGTCAGGCAAGACTCGGGATCTTTTGATTTGGTTCACGTCTGCGTACTTGCTTCTTCGGTTTTGGACTTGACAACAGGTTCTGAAGTGCAATATGGTTTGATGTTTTTGGCAGGAACTCACTTAATTCTAGCACCTGTGGAAATAGAAGCATACCTTTTGCCCCATGTTATTAATTGAAATGGACTTTCCATCTGTCTAGAGTCAGGGTTTCTAATTAGAACAGGAGGATGTTCTTTCAGTTTGCCTGTGTGTTATAGAAAAGTGTCTAAAGATTGGTGGATCTGGTTCTGTACTTGAACTACTTAGAAAATTAAAAACATACAAAGCCTTACTCAGTCTCATCTGTGGGGTGATCTCTGTTCCCCCTCTCTGTTGATCTAATATGTGTTTTAGGGTTTGATGTGTTCTTTCAACGATTGCTTGGTTTGTGGAAGAGTGGGGAATACTAAAAATGTGTCGAACAATTTTTCATTTAAAAATGTGCCTAGTTTTTGAGATATGTATGCGGGACTATTGTCAGTTTTTACTTCTTGGGGTATTCGTAATGAAGCAAAAGGTTACAGGAAATGATGACAGGTATGGCTGTTAGTTTTACTTGTGTGAAGGGAAGTAAAAACTGCTCTAGAGAACATGTTTACGGAAACATGAATACTCTAATGTGAGAAACGAAATATGGATTAGTTTTATATTGTAAAGTTATAAAAAGACATGAAAGCTAACGATGTAAAGTTTCATTACTAACATATTTTAAAATTGAACTTTTTATTCATTAAATTAAATTAAAAGATTGAGGGAAAAGCTGAAAAACTCAAACTACAGTCAGAGTTTAGTGATGAGTTTGTTTTCTTTGAAGAGTTGATGGTCTTTTTTGAAGAATTGATGTTTTAGTCTTGAATTTTTGTTGCATCTGTGAAATTTAGTTGTAGAAATGTTAAGTCTAGTACTTTTGGATTTTAGTCTCAACACTAGCACAGGTTTGCTGCATCTCTGTTTGCGTTGAGGTTGTGATGAGTAGATCATTTATGTAGTAGTAGAATCTTGAATCTTGGAAATTTCTGTGAACTGAGGACAAAATTTGTACAACAAGACATTAGCAGTTCATATATATCATGATAATTACATCTTATGACAGGTAAAAAGTCACTTTGATTGAAATTTTTACACATGACAATTTTTTTGTGACATGACTAGCTCAGTGAGAGTATTCACTCATTGTTAGTGTGTGGGATCTCAGCACCTCAGGACTGATGTGCCGAGTCACCAAGACCACCCTTGGGGGGCTTGGAGGTCCTGGAATGTTGCCAGAAGTGTCTGGTGGCTGGACTTTGATCCTGCACGGGAGATGACACCTGTATGAGGATGGGAGGATCTCACTGGGATAAATGGTGAAGGGATAAGTTAATTAGAGTGTGAGACACAGGGTTTAGGATTTCTGTACAGGGGGGTCTAGAGAAGTAAGATGGAGGAATTGGGGCGTGTCCTGTCCTTCTTCTTCTTCTTCTTCTTAGCCTCCATCTTCTGTGGTGGTGGTGGCACTTTGGGATTGGTCCTTACTAAAAGTGCACAGGTCAATAAGGGTGAAAGGTATTGGGGAAAATAGGTAAATATTGTATACGTAGTTTTGAGTATAAAGATAAGTGACCGCCCCGGGGGCTCTCAGTGTGCTCATGGCTGGCTGGTGCAGACCTCTGTCGGGCCGAGAGAAAATCTTTTAGATAAAAAACTAATAAACACTGAAGACCGAGAAAAAACCTGAAGCCTCTTTTCGTCCTTTGGAGCGCGGGCTGTCCAAGGCCATCCCGAGCCTTCCCGGGCCATTAAAACAGCCGAGAAAGAGACATTAGTGGGTACTACAAGTTGTGTCTGAGTGCAGTGGAACGCGCTGTTTTTGAAGTTTAACGACAGTGGGTTGCTATTGATGTAAAATAGTGAGTGACAGAATTTAGCAAGATGCTTTCTTTTTCGATGCTTTCTTTATCGAGGACAAATAGAAATTTGATTTGATGTTTCACGACAATCTTTTTTAAGGTGCTCTAGTTTACTACAATTAAAGCAGACAGGCTTTTTATTAGGATCTACTTGTACGGTATTAACAGAATTTTCTCAATGTTTTTCTTGTTTTTCTAAAAGCTTTTCAATTTTATTTATTCGTTGTGTCAAATTATGTTCTAGTGTTTTTTCTAAAGTATTGACTTGTGAATTTGCAGCATTTTGTGAACTCATAAGTCTACTGCAAGCTGTTAGCATCTGTGTAATTGTTGGAGGCTGATTAGGTAAAGCTAAAATAATTTTTCTACATTCATTATTAGCATTTACAGAAGCAAGATTTTGAATGATATAAGACTGGGCTTGTTCATCTGGACATTGCTTTTTAACAGCTTGAGTTAATTTATCTAAAAAAGAACTATAAGATTCAGTTTCACCTTGTTTGATCAGTGGATAAGAGCTTAAATGTGAGCTAGTAGGCTCAAGTGAAAGTAAGGCTTTTCTAGCAGCATCTTTAATGTCTGTTAACACAGGCTGAGGCAGTTCAGTTGCTTGATTTTCAGGCTTATTGTAAGGTGAATTACTAGCTAATTGAGCAACATCTAGATTGGCATAATTAGTATTTGCATATCTTTCAACTAACTTGTTAAGTAGTTTTTTCTATTGTAATTCTCATAGTAAGTACTGCGAATTGGTTAAGATCAGAGAAGCTACGTTCTTGCAATCAGCAGGAACTAAGTCATAAGAGTTAAAAGTATTTTTCAACACACTATTAAAATAGGGAGAAGAAAATCTACTTTCTTTCAAAGCTTGTCGCAAATCTTTTATATTATGATGATCAAGTTTTTTATATTTTGGACTTCTATTATTTCTTCTATATTTTACTGGTAAAGTAAGATATTGTTCTTTTAAATTTGAATCTTTTTCTAGTTTCTGATTAATGTATGACCAATCAGGCAAATTTAATGGAAAATCAAAATTGTCACTTTGCTCAATGACAGGTTGACTTTTACTTCTAACTAATATATTTTCTGATTCTGAGAAATCACTAAATCTAAACTTTTTAGGCTCTCTGCTTAAATCTAAATTCCTGACAGGGACACTGTACTCTTGTTTAGGAGTTCTGCTAACTCTGGGAACTCGGCTAGTTCTGGGAACTCGGCCAGCTCTGGGAACTCGGCTATAAAAAGCAGGGATGGACTCTCACAAACAACACGCTTCTTCTGAAGCTCGGCTCAAAGGGGCCGGGACAGAGGTGTGTTCTTCTCTTCTGGGAACAGTGCTATTTAACTTTGAGTTCGATACTTTACTACAAGTTTCACATTGTCTCTCTGTTAAGAAAAACTCAGCTGGGAAGTTTTCAAATCTAAGTTTTAAACTTACATGGTTTTGTTTTAAAATACAAGAACTAGGATCATGACATTTTAAAAACTCAACTCGTGTTTTTTCAGGTTTTTGAGAGTTATCTATCTTTTCAAAGGACTCTACCCTTAAAGCTAATTTTTCTTTCTCTGTATCTATAGACTGACAAACACTAGAACAACCATGTTTTTGCTTAACTGAAAAAGAGTTCTCCGGAACTACAATTTCTCGAGTGGAAGCAGCTACTTCAGCTTCTACTTCAGGTTCAACAGAATCTAATTCAGGTTTCAGTGTCTCTGCACAAACAATTTTAGAAGGTACAGACACTTTTTCATTCCCATCTTTTACACATTTTGTCTTCTTTACAAGAGTCACATATTTTTATATTAACAGAACAACGTGAAGAAAAGTCTGAAAGACTTCTCTTCTTTCTCAGAGAGAGAGAAGAAAGATTTTTTTTAACAGAGTTTAAAGCAATACTTTCAGCATTTGCAACAACACTTGTAACATTCTCTGATACACACACAGTCTCTGGTTTACTGGAATTTAAAGAGACAGAGCCAGAAGCTTTGTTTTCTGAGTCTAAGTTGATTTTATTATTATCAGTTTGTTTAAAACACTCTAACAGCGCTCTACAAATCGGCATAAGTTCTCTTAAGCTTTCATCTTTTTTGAGAGAGACTAGATTATAGATTCTCTAGTTTATCTGATCCCAAAAATGAAAAGTAAAAGCAGACTGCAAATTTAAATCTTGCGTATTCGCTTTAACCCAGATAAGTAAATTTTAAAGCTCGGTTTTTGAAATTTCAGAGTGACTTTTTCTTGTAACATTGTCTCTAATTGATGAAAAACATCTCATTCAACTTTTGATAAATTCGTTCCCATTTTTGTGTTCTTTTAATAATTTCTTTTTCTCTATTTTTTTTCACAACATCACCCAAGCGCTCTCCCGAGATAAGTTACTTACAATTTTCTTGGCTTCGGTGGGAGAGATGATACAGTGTCCTCCTTGTTAACACTTGGGTCTCTGCGGCTGGTACTTCCATGATTTTTCTTTTTTTTTTTTCTTCTATTCTATGTCCTCGGGTCTCCTCACACAGGGCACCAATATGCGGGGGACAGGGTAAGTATAAGTCTAATTGTGTCAGGAACTCACGTCTTAAAAAAGGAACTCACTAGGCTGTGGCAAAATATCCAAATATGGATAACATTGTAACCAGACCAGTGAAGAGATTTTTGCTTTTATTTCTAGCACATCAGTCTCAAAATACAAAATGGAGACATGACAGCTCACTGATCTACACCAAAAAAATGTCTCCTCCAGCAGAGCTAGTACAGAAATACATAAAATCATCTCGGACTAAAATTCAGCCAATCAAACACAAAAAACATGTATTAACAAGCATTCTATCTAATCCCACAAAGCACACACAATAATAGTTAAAACAAAGACAATTCATAAGAAACAAAGAACAAAGTTCTATTCATACGAACCTTCTAAAGATATGCATTAAATAACCTTGTTGCCATCTTAAAACCAATTCTACAGAACCTTATTATTATTTGTCATGTATGCTCTACTACTTAAAAAACTTTTCTACTTGCATAAAAAACTTTTCTGCTTACATAAGAAACTTTTCTGCAATGCTAACAAAACTCCAATCTAAAGCCTACATACTTCTTTAAACCATTTCTTAAAAATCTTCTAACCTTATAAATTCCAACACAGAACGCTGTGCCCAAAACTATAAATTGGTCCAAACTATATAAGGTTTGACAGGAAAAGAAGGAATCTCCCATTGTGTTTTTGGAGAGGCTTAAGGAGATAGCAAGGAAATATACAGATCTCCAAATGGACACAGAACAAGCAAAGGTTCAGCTCGCTCTCATATTCTTGGGCCAATCACAGGACGACATTCGTAGAAAATTGCAAAAATTAGAAGGGGAAGAACTAAGGAATTTGGATAAGCTACTTGAGGTTGCTTGGAAGGTATATAACAATCACGAAAAAGAAGCTAGTAAAAGGCAGCAGCAGAATCTATTGGCAGTAATACAAGGAGAAGGAAACCCAAATTTCAGGGGACGTAACAGGAATATTCAAGGAAGGAGACCAGTCACGCAAAGGTTAAACCTGAATCAATGTGCATATTGCAAGCAGGAGGGCCATTGGAAGCAAAATTGTCCAGACTTGAATAACTGGTTTCACCAGAACAATCAGTTCCAACAGGTAACCAAGGCGATGGTCCTGGGGGAGTATACCAGCTGACCAGGCATAGAACCAGTAAAACAAGTTAAGGAACCTGTTATAAATATACAGTTAGAGCATAAAGAGGTCAGATTTCTAATAGATATGGGAGCTACTTTTTCTGTATTGAATGATTTGTGAGGACAAATTGGGGACAAGGAAACAATAGTGAGAGCTACAGGGAAATGGCAAAAATGGCCATTCTTGCAATCCCTAGATTTGTGTTTTGGAAACAAGGTTAGAACACACGAATTCCTACACGTACCTATTACATCGACCTGATGAGGGTCTTCAGGGTGAGAGAGAGACGAGAATCTTGGTTCATGATCAGAAGGCTGGATTTATTGATATATGATACATAATGCATTACGACTATGCTAAAAGGAATAGAGAGACAAGTTGCAGAGGCTTGCTAAGCTAAGAATAGAACAGAATCTAAAACCAAGAGAGTTCTCTGTCACTGTGTTCCAGAGAGCTTGCCCTGTGATTGGCCCTTAATTGTACACATGGACCATGAGCCAACCACAGGGGCAACCTGCTACATTTCACAGCAACCGATAACAATTGTTTACATTCTTCTTCTGGGGCCTCAGCTTCCCAGAAGATGAACAAATCCCAAAGAAAGGATTTCTATGAAAAAATGTCTGTTACACGTACCTGAGTGTCCAAAATTCCTCTTTTGGGGAGAGATTTGCTAGCGAAACTTGATGCGGTAATAACCTTTGAAAATGGAGAGCTTATAATGAAAATACCTGAATCAAAGACGGGACAGATATTAATGATCAAAGAAAAACCTGTTCCCTCTATCCCTAGGGAGATAGAAGATGCAGTGATTCCCTCTGTATGGGAGACAGACATACCAGGGAAATCTAAATTGGCACAACCAGTGCATGTACAGTTAAAAGAAGGGGCAAGGGCTGTACAAGTCAAACAGTATCCCATAAAACCAGAAGCACGGCAAGGAATAGTAAAGATTTTTGAGAAACTCTTGAAATACAGAATTTTAGAAGAATGTGAATCAGAATTTTATACAGCAATATTTCCAGTAAAGAAGCCAAAATGGTGAATATAGATTAGTGCAGGATTTGAGAGCAATAAATAAAATAACAAAGGACATTTATCCAGTGGTAACAAATCCTTACACATTGCTAACATCCGTAAAGGAGATATATAAGTGGTTTACTGTAATTGATTTAAAAGATGCCTTTTTCTGCATCCCCCTTGACAAAGAAAGTAGGAAACTGTTTGCCTTTGAGTAGAAAAGCCCAGGGAATGGAAGAAAGACCCAGCTCACCTGGACAAGACTTCCACAAGGCTACAAGAACTCACTGACCCTATTCGGAAACCAACTGGCAAAGGAAGATTTGGACTGAAAATGGGCAAGTACCAAGAGACCAATACTTATTGTTGCAGTATGTTGATGATATACTAATAGCTACAGAAGAAAAAGCAACCTGTATAAAGGTAACCATGAAGATTTTAAATTCACTGGGAATGGGAGGTTACAAAGTATCCAGAGGAAAGGCACAAATTGCTCAACAGACTGTGATATACCTGGGATGTGAAATTTCACAAAGGCAATGAAAACTAGGTACTAACCATATCCAAGCTATTTGTGCTATTCCAGAGCCCCAGAATTTACATGAGCTGCGAGTCTTCCTTGCGATGGCAGGATGGTGTCACCTGTGGATCATGGACTATGGACTGATTGCAAAACCCCTGTATGAATCTCAGAAGACGCAGCCATTCACCTGGGGCAAACCACAGAAAGAAGCCTTCCTAAAATTAAAGGAAGTACTGACAACTGCTCCAGCATTAGGGTTACCTGATCTGTCTAAAGATTTTCAGCTGTTTGTACATGAAAGGCTTCGCCTATAGCCCTAGGAGTCCTGACCCAATGTCTGGGAAGCTGGAAAAGGCCGGTGGGCTACTTTTCCAAACAACTTGACAACATAAGTGCCGGGTGGCCTCCATGTCTGTGGGCAGTTGCAGCCACTGTCATGCTGATACAAGAAGCCAGGAAGCTTATTATGGGAAGGCACATAGATGTCTATGTACCACACATGGTAACCACTGTCTTAGAACAAAAGGGGGGCCATTGGCTATCTCCCAGCAGGATGATGAAATTCCAGGTAGTCCTGACTGAGCAGGATGATGTCACATTAAAAACAACTAACCTTTTGAATCCAGCTTTGTTCCTAGGTACCACAACTGAAGAAGGCCCATTAGAACATGACTGTGTAGAAGTAATAGTGTATACTTATTCAGCAAGAGAAGACCTGAAAGACGTCCTACTAGAGCAGCCGAGTGGGAGCTGTTTACAGATGGGAGCAGCTTCGTGGAAAACTGAACCCGATACGCTGGATATACAGTAACAACAGTCAATACAGTAGTGGAGGCAAAAGCATTACCACCAAATACATCTGCCCAGAAGGCAGAACTGGTTGATTTAACCAGGGCACTAGAATTTAGTGAAGGGAAAAAGGTAAATATCTGGAGTGGTGCATGCACGCGGAGCACTGTGGAAAGAAAGGGGACTATTGTCTTCTCAGGGTATGCACATTGAACATCAGGATGCAGTCCTGCAATTGATAAAGGCAGTACAAATACCTGAGCAAGTAGCAATCATACACTGCAAAGCACACCAATCAGGAAACTCCAAAATCTGTGAGGGAAATCAAAAGGCAGACTGGGCAGCTCGACAGGTTGCTCGAGAGGTACAAACAACAATGGCATTGATACCTTTAACGCTTAATGTATCCCAATTCAATTTGCCTCCAAAACAAAAATATTCAGTAGAAAATGAGAGACGCACGTTTGCTAAATGCACAAAAGAATTCAGAGGGATGGTATGTGACTGCACAAGGACAAATAGCGGTACCCCCCTTGATAATGAGAGAAGTTCTACAAATTAAACATAACGAATGTCATTGGGGAGCAGAGGCATTGGTAAAATTGCTAAAGCAGAGTTTTATTTCAATACGGATGTTAACAATGGCAAAATCAGTAATGTCAAAATGTGATATCTGCTTGAAAAACAACCCAGTGCTAGGTGACAGGCACAGCTAGGAAGGAATAGAGCCAGGAGACTATTGGCAGGTAGATTTTGTACAACTGTCAAGAACTTGAGGATACAAATACCTGTTAGTGGGGGTTGACACATTCTCTGGGTGGCCAGAGGCCTTCCCTGTTGCACAAACCAAGCAAAGGAAACAGTTAAATGGTCACTACAGAAGATTATTCCCAAGTTCGGGGTACCCCTAGGGGTATCATCAGATAGGGGGCCCCATTTCATGGCTACAGTAGTAGGAGAGGTAAGTAGATTGCTGGGGATAACTTGGGACCACCACACACCGTGGAGACCCCAGTCAAGTGGACAGGTAGAGAAGATGAATCAGACACTGAAAAGGCAAATTAGTAAAATATGCCAAGAAGCCAAATTGCAGTAGCCCCAGGCTTTGCCAATAGCATTGTTGAGAATTCGGATAAAGCCTAGGAGTTGGATGTCAGTCAGTCCTTATGATATTTTGTATGGGAAACCATATGAATCTCCTGAGCCTAACCCTAATGTACACGTCACAGGAAAGCAGGAAGTGTATAATTATGTTCTGTCTCATGGGAAAACTTTAGCACGGCTCTGGAGCATCCTCGTGTGGAATAGACCACTGATTCTGAGAATCCAGTTCATAACATACATCCAGGAGACAAGGTGTACATCAAGAACTGGAACGAAGAACCGCTTAAAGAAAAGTGCAGTTGACCCCATCAGGTACTACCGACCACCTTTACAGCAGTCAAAGTAGCTGGCGTGGACCCCTGGATTCGCTACACCCAAGTGAAGAAAATCCATCCGTGATCAAGGACTGTGTAAACTGTGAACAAACAAGGCTGCAGATAAGATGTGTTTAATTATGCTATCAGTAATTGTGCTAACGTTATGGTCATTAATGTCTTTGGGATGTGGAATGCAAACTGATCAACTAACTACTCTTCATTCTAGAATGAAGAGAGAAGTACAAACAGAAACACAGGTGATAAAGGTTTCTAATGCAGTTCGGGCTGAGAATGTAATGACTGGATTAGTCAAAGATTTTGCCAAAATGCAAAACACCAGTAGAATAACTGCCTGTCTGCCAATACCAAAGGCAGCAGGAGATCCAGTAAATTGGGGAATCATAACATCAAAACTACCTGAAATACAAAAGAACAAACAATTGCATGTAAACAGGTACCCGAATCGAGGCAAGTAATCAAGAAAACTTGGGAGAAAATAGGGACATGGATGAGACCCATGAGCCAGAAAGACTGTATTCTAAGTGATGGCATACTAGGAACCCCTATGGGAGAATCAGGAGGTGTCACACAATGGCAGTGCTATTTGCCACACTATAAAAAGATTATAGAAAATGTTACAGAAACCACTCTGGTATGGAAGTGTGAGGCCAAGGATCAGAAAGATCAGATAGAACCTTGGGACAGTGCATGGTCTGTGAGTATTCTTCAAAGATTCCAATACATGGCAAACACCCCTTGGTATATTAAGTGGGAAGGCCCCGAGAATGAAACAGATCCAGCAATAACGAACACTGCCACTAGCAGCAGAACGAAGACAGACAAAGTAAGTTGGTGGGCATGTAATAAAACTTATGACTGCGCTTTGGATGATGCAGAGATAAAACAGATGTCACCCCTGGGAATAGCCCTACAAATTGGTTGTGCTTGCAGAGGGATCAAACATAAACAAGGCAGAGTGAATTATAAAGTAATTATAGGGTGTACCAGGATTACAATCCGAGGTCCAGGACAATTTGTATGGGCAGCAAGCAGTGGCATCTGGACAACACATCTGCCTGTAGATGGGAAAGTAAAGGAGATTACTTTAGGCCTTCCAACCTTATGCCCAATTTGGAAAAAGTCCCCATTTAACGGACAACATGAACTTCTGCAGATAAGAGCAAGACGAGAAGTTCTAGACAATGAAAATCCAGATGACACTTGGCAAGAACCCTCTAGTGGAGTGGAATTTGGGTGGGCCCTAGAGTCATTGCTTGGTCCTATAGCAAAGTATCAGAGTAGAGAGATGCTGTACAAACTTACAGGTCAGGTAGACAGACTGGCAAGATTCACCCAGGAAGGATTTAAATAATTAAACATACAATTACAAGCTACCACAAAAATGACTTTACAAAATCGATTAGCCCTAGATTTGCTACTCCTGAAAGAGCATGGAGTATGTGGATTTTTAAAGGGACAGGTTGATCATTGCTGCATTCACATCCCAAATGTAACTGCAGATGTAGAATATGACATGAATCAGTTGAAACAAATAGAGCATGAAGCACAAGAAGAGCAAAAGGACTTGACTACAAGCTGGTTGGGAAAAATCTGTAAAGGATTAGGGTGGAATGTGACTTCATGGATTAAATCTATCATTGAGAGTGTGATTATCTTACTAATTGTATTCTTAGCAATTTGGTTAGTTTACAGCATCTTAAAGGGAGAGATACGGAAGAAAATGTCCTGGAACCATAAAATAATAAAGGCACTGACACGAGATCCATGCCCACCATCTTCTGGTTCTCCAGTTCATGATAACATTCACGACAACGTTTACGTCAACCCTGGATTTGAAGAACTAAGTATAAATTGAGGAATAAAGTATAAATTGAGAAATTTACACCTATAGTGAAGTGAAAATGCTTTCAAAGTGGGGAGAATGATAGTGGAGCCCTGGAAAATGTTAAAGATAGAACTCTGAAAAGACTTTGTATTTTCTCAGATCACTGCACCTGCATAAGCAGTATGATAAATGATGTAATTTTTAGATGTGATGATTGTTTAGTAAATAACTATAATTATTATATAATCATAAGAAGAATCATGAGAAACTACGTTGGAAATTTAAAGGGGGACTATGTTTAGCTGAAATCTATGTATACAATAGAACAGTATAAGTTTAATAATTAACATGAAGGTTATATAACGATAGAGTATGAAAACACGTTCATCTTGAATGTATGGTTGGAATCAGATTTGGGTTCTAATACCCTGATTCCCAGAGCTCTTAATAAAAAGTACCACATATAATCACTTATGTGATTATGTGGTTTTGAATGCTAACAAGACTAATGGTGAATAACAGCACATTCTAGTGCTATTTAGAATTTTGAATCAGGATAGTTGATATATGCTTGAGACCATTGAATAATTCAGAATTCTGCTGCTGTGAATGTAATTTATTCTAAAAATCTAGAATAGTTTCTAGGAATCTCATTTCCTGGCCTAATATACCACCTGGAGATCCCAAGGGAGCACCTCCTTCCTACTGAAATTTGCAAGCCTTCCTCTTGTTGCCAGTCAGCCATATTAACTGCAACTCTGAGTATCATCTGAAGTGAATGGGAACTTTGCTATTGGTTTGGGTCGTCAAAATACAGAACAAAATACAGAGAAGTAAACTTCAGAAATGTCTTATTATTCTGCATGTCATTCTAATGGTTTTTGAGTTAAAGAGGGCAGCTTTTTTAGAGCTTAGGTCTTTTTGGAAATTGCAGAAGTGAAACCTAAGTTGGTTTTGACTTTGTAGAAGTGTGCTCAGCTTCAGCAGCACTCACTAACTCAGTAGAGTTCTGGAATAAACCTTTCCTATGAATAAGTAAGTGCAGATTTTTCAATTTTTAATAAACCACATGGTCGAATAGCATATTCTTGCTTGTTGCACAGCTGTTTAAGATAATGTAGCGATAGCTAACTAGCTACTTAGAAATAATATTTTCTCATTGGTTTCTAGAAAATATATTCCAAAATACATTCCTTATTTTAGTTGGTATTCTTTCAATAGTAACACCAACAGGAAAAAGTCTGCCTTGGTTTGTTGTTGGTTTGTTGGTTTGTTTGTTTGGTTTTGGTTTGGTTAGGTTTTGTTTGGTCTGGTGTGGGTTTTTTTGATAAGCCGAAATATAAAGAAATCTTTTGCTTTGTTTGGAATTTCTCTCCTCCCAAATCAAGATTAATAAAGCATTTGAAGACATTAAGTTGTTCAGGCTGCAGAAGCAATAACTCTAAAAATATGTTGCAGTTTTATGCCCTCTTTCTTTCTTGTCTTTAAACTGAAACTTAATGTGCTGGTTTCTCTAGGGAACAGGAAAGACCTACTTCTTACTTTTCAGTGAATTTTTTTTTCCCCTGAAACCTGTTGGAAGTTTTCTTGGCTTTGTTTATGTTTAGGCCTTCATTATGTTATTGGGAAAGGGAGGTTACCTTTCTTTAAGCTTATTGATATCTTGTTCTGAAGAATGGGATCATGCTATTTGCATTGGTTCATATGAAGACAAATTGGACAAGATTACCATTATTACTACCTAGTACTTGGAAAATGTACTCACAAAAGTGAATCTAAATAATTGGTGAAGAAAGATACAGGCAACAAATATTTCAACTTCAAGAATGGTACATCAAATTTAACAGTTGTATTTGGACAAGGAGGACATGTGGTATCCTGTCATGATTTTATCTGATCTAATGGCCATTGACTAAGTCTATGAAAACTTTTTTGACTTTTTTTCCTTTAGTATTCATGAAAATTAAATTTAAAAGAGAGCAGAAAAAAACGTTAGTTTGAGTTCTTGCTTAAGGAGAATAACTGAATAATAATAGATGGTAAAGTGGATCTGGGCCCTGCATTTCTTTTTTCATTGGTTTATTTCAGTAGAGACTTAACATATATTTATAAATAAATTAAACTTTCAACCTACAAGTATTAGTCTCAATGTTCTTCCAGTCTTGATTCAAAAGGAAAAGTATGGTTAGACACTGACTTAAATTTTGTGATAAAAGATGTATACATGTTTATTAATTTTGCATTGCCTTGTTTGAAAATGACACAGGAGAATATGCTTAGCCAGTAAATTTTAGTTTTGCTTCAAGGCTTCAGCTTCTATGAGTGTTTGAGGGAAGGAAAGAAGGTGGAATCCAAGACTGTGACTTGATCTTTTAAGCTTGTTCTCTGTGAGGCTTTTGGCACTTTAACCTCCTGTCCAGGGTTTGGGTCAACAGTTTTCTTAAATAAAAGGTTTGTTTTTCTGCTCATTAATCAGGTCATGTCAACACTGATTTTTGTTTAATAATTTTTTACTTTGTGCTTTGCTCCATTCTTGTTTAGGAAGGGGTAGTAAACAGCAGTTCAACTGTAGGGACTGGCAGGTGATTTAAAATCTTCCTGAAAGAAAAGAATAATACCTGGTTTGGTGGAGATTTTGTGGTTTTGAGCAAATCTGTTCATTATCATAGCATAAAAGAAAGGATCTATAAAAACAAACCACTAGGAGTTCAGCTTTGTTGAACAGAAGGAAGACTTTGCTCTTTTAAGCTGAATGACATCCTGATTAAAAAATTAGTGGCCACATAAAGCACTTTTTCTTTATTTTCTGGATGTCTTAAAATCCAGTTCTTAAAGAGCTTTGTCAACTTTCAGGAATAAATTTTATGCACATTAATAAACCTCCAAAAGACATTTTGGAGAATTATAACTAGGTTTTAAGTTTTGGTAGAGAGTAAAGCCTTTCACAAATATTGCAGATACCTCCTTAATCACACTCAAAATCATGCATGGGTCATTTCATATTTCTGACTGGCACTATATACCATGCACATATTATGGGTTTCCATTTTATTTTACTTTTGTGCATGCTGCAGTAATTTCATAAAAAAAACTTAATCAAGGGCAGGTACTGCCTGAGCAGACTAGTTTCCTCTGATGATAGAGTGACTACATCAGTGAACAAGGGAAGAGCTATGGATAGCATTAACTGGGACTTCCTTAAGGCCTTTGACATGGTCCTTTGCAATGTTCTTCTCTCTAAAATGAAGAGATATGTATTTCATGGATGGATAATTTGGTAGATAAGGGACTGGCTAGATGGTTTAATGTAGAGAATTTAAACTGTATTTGACAACTAATATTGTGAAAGCATTTGTTTGTTTTCTGTGTGATTGGAGTGGAAAAAATGGGCCATGGAGTCACACATCCTTTCAGATAGGCTTGTCAGGCCAAATAGCTCACTGCTGCTCAATATTTCTTACTCCTTCAATTAGAAGGTCTAATTTTACCAAGAAAGCAGTCTTCTGATTCCTGACAGTGCAACACCCAGTCCAGCTATTAACAATTAGTATTTGAGACTTCCTTTCTTAATTGGCAGAAAAGATGCTCCTTTTATTGCCTACTTCCATATTGCTGCAGAGATTTTGCCATGCTCTAAAATAGGATATTAGTGAAATTACAGACAGAAAAGCAATTTGATAGACACTGCAGAGAAAAGAGCTATTCACTCCTGTTCCTTGTTTGCTCAATGAAAGTACTATTGTGATTCTATGAGATGACTTAAGGAATTAGCAGATATTTTTGGTATTTTTGTCTGCACAGATATTTTACTCTCTACAATAAAGCACTCAGAGTAAAAGGAACCACTTTGTTCCAGGAACCACTTACACTGTTTCTGAAACATGTTCTTACTGACACACAGTCTTTATCTGTAAGAATATTTTACTTTTTATCATATACATGATAGGAGCAACATTGCATGAAGCTCCATTTCCCTGGAGGTAGTAACACATTGCTGA
The DNA here is from genome assembly GCF_027579445.1 of Ammospiza nelsoni. NCBI lineage: Eukaryota > Metazoa > Chordata > Aves > Passeriformes > Passerellidae > Ammospiza > Ammospiza nelsoni. Next base: position 64,520,680 of record NC_080669.1, read on the forward strand.
GCAAGCATAAGACTTATGTATCACCTCTTAATTGCGCTGCATTTTGCATGGCTTATAAGTATTGTGATGACTTGTTGCATGGGTGCATTTCACTGTATTTGAGGAATGGATCTGCATACTAGAGAATTACTCAAGTGATAGCTCAGTAAGGTACTTTGTTCTTAGTGTCAGTGCTTTGAAAACTAGAAGTATACTATGTGCCCTGTAAGCCTTCTCACCATTTATTTTCAGTTCAAGATCTCAGTTTGGAGGGGTTGCACTTTCTGTACTTGAGGAATATCCTTTACTTTGGAGAATCTCCTTTAAATAAGAACATGTGTTCCCAATCCTCAGGGTTATAAGGATTAACTAGAAATTTATTATATAAGTTATAACAGCCCAAGGCCACCTGCTGAAATAATCCTGATAGCCAGCTACAACATTCCCTTGCCTTTCAGAAGGCTTTAATGCCTTCCTAAAAAAGAGCTATGTGCCTCAAGGTACATAGAGACAAAACAAGTGGGGAGGGAAGTAAGAACATAAAATTACTACTGTTGGAAAGGAATGTGCATGCCAGGGCAAAAGTGTAGGTCCACGGGCCTATACCATGGAAACCCAATGGTATGCTATTTCCTTCTCTGAAAATTTTCTTAATCAGTCCTGTGGAAACTGTCAGTGATCCAGATACAGAAGCTGTTTGGATGTTTGCTGTTGACATTAGTCATGACTGGAAAATTTTCTTACTCAGGGATAACAATGGAACTATTTAATAGCTCCTGCAGTGTTCATTTAAGGTATAGGTAAGAAGTAAAATGAGTATGATTTTCAGGTTTGTCATATTTGGAATGATGTGACTCATTTAGCATTTATAAGAAGATAAGTTGGCATATAGCTGGCTTTCCATCAGTCTTTCATAGCATGAACTCTGGTAAGTATCAGCATTCCATACTTCTTGTCTGATACAGAGGTAATAAATACTTTATCCATATGGAGTTGCTGTGATGAAATAGTCAATGACTTTGAGTCCATAGGTCTCTGTATTTTGTATAAGAAGTCATTATGTCTTAACCAATACATTTTCTAAGGCAGCACTGGCTATGGGTAGAATGTAAAAAAACATTGACACTGCTTTGTTATAACTAGAAATTACCTTAGTTACTACTTGAGAAGGTCATACTACAAAACATCATGTTGTTTTCTATGGTAAATTGTTTTCAAAATATTTTCTTCCCTTCTTCAGACCCATATTTCTAAAGGTAGCATACAACTCTGGAGGTGCTCAGTGCAGTCATCATCAAAAATATAATTGTGTTTTTCATCCATAAAGTACAACTCAGCATCATATCAAGCTTCACACTAATTTTTTAAAATTTTTCATTATTGATAGGAATATTATCCTATATATCTTTATTATGAACTGTATTATAGGAAACTTGATAAATACTTTGGCTAAATAACTTATTTTGAACTTAATAAAAGTCTCAGAAATATAATCTCAGCACTGTACAAATGTCAAATATTTTGGCTAGATGTATTGTTTGCACACTATAAAGCAAAAAATCCCAGCAATTCTCATGAATTTCTTTTTGCTTGTATAAAGAAAATGATAAGAAATTATTTTACAGAACATTTAAAAAAATAATCTGTAGGAACAGTCAAATATGGAATAAGAAGCTGGGAATAATGTTTTATTTATTAATCTGAAGATTACTTTCATTTTTACCTTTATTATTTTACATTCAAATTGATAACAATTGAAAATTAATTATGTAAAATTGGAGTTTTAAAATTCCAGTTTACTTTGGTTCTTATGAGGTTTTAAAAGCTTTAAATTAAATCATGTCCTTCTTTTAAAAAGCATTGGAGTTTATCACAGATGGAAATGTTTAGAAGAATGACAAATCTGCTTCCTTAACAGATCTAATGGGTTTTATTGTGTTCTGAGACCCTGTGCTCAGCACTGATGAAGCCACACCATGAATTCTATGTCCAGCTTTTGGGCCCCTCATAACAAGGAAGATGTTAAAGTGTTGGAATATGTCCAGAGAGAGCAGTGAAGCCAGGGAGAGGTCTGGACTTCAAGTCTGATGAGAAGCAACTGTGGGGGCTCAGTCTGGAAATAAAGGAGATTCAGAGGGAATCTTATCACAACTTCCTGAGAGGGGGTTGTGGGCAGGTGGAGATTGGTCTCTTCTCCCAAGTCACAAGCAAGAAGACGATAGGAAACAGCCTCAAATTGCACCAGGGCAGGTTTAGATTGGATATTAGATAAAATTTATTCATTGAAAGAAAAGTCCATGTAAAGTCCTAGAACAAGCTTCCCAGGGAAGTGGTAGAATCATGGTCCACGCAACTGTTAAACAGGTGTCTAGATGTGACACTCAGGGACATGGTCTAGTGGTGGACTAGGCAGTGCTGGGTTAATGGTTGGACTTAACGATCCTACAGGTCTTTTCCAACCTAAATGATTATGTGATATAAAATTACACACAGCAATAGAGAGTTGTCAGAGCTTCATGCCATGTCCATTGTGATACCTAATACGCATTTCCTCATCATGACAATGGGAATGTGGAACGAGAGGCCTGAGACCTCAGTCATAAAAACAGAGCTCTTGAAAATTTATTTTGAGAGACTATTGCAGCTGATATAACACTAATATAACAACATCATGAGATCTGTTACTTTTAACATACAGTTTTAACCTATATTTTTTTATTAAATGTGTTTTGCTGAAGTACTAATTTTTCTTCCTTTCCATAAAAGTATATGGCAACTGTTTTGAGATTCAGGCATTACTACATCAGTATAGTTCAGTCAAGATTGCCAGAATGGATAGAATGGAATATAAAATTACAGGATATTTTGCAAGTAGGTGGCTATGCCATGGGTGCTGCCAGTAGCATCCAGTTTCCACCGCTTTACAAGTTCTTCCTCAAGTAAAAGTCAAATTTCTTTGCTGTGACACAGTACATCGCCTAGCAGTGCCCAGTTTCAAAGTTAAAGAAGGCAATCTGTTAGTATAGTCATGATGGTATTGAGTAGGAATAAGTGCCCCTGTATTCCTTTCAGCTCTGATCTTCTGTGTAACATTATCAAGGAGCATTTTGGTACTGTATATTTAGCAGGTTCCCTACCTAACCTGTCATACCAAAATGCTGCTAGTGAGAGGCTCACACAAAACAAGAAGCTGCCTGAAAGAAATTGTCCTTCAGGATATTCTCTCTCCCAAAGAGCAGTTGTGGAAACCCAGGGCACTGGGAATATTTCTCTGTCTGCTCTGGGGTGCCCTGACCCCCCGATTTTTGACCCTCATTCATGAAGAAAGTTTCCTAGATAGACTTCAAGATATACTAGGATCCACAAAAGTGTGAAATAGATTATAGAGAATAGTGTAGGCGCATTACTTGCTGAGAAATTTAGATTTTGGGATTTTTAGTACGTTGTGGATGGAAGCAAGATGGAGGGCACAGGGTGTTGTCCTGGGTTTCTTCTCCATGCTTCTTCTTCCTTCCTGTTCATGGGTTTGGGTGGCATTTTGTAATGGGCAGAAAAGTCTGCATTGCAGCTCTTTGGGATCAGTTATTGGGTTAAAAGGGAAAATAATTTAGGTGTCAGTTCTTAATTGGATAGTTTAGTCTTAAAAGACCTTGTAACAAGAGATTGTTGGCCATTTTGTTCCTTCTAATTAAAAGCTGCCGAATTCACAGTTGTGAGACTGTTTTACTGATAAGAAATAATAAACACTTGAGTCCGAACACAAATTCCTCTCTCCAGTGTCTTCAATCCAGACCCAGAAAAACTGACGACTGGTACTGCCACAGGCAGTTTTTTCCCTTACCAAGTAGAGGTGCTTCCACCACTTCAGTTCAGCTGGCTAAGCAATCCTCAGCTTTGGAGCAGCAGTGATGGTTTCCAGCATGTTAGTAGAGGAGTTCTGCATAGAGAGAAAATGCAAATTGTAGTTTCATAATTTTCAGCAATCTAAGTAATTGGAGGATCTAAGTCTTGCTTTCTGTAAAATACCTGCCTCACTAAAACTTACATCTTTAGCATCTCAGAACTTTATGGACTATTGTTTAAGTCATAATATTATACAAAGTGATTGCTTATTTTCTAATTTATTGTTTTATATAAAATGTGAAAGCAAATTAAGGAAAGAGTTTTTTAAGTCTTGATCATTTCATACACTATCATTAACATATGTACATGCTAATATAGATTTTATTGACATATTTATAGTTAAGCATCTCAATATTGGGAGAGCAGGAAATGCTCTTGGCAAAATGCTGCTCACAAGGGAAAATTATTTTATACTTGCCTAATGTAGATCACATACAGATAACTGTGACAATTACAGGATTTTCTGAATGTCCTGTGATTGCCAATGATGGCACCCTTTGCTGTAGGATTCAATATGATTTGATAAACGTCTTGAAAGAGTAATTTTGATTAATTTTGTAAGATGAATAAATAGCTTAGTAAAGATTTTTCATGAAATTCAAAGTAGATTAATACACATTCCTTTTCACAGTTTTGCAGTACAGTAAGTCATACATATAGAATATAAACAGAGTCTGAGAGATCATCAAAAGGAAAATACTTTTATCTCATAAAACTAAAATGTTTTTGTGGTGCAATGTAGCAGGCCCTGAGTCTACAATGCCTCATAGCATTCAGCAGCCTAAGACAGGAAATGCCAAGTCATGGTGAATGGGCTAGAAGCCCCTCTCTTACGCCTTTGCCTTCGGGTTCTCTTGCTTATCTCTCTGTAACCCTATAGGTCACTTTCCTTTAACCCTTGCCACTGGACAATTTCTGATACCCTTGTACCCTATATGAAGAGTTTTAGCCCAGCTCTGGCAGAAGAGCTGTCATTGGGAACCTTCACAGAAGAATCAATAAAGATATCACTGTGGAACCCCATATGGCCTTCTCCTCTCTCTCCCTGCGTCTGACTGCCTAGGCACCTAGCAAGCTAAAGGGCTGAAATCACAATAAGCTGATAATCACAAAAGAGATGATCTCACTTAAGCTTGCTAAGGCTGCTTCTGGCTAAGAACTGCTTGGGAGCTCAGACAGTCTGTCTTGAACAGGACTGCGCTATCCAGGACCCATGCAGCCAGCTGGGGACACCCCGAAACCCAGCAAAAGGCTGCCTTAGTGTAACAACACTGTATTTCTTCAAAATATTTTTTGTAGTTTTCAGCTCAACTTATTTCAGGAGTCCTCCTGGAAAATGAGGTTTCTGACTCTTCAGCAGCAACATCAGGGCAGATATGGCCAGGGGATACAATGCCAAGTGTCATAACAAAAGAATTGATACAGTGAGAGTAAGGGAACTTAGAGATGTAAGAAAAATAGAAGAAACTAAACCAAACTCACAGCTTATAATTCTGCTAGCAAGTAAAAAGAAGGCAGTAACCTATTTGCTTCAGTTTACATTAATGTTATTTCTCATGTCTTTCTCTAAGCTTCACCGCGATAAAATAATGTCCTATTTCTACCATAAAATTAATCTGAAGGCATTTTAAATTAGAGTTAGAAAGACAGTTCCTGAGATTATCACTAATATCACAGAAATAGAACAATAATGGGTCTCTTTCTAAGAAAAAAAGGAATAAGAAAGGACTTTCTTCATGGCATATGTTCTCCTTGTACTTTCTACTGTTAGAACAATTGTTATGATTCCTCTCTTTGTACAGCTTTATTATTTTTCATTTATGAACATGCAAGTTATATAGGTATAATAAAGTCTCAATGAAGCTCATATTCCCCAAACTTTAATAATGTTTTTCAATAGTAGAATTAAGTATTAGGATTAATACTTCAATACTTTATTAGAATTAATTTATCTAGTAACCACTTAGGCTTCTAGCAAACACTAAAGACAAGAACAAATTGTCTTAATTTGTGCCTGCTATAAAGAAATTCAGTACTGAAGGAGTACAAAGTCTCCAAGAATGTTCTCTGTCTTTGGCTTAGTTTGGGATAGTCAGCTTTTTGCACATGTTGTTTTCATATATGGATTAAGCTTCATTTGACATATTATATTCCTTCTTGAACACATGTAAAATGGAATCATAATCGCAAGATCATATATATTTGATTATATCTAAAACAAGTGTGTCATCTTTGGGACAGTTGTAAGGGTTGCAAAGTTGCAAAGGCTGGTGGCTCTTTGGAAGTCAGTGCAGGGCTTCCTCCCGAGATGAAAGGGCAGGGCAGGGCAGCTCCTTGCCAAGCAGAGCTCATTCCCAGTGTCAGATGCCATCAATCTGAGAAGCTGCTACATAAGATTGACTAGGCCTTTGGGGGGCCTGGTTCAGCTAGCTCTGAACCCCTGGCCCTAACAATCTCACAAGGACAAAAATAAAAGACGGGAGGCTCTTTATTCTCAGGAGCAAAAAATCCCACTGATTTATTGTGGAATTCCTCTAGGGGGTCTAGGAAGAGCAAGTGGTCGATTCTGTGATGACAGGAGATTTTAAACCCAGGGGAAGGGGGGCGGAGGAGATGGGTCACAGCCAATGGGATACAACTGATGGGAGGGGCAAGGGGAGGAGAAATGTGGGAAGAGACCATCACGACCCGAGCTTTGTGGGAGAGGGGAAGGCAGAAAAAAACCTTGTGATACAACATAAACTATTCGTGCAATATAAAAACTACTCAGTGCAAAAATTCCAATTACCAGTGCAAAACAATAATTAAAGAAACCACTTAGTGCAATACAACACTGCTAATCACAGGAGACAAACTATGTCTTTTTTTCCCCAATGTCTGAAGGACAGGAAAGAAAAGAATGCACTTTAGTGCCTGAAATTTTCTTTAATCAGCAATAAATGAGCATGTGTCTGCACAAGTTCTTTATCAGTAGAGTAAGAATTGTATTTGGTGGGCTTTCATTATTTGCTCTGGCTGAATTGAAAGGGCTTTCATTATTTGGTCTGGCTCCTTTTCTGCAGTGATGTCAACATAGTTCTTTCTGTCCTCTCCATCTTTCTTATTGATTAATTTTTGACTTTTGCTTTTATATTTCATTCATATATGTTTGTTGCTATATTGTTGTATAGTTATATAGTTCTTAGTTAGCCCTAGTAGTTCTTCATACTGGGAGGGATGAAGGAAGGGAGGGAGGGATGAAGGAAGGGAGGGAGGGATGAAGGAAGGGAGGGAGGGAGGGAAACCCTCCAGGTCTTGCTGTCGCTTTCTGGCTTTCCTGGCATATAGACATGCAGTACATTTTTTTCAGCACATATAGTGTATCTTAAAAAAATCCCAGCTGAAAATGGGATCATCTAGCTCTCTTTCATCCCAAATATCGAACTCCAGATGTTAATGGCAACCATGTTTCATATTTTATAAGGTTAATGCTTAAATGTATTTATCCTTTGAAGTTTCAGGCACTCATTCTGACTGGTGAATTGTACCAATGTAACAGAAAGTACAATTAGAAATCTTCTTCAGCAAAAACTTGCTATGGTTCATGAAATAAAAAACCACTAGAATGGTTACATAAATTCACAGTCTCACATGTAAAGTTTTACATTTAACCCTAGATTAATATAGCCAGTTAAAAGAAAGACTTTCCCGCACTACCTATGCAACTGTGGCATCACAAGAGCAGAAATTTAACTCACACTGGAAAATACCTTACAGTAAAATTTATATAATTAGTGTTATTTTCTCTTAACTTCTCCTGTCGTAGTTTATTTTCATGAATTTTCTGTAGGATGGTGTTGGAATATGCCCCCTGTTGACAGAATGACCAAATTATCCTTTGTCTTCTTAAAAAGGAAAAAGCACAGAAATTTCTCCTACCTCAATTTGGTAAAAAGACCCTCATAGGACCTTGGAGACTTCACCTCAAACCTAGGGCTGCCAATTGGACAGAAGCCAAAAGGTCCCACCAAAGTAATTCACTAGAAGAAGAAGAGACTAAAAGAACTAATTGCTTTTGTGGGGTGTTTTCAGCAGAAGCAAGAACCTCTTGCCCCTCAGTTTTTCTCTGCAAGAGCTTTGTTATTTTGCCTTTTATTAAAACTTTTCTGTTTCCAACACCACCTCAGAAAGTCAATCTGCTACTTCTATGCCATTTGATGTAGCTGGGCTATCTCGGGTGTAATAGGTCCTCTGAGAGCTCTTAAGACCTGGCTCAAGGAGAAAATATATCACTTGGCACCCGGACCAGTGATTTCTCATATTGAGAGACATAGTTCAGGAATTTTTGATTGGCCCTCCATCAAAACAGGACATTTTTTCTTTGGTCTTGCGTTTTGGGGAGTGCAGGCCTGCAACTGGGTTTTTGTGGTGCCAGAGGAAAAAAACCCAGGTTACGGAGGATCTGAGACCATTAGAGAGGGCCACACAGATTGAAGCCTCATGCTCGTGAGAATGGGCTTGTGAAAAACGCCAATCACTTGTTTTTAAAATTTTAAAAGTTTAATAGTAATAAAATGGTTAAAAAAAGTAACACAACTAGAGTAATAATAATTTGGACAATTTGAATTAGGACAATATGAGACAATAAAAACAAAGAGTTACAGACGTCCGCGTACCTTTTTCTGGGCATCACAAGCCCGTAAATGGACACCTGTTAACAAAGGATTAACCCTTAAAAACAATAGTCTGTTGCATATTCACACACTTCATACATTATGCATAAATGCCATTCAAACACAGGATTCTGTCTGGTCATCGTCAGCTTCTTCCTCTGAATCCTAACAGCACCTTCGAGGCGGGAAGAAGTTCGTTTTTTCTGATAAGAAGGCAATAAATACTTTTTCTCTGAAAGATTTAGGTGTCCTGTGGCTGCCATCTTGCTGCAAGTCCTTTCTTTCAAACAAAGCATCTTACATAGCATAGTTTCTATTTTAACAGTTTTTATAATCTAAAATTATATTTAACACAATACTTAAGAGAATTAAAACACCATTACTTTCTAACACAACACATATAATGTTCATTTTAATATTTGCGAAAAGCCAATCATAAAATAAATGCATTTTTCACAGGCTGAAACCAGGTCAGGCTGGAGAATGCGCTGTCAAGTCGTAAGGACCTCTTCAGAGACAGCTGCTGTTGGCTGACACACTGCTTTGTTTCCAGACCTGGGGAGTTCAGGTCAAGGACGGTAGCTGCTCTGAAAACCATCCTTTGGTGAGTAAGAAAATAGGGAAAAAGCTAACTGTAGAACAGCAGGATCTTTATTTTTATTTGAACTACAAATTAGAAATTTAAGATGTAAAATTTGAGAAGGAACAGCTTAAAAAACTCATTAGATGGGTTTTCACAGAATTCCTGACCATAAATACAGCTGAGACACTTACCCTGAAGTTCTGGGATGCTGCGGGACTCAGATTATGCAGTTTGGAAACGAATAAGAACTCCAGCCTAAAACTACATCCTATATTTTGGACAGTGTTACAATTGGTAACATGTGAGAGTGAAAAGCAAGCTAGAGACAGTCACAAAAAGCTCAGACCATTGACAGAGCTGACCACAGGCTGAAGAAGAAAGGAAGGAGGGTGGGCAGAGGTTCCAAGCCCCCAGCCGTGTTCCCAACACACCCTGAAGCACACCAGCCCCAGGAGGGCAGGCGAGAGATGACCAGGCCAGCTGATCGCTGTCTGGCCCTAATTCCTTCCCCAGGAGGGAAACAGACTTGTCCTGGCCAGACAAGTCTGCAATCTGTCTCTCCTAACCCCCCTAACCTGATAAATTTCCCTCAGTTTCCTCTCAAAAGTAACATCAGATGCACTAAATTGGTGAATTTTGGCAGTCAATTGAAAAAAACTGAGCTGAATCCATGCTCAGTGAGGACAATAGCCCACATGGCCTCCACCATGTTTCAGAGTTGCTGAAGTCTGCCCTTCGTGGCGTTCCATTTTCTGTCTCCCAGGATTCCCTTTCCAATTCATCATTAAACTCCTGCCCATCAGACGCAGGACATTCCCCTTTTGTGGGCCGTGCCCCGTCTGTCTCACTACTCCAACTCCTGGCCCACATCCCGGGCCGCCCCTTACCCTGCCTACCATGGGAACCGGATGTGACTTCCCAGAAGTGACCCCTTCCAAAATGGCGGCACCCCCAATTTCAAACAGATATTCCCACAATCCCTGGGATAGACCCCCAAAATCTGAGGACCAGTTTTATACATCAGGAGGTACAGATACCTGGCAGAGTATAAGAAGGGATGCAGTCCAGGACAGAGAATGGGAAATTGCCTCTAAGATAGTGTTTCCAGTCTGATACAATGTTGGGGGTGCAGAAGGACCACAGTGGGAACAAATAAGCTTTGCAGAAATAAAAAAGATATGCAAAGCAGCTAGGTCGTATGAGAGGGAATCAGCATATTTCTAAGGTCTATTACAAGCCACCTTTTCAGCCAATGTATTCACCCCTCATGACCAAAGGGAGCTTTTTACATCTTTGCTGTCTCCAACAGAGAATTCTGTGAGGGAATTGGCATGAAAATGTTTACTAAATGACCTTTTAAGAGGTTATGCAAGAACTCTAGCCACTGCAGTAAGAGCCTGAATGCGAGATGCGGGACTCCAGGTGGCTTTTCAAAATGCAGTTTATTACATCCAAGACATTACCACAGTCCAGGGTTGTGAGCGACAGAGCCTGTGCCTACAGCTGTAAGCTCCAGCTGCAGACAAGCCTGGAGACCCTTAGTTTAGGTTACAAATGCATTATATATTTTTCTTTGCTGAGCATCTTAATTCAGTAGAACCAATCTATACCTTAACTTTTATCTACAGCCTATCATAACTACTATAATTACCATATTCATGTTAGTATTCTCCAATCACTAAAAGTTAGTATATTAGTTTAAGCTAGAAGTTGTTTTTCAGTTTTCTTGCAGTGGGAAATTCTGAGACCTTTTTTCTACTTGCAACATCTGCTGACTTGTTTGCCTGTGCTATCTTTCTGCTTGGTAAAAACATTTTCTTGTTTGAGGTGGGTTTATCCTTTGCTCTAAGTCATAAAAACCCCCTTCTAACTAACATACCCTTTGCCTCCTTATTTATCCAGTAAGACTGGCTCAGCAATTCTTCTATATCAAAACTTGATTTCATTTGTATTCCTTCTTCAGATTCTGCATTCAAAAATCTTTCTGCCAAGCATACATACCTGTGAGACTTTCTTGTCAAACTTTAATCCTTCCCAACAACTGCAAATATAACCCTTGATCAGCTTGCTAGGAAATGAGCCTACATACATCCACAAAGACATGCAAGGAACCTCTGCAGAGAATTATAGTTAAGGATTTAGTTCTGTTGTTCATTTTGTTAAGGAGTGGTTCTTAGTTAAATTCACCTAGGCAGCTAACTGATGAAGCAAGTGATGCCTTAGATAAGGTATCCCATGCCATTCAAACTCATCAAGCACACAGAATTAATCCAAACTTACCATTCCTGCCAGCTATTTTGGGAAAAGGACCCAAACCTCATGCCTCAACACACGATTGGGAATCTGACATTGAAACAGTAGAAGGTTCATCCCAAATAGCTGAATAAGCTGCAGTTGTCAGGGCTTTTTCTGAGTTCACACATTCTTTTAACTTGGTAACTGATTCTGCTTATGTTGCAGGCATCATTGAGAGAGCTGAAAATTTGTTCCTAAGAACAGTTGCTAATGATCAGTTATATTCTTTGCTTAAAAGTTTAATTTTTATTCTTTCTCAGAGACAACACCTCTATTGTGTCATACACATTCATTCTCATGCTTCTGTGCAGGATTTCTAGCAGAAGATAATAGACAAGCTGATACCTTGGCTGATACCTTGGCTATATACACGACACTTCCAAACATCAGATAATAGACAAGCTGATACCTTGGCTATATACACGACACTTCCAAACATCTTCAAGCAGGCTTTGCTCAGCCATGTATTCTTCCACCAAAATGCACTTGCACTAATACACATGTTTCATATCATCAGAGATCGAGCTAGAGCCATTGTCAGTACATGCTCTTATTGGAATAGGATCCCAATATTACCAGGTAGATTGTGCCTGGGCTCGTCTGACCCTTGCTGCTGGGCCAAAAGCGGCAACTGTGGTGTTTCACCTCAGAGACACCTTTGGCTGGCTGGATGTTGCAGCTGGGTGCTGAAACAAGTCCAGGTTTGTAGAAACTCAGTTTACCTCAGGTGAGAAGGCTTCAGGCTAGGGTGAAGAGGAAAAGTACACGGATTCTGCCAGAGGGTTAATATCCAGAGTTTATTCCATGGTCACAGACATCTGAATCTTAGGTAACAGCTCCAACAGAATCTCGAGCACATGGTCCTTGCTCAATTTAAGCCCAGGGACAGGGGGAGGGGAAGGGACAGATGAGCACCAACCAGGTGGGAGGAGGAGGGTCTCAGGGAATGAGGGACACATAGGCCAATGACCCCCAGGCTTGAAGAGCATCCTTTGAACTTGATCAACCACACGAGGCCTTGTTGGAATGTTAAGCCTGATTGACAGAACTCACTCAGCAAGGGGGTGAGGGGGAAGGGAGAGAGGTATTGCCACACCTGGGAAGGGGCTGGGAAGTTTAAACAGGAACTTGCAACACACTGCAACATCTCCCCCTAGTTTTGTTTAAAAAGAAAGGGACTGGGTTTGTGGTGAAACCGGTTCCTCCTCTACAGGAGGAGGAGATGGACTTGAAATTAACTTGAGAACCACGCGTTTGATTAGTCCAAAAACAATACTAACATTTGCATTAACAATAACTAAAAGAAACAGTACCAAAAACAGTTTCCAGAATAGATCCCAACCGGCCCGAGAGTCCCCAGCCTTTGAACAGTCCACTCAGCCAGTCATCAGTTTCTCTGTTGATGTCCGAGAGCTTTTGTCAAGGTAGTCCATATGTGCTTTGGGCTGAGGGACTATCCAGGAGATCGCAGGTGGCATGATCACAAGTAGGATGAGAAGCAGGCTCAGTCTCATGGCGTCTTGAGACTACACACTAACACTGGGATCTAAACTGGTACAAGGAACTTGAGACAAACAGATATTACAAACTGTTCCAAATAGGAGGCTTAAATGGAATTTCCTCCAGAGAACGCATGCGGCGTTTCCTTCTCCAGGCAGCATTAGCAACCTGGGGCACTTCTGTAGATTTCTCTGAGACCTTGGGAACATAGGGCTTTACCCATTTGGAAGGAACCCACTTTAAACCAGAGGAGGTGGACACACAGGTGTATCCACATCCCCAGGTAACCATTTTGTAAGGTCCCACCATTTTCCAAGTCTCAGGGTCCTTTACTAAAACCGGAGGCTTTTCTTTCATCAACCTATGACTGCTCCCCCCAAAGTGGCGTAGGATGGGCAGGTTCAGGCTGTCAAAGGAACAATTCAGAAAATTGATTGTGAATTGCACCCTGGATAACCGGATGTGGGGAGGTTCCACCTTCAGAACCTGTTGTTGCTGGTCCAGGACTCTCTTAATATCACAGTGAGTTCATTCTACAATGGCTTGACCTGTAGGGCAGTAGGGGATGCCAGTTTTGTGCTCTACTCCCCATTGCTGCAGGAAGCTCCCGAATTCCTTGGATTTACAAACAGGCCCATTATCAGTTTTCCACTTCTTGGGGATGCCCAAGAAAGAAAAAGCCTGTAAGAGGTGCTTAATAGCATCGATAGATGATTCTCCTGTGTGGGCAGAAGCATAGATCGCACCAGAAAAGGTATCTACACTAACGTGAACATATTTCTGCCGTCCAAATGACTGTATGTGTGTAACATCTGTTTGCCACAGTTCACAACTGTTCAGTCCCCTTGGGTTTGCTCCCATACTCACTGTAGGGAGTGCCTGTTGTTGGCAATTTGGGCATGTGGCCACAATCGCTTTGGCCTGTTCTCGAGTGATGTTAAACTGACGAACCAGGCCAGGTGCATTTTGGTGGAAAAGCTGGTTGCTGATTTTTGCCTGTTCAAAAACATTTGGGAGAGTGGCCATCACTGCAGGTGCAGCGAGAGCATCTGCTCTTCTGTTGCCTTCAGTGATAAACCTTGGCAAGTCAGTGTGTGACCTGACGCGCATCACATAAAATGGTTGCTCTTGATGAGTGACTAACTTTACCAGTTTTGAGAGCAATTTGAAAAGTGCAATGTTGGACACTTCTTGCAGTATTGCTTGATCTGCCCTGTATACTACTCCTGCCACATATGCAGAGTCTGTAATCAGATTGAATGGTTCTGAGAACCTTTCAAAAGCCCTAACAACTGCAACCAATTCAGCAACCTGAGGTGAACCTTTCATCTCAGCAATGTCTGTCTCCCACTGCTGGGTTTGAGGATCCTTCCAAGTCATAACAGACTTGTGGGACCTCCCAGACACATCTGTGAAGACAGAGCCTTTTTTAAAGGTCTCCTACTCTGAGCACTTCTCAATTTCAGAGTAGATTGAACATCTTGTTTGAACAATTTGTGTGCAGACCGCACTACAGAAATTTGTCCTGAGTAGGAATCCAGAGCAAACTGCAACACTTGATTTTCTTGAAACAATTGTTCCAGTATTTTCATAGAATTTTGACCTGATGTTAACTCAATTGGAATGTGAATGCACTTAAAGTCACATCCTGCTACCTCCCTGATCCGGTTCCTTGCTTTCCGGATCAGTTCCGCTACCAGCTCCTGAAGCTTTGTCAATCTCTTGGACCTTTTGTGACTGAGGAAAACCCATTCTATGATCAAGAGAGGGTCCCTCTGGTCCTGGTCCTCTTTTGGTGTGTCCTTTGCCTTAGGTGTTTGTTTTTCCTCTCACTGAAAAATGATTCCATGGAGGTGTGGCAACTTACCTAGGATGATAAATTTGAATGGCAGGTCAGGCCGGCATCGGTTGGCCTGTCTTGTGGACATTGCAATCTGAACCTTTTCTAGAGCTTTCTGTGCCTCTAGGGGTAATAGACCTAGGAGCACCTGGGTCCTCTCCCCCTTTGAATAAATCAAAAAGAGGGGCAAGGTCTTCGTTAGTCAAACCGAGCCATGGACTTACCCAGTTCAAAGACCCACACAACTTGTGGACATCCGCACGGGTCTTGATCCTTGGATTGATTTCTAGTTTTTGAGTCCGACTGGTCCTATTTCCAATTTCTAAGCCCAAATATTTCCAAGGTGGCATCTTTTGAATTTTCTTTTCCTGGAGCTCGAACCCTGCAACAATCAATGCATTGATTGTTAAGTCAAGCGCATGTGTGAGTAATCATCATTGGGGGCACACACAAAGATATCATCCATATAATGATAGATTATGGCCTTCTCTGAGGCTGCACGCACTGGGGAAAGCAGGGAAGAGACATACCACTGGCAGATAGCTGGCGAGACCTTTAGGCCCTGAGGGTGAGCTGTCCAATGGGACCTTTTCATAGGGGCTTTCATGTTGATGGTAGGGACCAAGAATGCAAAACGCGGTGCATCTTCAGATGCAAGGGAATTTTGAAGAAACGATCTTTAATATCAATAACAGCTAATTTCCAGTCTTGGGGAAGCATTGTTGGGGATGGCATACCAGGTTGGGGAGAGCCCATATCTTCAATTACATTATTAATTTGTCGGAGGTCATGGAGGAGCCGCCATCTCTTTTAGTCAGCTTTTTGGATGACAAACACTGGGGAGTTCCATGAGGACATGATCTCCACAATGGGACCCTTTTTTAGTTGCTTTTCCACTAGTTCCTCAAGCGCCTTTATTTTTTGTTTACTGAGTGGCCACTGTTTCACCTGAACTGGTTTGTCTGTTTTCCATTTCAGTTTTTAGGTAGGGCGCTGTTGTTCAATGACCGCTGTACAAAAATGCTGTGGAGAGTCTGGAATATCAATTGTGACACCCCACTGGGCCATTAAATCTCTCCCTAACAAAGGTTCCAAATAATCTAACACAAATGGACAGATATTTGCCAATTGTCTGTTTGGGCCTTCGATGTGAATGATGCTTTTGGATTGTCTTGCCAGTTGCAGACCTCCCACACCTCGAATGTGACCGGCAATGTTTTGCAAAGGCCAATGTGCTGGCCAGTCTTGTACTGGAATCACTGTGCGGTCTGCACCTGTGTCTACAAGCATCTCAGTGTGTTTTGACTCCCCACCCCCACTGCCATTACACCATAATTTGGGTTTGTCTTTCCCAATAACTTGGACCCGGGTGACTGTGGGTCTTGTTTTAAAGTACTTTCAGGTAAAAATGGCACAGGGATAGCTTGTGCAACAATTTGTCCCTTGGGAAGAAACAGGGGTGGGTGGAAACAGTGCAGCCTGAGAACGAATTGCTCAGGATCTGATGTTGTCATTCCTGGAGCAATTTCGATCTCTTGTGGTGTGTGTTTGGTGTCCCCAATGACGATGTACTTACAACAAATTTGGTGCCAAGTACCCTTCTGTTCTGGATTGACAGAGACAAAATGCCAGTCAGTGTCTTTCAAGTGAAGCGATTCTGTCAGCTGCAACCTGTAAGGCTCATTGACAGAAGACGTGGTTAACATACGTTCACCTAAATCATAACAAAGGTTATTTTGTTTAACTTTCAACAGTGGACTGGCAGCCGTGGTCTTTGAAGCATCTGCTTCACTTACAGAAATATTAATATTATCACGCGCTTAGTTTGTTTTGCTACCCTTATTCCCTTGGCCTGCTCTTTTTGTTTCTACATGCCTGGCAGGCTGACGCTCCCCTTTCAGTTTTTTTGTTGCTGTTGACCCCCTGGGAGTGCTTGTAATTGTCTTCCCCTGCCATTTCTAAATTCATCAAATTGCCTTTTCAGGGGGCACTGGGTACTCCAGGGCCCAAGGTTATTGCAAAGCAGGCATGGCTTTGTGGGGTCAACCATTGCTGGTCTTTGCTGCTGCCCAGGGTACCGCTGTGCTGAGGGAATAGGCGCAGGGCTGGCAACGGCGACATGCTGAGGGAGTTATGGCAACAGCCTTGGTCTGGTGTCTTCAGCCACACTCATCAGAGGCACTTTCCTGTTACAGACTAGAAGCATATTTTTTAGTGTAGGGGGAGGTTCTATATGGAGACTCAAAATTGCCGCTTGGCACTGTTCATTTGCATTTGTACATGCCATTTCCTCTAAAACCTCTCCCCTTGCATTCTCTTTTTTAACTTGTATTTCAATGGCTCTAGTCAACCTTTCTACAAATTTCAAAAAAGAGTCTGATAATAGCTGCTTGATCTTACTATAGGGCTCGAAAGGCCCTTCAGGTTGGAGGGAAAAGAAAGCTTTTTCAGCTGCTTCTTTTACTTTCTTGAGAGTTTCTACAGGAATTGCTGTAGCTTGGATTGAGAGTAAAGACCATGGTCCTCGCCAGAGAAATGCTCAATGGTGATAGGGGTGCCACTGTTGTCCTTCGCTGTGTTTGGATCAGCATGCAAGCCTGGAAGAGCCTCTTTTAGCAGTTGTTTCCATGCTAATTCCCATAATTTGAATTCTGTGGAGGTCATGAGACACGAAAAAAGCTGTTTTAAATCATGTGGGACTACTACAGTCCTACTCAGTTCAGAATTTAAAAGGCCATGGAGATATGGACTGTGTGGACCATATTCTTTATGAGATTTACACATCTCTTTAATCAATTGTCGTCCAAAAGAGTTCCAATTAGCAGTTGGGGCCGCCCCCCTTTGTCCTGCAGGCTGAAACGTAACAGGAGCAAATGACAATGTAGGACCCTGTATCAGGTCTGCAGTTTCTTGCTCTGTATCCCTTGAATTGGAAGCATTGGGATAACAGATACAGGTTTGGGGACAGGCAGTGGGTGTGGCCCCACCGTGGGAACCTGGGGAGAGGGTGGGGACGCAATGGGCACAGGGGGTGGAGACAGGGGGCTGGCAAGGGGTGGGGATACCGTGGGAACAGGGGACAGGGACGCCTGGTGACATCACGTCAGCAGACGCCCCCTGGGAGGAGTAGAGGGGCGGAGCTGAGGGTACTGCAGGAAAGGGAGGGGGAGGGGGAAAGGTATCAGGAGGAACAGGAGGGGAGGGGGATGGGGATGGAATTTTGGGATGCTTAAGAGGATCTTGGGAAGAAGAAGACCAGGTTTGGGACGGTGCCACAAGGCCTCCTCCATCTTGTGGATCCCCTAGGGACTGGGGGCCATTTTGGGCTTCACTGCTCTCTGAAAAGCTGGCACGTGCTCTGAGTTTCAGAGGAGGGGACACAGAGGTTTGGGAAAGGTTCCACGCAGCCTGGCCAGGGCCTTGTGGGCAAGAAAACTCAGGCATTTTAACCAGCTCAGGGAGTCGACTTCCCAATGAGTGTGCTCTCTTTAAAATACCAAGTTTTGGGGTAAGAGGTTTAGGGGTTTTAGAGCAAGGAGAGGGAGAAACAGGGAGAGCAGAGGTACATGGCTTGACATTTGGCTTTTTCTCCAATTCCTTTTGTTTGAGCAAGGCTGTTTGAATTTGTAAACTCCAGAACACAAATTTAGCTGAAGATGTGTTCCCAGACTGTCCTAAGGTTATCAATTCATTCCCTACTTTATCCCAAAATTAAAGAAGTCCATTGTGGACTTCTTCAGGGGAGATTTGTGGGAAGTGTAGAAAAAGCCATCTTATAAACTGTTTCAATTTTCCTTTAGAGAACTTTACATTACCACTGATTAAAATACCAACAATATGATACTACACTCCTTTTTGTACTGTGCTAAGCTTTGAGCTCTTCTTAGATGTAAAAGGCAAAGTACAAAATCCCATCTGACCAAAAACAGAGCCAAAATCAGCTACCGATTTCTAAAAAAACCCACAGATAGGAAAGTGGTAACAGAGCAGACAAAAGCTTTACAATGCAGCTGTATATACTGCTTTTAAAATTGCTGGGCGCAGCAGCGGGACATGCCCTGCTGAGCTGAGGAACAGACGAAGCCTCCCCCGCCTGAGAATGCAGCCCCGCCGCAGTGCTGAGAGAGAGCAGCCTCCCCGCACCACGTGGCAAGCTGAAACCGGGACCGGCCCGCGTGTACAGAGCAGCCCCGGCCACGTGTAGAGCCCCCCTCCCCTGCATAGAGAGAGAGCAGCGTCCCCTGCACCGAGAGAGCTCCACGTATAGAGAGACCCCCTCCCCTGCATAGAGAGAGAGCAGCGTCCCCTGCACCGAGAGAGCTCCACGTGTAGAGAGCCCCCTCCCCCGCATAGAGAGAGAGCAGCGTCCCCCGCACCGAGAGAGCTACCCCCGCCGAGAGAACCGAGCACGCTGCGCTGCCGAGCCGGGGCGAAGGGCAGGGAGAGCACCCCTGCTCCTCCGCTGGCGGCACGAATTCTAAAAGACGGCAAAATACGCCACAGAAAACTAAAGCCTAGAACGCAATGGTTTCCATCTGCGGGGCTGTGCAGCCTAAATGCAAGAGCAAAAAAGAAACAGAACTTATGGCAGAGCCTGTTCTTGAGCTCCTGCTCCACCAAGGATCAGAGATACTCACCGGAAATTGAAACTGTTGCTGGCCAGGTCCCGGCAGGCTGGTCTCCTCACCGGAATAGGACCCCACGGGCAGGAGAGGCTCCCCTATTCTCCCCTGGAAAATCAGCTCACCAGAAAGGAGCTGCACTTTCCAAAGGTGCAGAACAGGCCGCGAGGCTTCTTGTGGGTTAGTCCCAAAGTCTCTGCTGAGAGCAGTGCAGTCAGAACTCTTCAGCTGGGTGCTCAGCTGCCAAAGTCTTTCCGAGGTACTGAATGAAATAAACAAGGGCCAGGAGACTTCTTCTCCTGTTTAATGCCTTTATTAAAAGTGATCAGCTCAGGATTGGGCGGCTCGGCGGGTCTGCAGCGTCCCGTCGTCTCCCAGGGCGACTCAGAGGAGGAGGATATGCACAGCTCTGTCCACCAGGGGCAGAGCTGGGGATCAGATCCTCTTGGGAGCCTTTAGGGCCGCCTGATCCCATAAGATGGTGCCTCGGTCCGGGTCTCCAGACGCCCCCAGTCCTGGCTCGGGGGATCTCGAGGACAGGGTGAGGAACGATGAAGGTTTCTCGCATCTCTGCAGGCTCAGCACTTGGTTCCTCACGTCCAGACATCACTCCAGTCTCTCAACTCTTAGGTGGCTCGTTGTTTTTGGGGTTTCTCCATGAGTTTGGAGATGGGGGTCCCACAAAGCATTCTGGTCTTGCGAGTCACTTTGCATAACCCCCCCCACCTTCTCAGGTATCTTCTCTATTCTGAGAAAGGTAAAACTTAGCTTCGGGCAAGGTCCCCACCCAGGAGAAGGGCCATTACCTCGCCCCAGCCAGGGCTTTTACTAATACAAAAACAACCATTAACGACAACGACCCGTGATTACAATAACAAAACACACAGAACTTGGGCAGGGCCAGTGGTCTGGCTGCCTTTTTGAAACTTTTTCTCATAAAAAAAATATTAACCGAGTTTTTGTTCATAACACTGAAGTTCCTTCTTGGGGCTGCAGAGTTGCTCAGCCCCATGCTTGGGTGCCAAAATATTGGAATATGATCCCAGTACTACCAGGTAGAACGTGCCTGGGCTCATCTGACCCTTGCTGCTGGGCCAAAGGTGGCAACTGTGGTGTTTCATCTCAGAGACACTTTTGGCTGGCTGGATGTTCCAGCTAGGCACTGGAAAGAAGCCAGGCTTGTAGAAACTTAGTTTACCTATTGTGGAAAGGCTTCAGGCTAGGGTGAAGAGGAAAAGGAGATGGATTCTGCAGGGGGTTTAACCCAGAGTTTTATTCCATGGTCACAGACATCTGAATCTTGGTAACAGCTCCAACAGAATACCTGAGCACATGGTCCTTGCTCAATTTAAGCCCAGGGACAGGGGGAGGAGAAGGGACAGGTGAGCACCAAGCAGGTGGGAGGAGGAGGGTCTCAGGGAATGAGGGACACATAGACAGGCCAATGACCCCAGGCCTGAGGGGCATCCTTTGAACTTGACCAACCACACGAGATGGCCTTGCTGTAATTTTAAGACTGACTGACAACCCAGCAGGGGGCGAGGGGGAGGGGGAAGAGAGGTATTGCCACACCTGGGAAGGGACTGGGAAGTAAAACAGGAAATGAGCTCTTCCTGCAATAGCCATTTTTACCATACCACCCCGTGACTCTCTGCATTGCTCTGATTGCTTTTTGTGAATAGATGCCCCTGTAATAATTCTAAATTGTAAGCTATCCTTTTAAGCGGAAATTACCTGATATGTGTTTTCAAAGTACCCTTTTCTGACTAAAGAAACTGAAAGAGCAGCTCCCACCTCGCAACTTCCCTGATGTGAAAAAAGTTACTACTGGAATGAAAGACCTAACCCTCTCATCCTAAAGCAACTTTTGACTCAGGGCTTGTTTTCTCATGAAACCACTTAAGGAGATAATGTTAATATAATTGTAATGTCCCAAGCCTAGATTTAAATACCTTCTGTGAAGGAAAATAAGCAGATTTAAGTATTGTCAAGTCATTTTTTGCATTTGTTAAAAAGTAACTTTATGTTTTCACTGAATGACTGTTCATTAGCGAAATTCAAGGTTAGCTATGTGATTATAGTGTATTTCTGGAATCAGATAGCATTAATATATAGAGTTTTCATGAAGGGATTTGGTTGTAAGATAATTATTTTATGTTACTTATGCACATTCCTTTAGTTATATTAATAAAAGTTTTCTTACAGGTATTTTAGGGAAGCACTTTCAGTCAAGGCTTGAGGCTCTGGCCAAGCTCTAGCCCTAGCTGACTGGGGATTATACTGTCAAACCCAGGTGTTTCTGTCCTAAAAATTAAATCAAGTTACTTTGACTTGTAAATTTGGTCTTATGAAAACTATACCCCTTTTCAAGGTAAACTTGAAGGCCTTATCTGGGAGGGGCTCTCCAAGTCCTTGCTAGGAAAAGGGGCTCTCCAGCTATGGCAGACCTTGGGGGATGGTAAGCATTTAGGCAGTTGTAAGTATTTTTTGTTTACTAGTCCATATTGTTTTGTTGGATGTATTGTTTTACTCTTCATAACAAGATAAGTGCTAAACACCCTTTTGAATTTAATAGGTTAAATAATGTTCATTTTATAGTTATTAAGGCTGAAAACAGCAGTGAGTACTGATAACCTATTCAGATACCACAGCAAATATTTATTGTCTTGATGTAAATACATCTATATAGTACTATACGGTGGAATGGGAATGAAAGACTAGAAAAAGTATCAACTTGGTTGCTTGGTGCTGTGCTCTTTCTGCATTTCTGTGTCAAAAAGCAGAGATGCAAACATAAAAAGTCAAATTCTGAACACCCATAAAAGTGCATTTTGATTGACTAGTGCTCAACAAGTCAAGTCCTGCACAACCAGTAAAACCTTTTAGATGATCCTATTATAAAAACTATGGTACTTTAGCCTGACAGCTAGTGTTTATAATCTTAAGGCTTCTAAAAGGATTGTCCAAGATACCATAATCCATTAAACTTTTTGAAAAGACCGGTATCTGCTAAGGAAGGTAGGAACCTCCTTTGAAATGGAGAATGTAAACCCTCTCCCTCTAAATTATTATAATTTTGAAATTAAGGGGCTCTCAGAGATATTGGGAATAGGAATAACAATTCTTTATTAGGGAAAAAATAAAAAGCAAAGAAAAATGTAGTAATACAAAACAACACTCCGAGAGTCAGAATATGACCTGACACCTGTTGGTCAGGGTGTTGGTCGTAGTCCGATTAAATGGTGGCTGCAGTCTTTTTGGAGTGACAGATGTGGTTCTGTTGAAAAAGTGATCCTGTAGAAGGGTGTCATTTTCCTCTGAAGGTTCAGTGGTGATGTAGATGGGCCTGGTCTTCCTCTGGGAGTCTAGTGGGAAAAGGCTGCTTGTGGTGCTCTAAATCTCCAATTAGATATAGGTAGGAGTGCTTGGCACCTCCCCCTGGGTGGAGCTTCTCACAATGGGATGATGTAATTTTATCAGTCAAGCAGTGGGACTCAATGGCCCATTAACAGAAGATATTTCCCAGAGGGAGGATTAGTTGTGGAAGAGATAAAAAAAACTGCCACACCTGGTTTTAACAGGTGGCCCATTAACAGAAGATAACTGCCCCACCTCTAACAGATGGCAGTAGAATATACAGCCCCATTTGTGACCTAAGACAGATGCCAATATTCAATTCATGCACACCTGCTTGGTGTGTGTGACCTCGTCTACGCTCTGCTTGGGACCACAGCCAGCAGCATCTCCCTGACGGCCCCTCAGCAGATGCAGTGGAGCAGTGAACAATCTTCTGCACTAGCTGGATGGAAATCTGAGTGGAATGACAATTCACCTGTGACTTCACCTGGACCTCAAGATTCAGACACTTTAAGGACATTACTTACTGAAGGAAATGCTACCTCTGATAGTTTTAAATGTTGCCTCTGATAGTTTTAAAGTTATTTTGTTTATAAAGTTACAACAGTCAAGTTGTAAGTTTTAGGAAATTAGCCTGCCGCATGGCTCCCAGTAAAATTGTGCCTTTGATAGCTCCTGGTGATGATCCTAAAACTCTTTGACAGGACACACTGAAAGCTAGAAAGATTTGGCTTGTCGAGTTTAGTGAAGAATTTGATTCTCCTTGCACCTTGTTTGTTGTTCTCTCTGCAAGGGGCCCTTGCCAAGAGAGGGATGAAAAATACAGGTTTTATATTAAAAACAGAAAGGGAGAACTATGACGGTGAAACAGCTGGACTATGAGCCTCATAGGAAAGCAGATGCAGCCAATCCCAGAAGATAACCTAAAGAGGTAGATGTTGGCCAGTGAGCTGGGTGGTAACCAAACCTTAGTCAATCAGGTTCAAACACAGAGTCTTTTGAATAGAGCAGTGCACACCATTAATTCTCTCTCCATCACATGAACCTCAGAGTGTTTTGTCATTTCTCCCCTGACTCTTTTTTAAATTGTAATCTAGACTCAGAAAAGGCAAATATTAACCTGATTGTCTAATATGTCAGCTCAATCAGCCAGGCAGATTCTCATTATTAGAGTAAAGGCTAGGATAGTGTTTACCAAAGCTAGAAAAATTCTAAAGATGTAACTGCTGTGAAGGCACAAACTCAGCTCTGTTTTGATACCCTCTCTGTAATGTGTGTTCAGGATCTTAAATCTGAGAGTTCTTAATATGCACAGCCTGCTATGAAATACCTAAATCCATAGCTGTGATTCTGAACACTGTAGATCAAATTGTCTGACAGCATTACTTCACAATTTTACCTTCCAGAGGAGTATTCTTTTTTCTCCTTTCGGCATCACCTATGGCTAGTGTCTGCACATGAACAGAAAATCTTTCAGACTGGTCAGGTGTTTGCTCTTACTTTATCCTGAGGCCAAAGAAAAAGCTGGAAACATAGACAGCTACTGAGATGGTCATCCCACGTATGCCTGGGCTCCCTGAATTCCATAAGCCTACAGATATTTGCAAACATTCATCCTATTCCTTCTACACACTCAGCTGTAGGCTTTCACAGCCTGGGAGGATGAGTGAGGCCCTGTTGGCATAAATCCCCTTTTTCAGAGAATATCCAACATTCTTTGCATCTGAATGAGAAAACGGATGAAAGTAAAACTGTGAGTTTTGGGCAGTTAGGTGAGGAGAATAGTAAAGAATACTCCTGTAATTTCATGTGTATAAACTAGACATCTAGAAAGAAAATTAATGCCACTAAAGATTTTGTTTTTAACATAGAACTTAGGTAGAAATCTGATCCCACCAAAATCAGCAGTTAATTTTTTTTTCCTTTTTTTTCCCTCCTGTTTCACTGTCAGGTTTGAAAGCATTATAACCTTGGTATGTATGCACACCTGTCTTCTGTGTTTCCTCAGGAGGAGTGTTTCATTTGTGGAGAGCTCACATGCAATGCAAGTTACAGTCTTTAATATATAAACTGTTGTGGTATTTTTTACAGTCCAAATCCGTGGTGATTTTCATAGGTAAATGCAGGGCATAAGCAGAGTAGCTCACATTTTGATGTGTAAATCTATGCACTTCAGTAGATCAGTCACACATTTACTTGATTATGTAACTTTGGGCCAGCCCTGCTTTTCACATAATGCTTAAGGGAAAGAAAACAGCTTTTCACATGAAGTTAACCACAACCCTAAGTCTTGGTAACAAGACTATTGTTGCCCTCTTATGATTCGAAAATCCAAATGATAAAATTGACATAGACACTGAAAATGCATGTATCATTTAGTCATCAACTTATCCCTAAGTTCTGTTATTAGACATCAATACTAAAAGCAAAAATTAGACAGAAAAAGTGGTACATCATTGTTGATCAATGAAAATTAAGCCTTTATTTTATTTGCAGTACATAAAACACAAGTGCATCAAAATGAATATGAGGAAGAACATTTATATTGTGCAGGTGACTGTGCACTGGAAGAGAATGCCTACAGAGGTTGTGAAGTCAGATTCTGAGTCTGGTTCAAATTTTTTAGAATTTTGAATGTCTTCATTTTTTGCCATTCTGTAATTTTTTTTCTGGTGAGATCTGACACCCATTTGCTCCATTGCTTAGTTCTTTCTTGTTCTGGGTTGGCTGTATGGTGCTTTAATCCCCAGTCGTCTTGTTCTGTTTATGCTGAATAGTAAGTTTTGCACTTTTAAGACTTATTGGAGAGAGTGAAGGGGGAGAGAAGTGCAGGGTTTTTTCCTCCAGACATTGCTCTCACTCCCCCACATTCCTCCTCCTGGACTGTTGTCTGCGGACAGACAGCGGGACAGAGTTCTTTCTTTTGCTTTTTAGTTAGCGTTAACTAGCTGAGGTAAAGAAGTTCCCTGGACTGTGTTTTTTTTCTTTTCTTTGGACCTCTTGAAACCTGCTCTGGACTGAACACCCAGGGAAGTACCGGCAGCTCATGTCTCTGGCCCACCGGGCCAGGCATGGCCTGCAACAATTCCTGCACCTGAGGGACTGATCAGAGACTGAGTGACCTGCAATGCGGGGACGGGGTTTTCTCAGTTTGTCATCTCTTAGAGTGCCAAGGGGTCTCATTGTTTGATATTGTTTTGGTTTTATTGTTTAATAAACAGGTTTTTTCCACCTTTCTCCAAGGAGGTATTTTTTCCTCCCGGACCAGTTGGGAGGAGGAGCCGATTGGATCTGCTTTTCCCACCGGAGCTCCTTTGGGAGATTCTCCCCCAAATTTGCTCTAAACCTGGACATTTCTGTAACCCTGTCAGAGTTAATCAGAACTGGTACTGTGTGCTTCTTTCAAACACTGTCCTTGGACTTTGTGTGAAGATGTGTTGTTTAGACATGAATTCTACCATTTTCCATTGAATGTCAACCACTACCAAAGTCAGATAGCACTCTTGTATTGAAATGCTGAAAGCATATCTACCAAGACCAAATTTAAAACACTATGTAAATTCGGAAACATAAGTTAACATGTTGATGTCATCAGACCATCAGCACAGTTGCTAAGTGATTTGCAGTAGGTTCTAGATGTTCAGCTGTCACCATTATATTTTCTGAAAAATCCCGTGGCTAGGATTTTTTATCCTGAGAAGCCTCAGAAAAGAAAACAATATTATCTGATCGCTTATCCCTGTGTTTTGCTGCTTTGGAATGTGACAGGTGCATCTTTGATTGGTTGCATATGAATTGCTTTAACTTAATGACCAATCCGAGTCCAGCTGTGTCAGACTCTCTGGTCAGTCACAGGTTTTTATTCATTCTTGTCTAGCCTTCTGGTGTTCTTTAGTATAGTTTGAGTATATAATTTCTTTTAATATAATATCATAATATAATAAATCAGCCTTCTGAGAACTTGTAGTCAATTCTCATCTCTCACCTCGTCCTGGGATCCTCACAACACCACAACATTCAGCTGCTTCTGTGATGTTTTAAATCTGGTAGCACCTAATTTTCATATTCACAGGGCTTTTGAATGATGATATGGTTAGTTGTCTCTTTTCCTTTCCTCCAATCCTCTTCCTTCCTTTGAACCTAGTGCTTCTCTTTCTTTCCAGTGATAAGGGAGCTTGGCTTCCTGCCCAGACTTCTAGCTGCTCATATGTCTATCTTGAAAAATGTAATAGCTGCTGCTCAAAAGCTGAATTTTAACTATTCTCCACAAGAATACAAAGTTGGAGATAGGATGGAAAGAGGGAAGGGTGAAGAAAAAAATCACTCATCATGCAGTAAGAATGCTCAAGGATAAGGTACAACTGCTGTGGGACAGCTTTCATCACTCAGAAATTTCTGAGGTAAGGATGACAGGGAGGCACAGATCCTGCAACTTGCAAGTGTGGATAAGAGGGCAGAAAATAAAGGACAGGGAGAAGAACATTCTGTAAAAAGTCAGTATCAATAAGACATTCAGATAAGTCCCTGTAAATTTCTGTATTCCTAAATATTACCACAGTAGACATATCCCTCCCTCTTCTCAAGTAACTTTGACTCCATAGGTCCTTGGATATGCTCAAACCCTAAATCAGACTCAGGCACACACTATAAACTCATTTGACTATAATTTACTGGGGCTAGTCCTCATAAATATGTAAAAATTACTATTATTACTTGTTGTGTATCCTATTTCTAGGGTCTCATACCTTCTCTCAGTGTTTTCTTACAGCAGCTCTTCACAGCAGTGTTGTTGGCACTTCTCAGTCAGGGCTCCTCTCCCCAGTGTTCTCCTTGAATGCCCCACTGCCTTTTATCCCGGCTACCTCCACGGGCTGTAGCTGCTGCCCAATTAAGGACATCACAGCTGCAGCCCATTTGCAATAACTAGAATCGGGGCAGGGTCACTTTACAGTACAGAGATCTTTTACTGCCATACATATATTTAGTCAGGCCCCTATAATTACTATGCTTTCCAAATTTTATTCCCTCTGGGCAAGTTTCAGGGCTGTTGAAGTATTGGGAAAATTCCTCTCTGTGTGAGCATAAAATAAATGAGATCATGTACTACTACTACATAGTGGTAGCAGAAAGCAAAGATGCTACATTAGAGTTGTTACAAAATAAAATTTATCAACATTAAACAACTTCCTTCAATGTAATTAGCAAGGCAACAAGCAAAGACTCCACCTCACATCGTCTTCAGTGGTGCTCCAAACCACACACTCCATGGGACAAGTGCTCAATTACAGTCTCTGGGAATACATTTCATTTGAAACATTTTCTTGGTCATGTATCTAATTTCATCTCCACATTCTTCAAGTTATATGTCTTTACTGATTCTTCTAAATTCTGTAATATATGGTAGGGATAATTCATGCTATTAATGTATGGTATAAAATATTGTGAAATCCAAAACATGTCTTTTGACCACCCTGGCCAGGAGCAGCTGTCTTATTTAGATTCAACTAGTTCCCAGACACGAGTTAAGATAACCATCGATGCCTTAACGTAAGAATAGAAGCTTCCAGGACAATGATTACCAGTTTCCCGAGTTGTTGGGAGCCACCCAAGAGCGATTATTGCTTTGCCGATTGCATCAATCAAGATAGTCAGTGGTGCCAACCTGATACATCTGAATACACGGCTCCTCCAAAGCCGATTTACATCAATGGCACACTCAGACTCGGCCTTTGTCCACCTCTGCATGTGGAAAGAAACAGCAATGCATGTGAAGAGACACAAAGGAAATTTGGTCATCTTTGCCTCAGGCAGAATAAACTGTATAAAACCTCACCGTGCGAGGCAGTGAGTGTGAACGGGGGAGACTCTGACACTTGGGAGGTCAGATCCGAGTTCACCTGGTCCTGATCCCAGGCTCAATGTTGTCTCTTTGGCTGTGGTGGTTTCGAAGACCGAAATCTTTACTTAATTTTTTTGATAATTTTGTCTCACGATTTGATTATTTATAACAATACCAAATAAAACCTTAAAAAAAGCACTTTCATAAATATGTGTGTGTTTTGGTTTTTTTAAGACATTCCTATGGGAAATGCAATTCCTATGGGAAATTGAGCTCCCAAGGCCTCAAATATCCAAGCTCAGAGATAGAGATGGATACAGCGTTTGACCTAAGATCTTGGAGAAGACTTGAAGGTTTAGAACAGGAAAGTGAAAGAGACATGAAGTAAGAATAAAGATTTGTAGATTAAGCAGATATATGGTTTAAGCAAGTAGAAATATGCCTCATGTAAGCAAATAAATTTGTTAAGCAAGATAGTAGAAAACAAAGTCTAAAAATAGAACTTGTTAAAGTATTGATAAAAAGTAGAAGATACAGAAGTAATTTTCTGTAGAGTTATATGAGTGGATAAAAAGAGACATATTGCGACAGAATTGTGTCAAATGTTGCCATTGGTTTATGAAGATGCTAGAAAACTTTGTGGAAGTAGCTGATTAGATAAGAAATTTATAAAAGATGTAACTAAAATCATAATGGCTTCTGATGTATGGCTTGCTGATGTGATAGCTTTGGATATAACAACCTTACAGTCTCGCTCCTCCATGAGACTGATTTTGCAATAAACCATCTTTTATTCGCCTCATCAGTCAACCCCATCTGTTCTGTATCCCAAACACATTTCCCCTAAGCATTATTTCCCAATTTCTCAGTTCTCTCCAGTTTTAAGTTATTATATTTTAAAATTAGAATCTGAAAAATCCTCATAAACCCATGACAGGGTAATCTTGTATCCCAGAGAAAAATTGTAAATGCTGACTTCAATTTTTTAAGTAGAACTACTTTAAAAACTGGTCTGGGAAAATAAGAGGGCAGAATGGAGCACATTTAAATATTGTCGCATATGAGGAAAACCTTATATGGGGAAAGGCCTTGTTACTTCAGCTAAATTCCCATGAGAAAGGAGTGGTAACAGTGAGAATCAGCTTGCATATCAATTTATTCTTGGGAGGAAAACAATTTGCATCTCTGAAGAGGAAAAATTCTGCCCGTGTGAAACTGTTCTTCTCAGGGGACACAAATGTAAACATCTGTAAAGAGGAAGACCATTAGCATGTATGCTCATGAACAGCTACTAACCAATGAACAGAGTGGAGAAAGGTTACTGACCAACTGGAATTAAATGCAGTGCCTTCTGATAACCTTATAAATATAAGGTGTGTGTAATAAACATTCAGCTAATGCCACTTGAACTTTGAAGTGTTGTGTCTGTCTTTGTCTGTCCCCAGAGCAAACATATAAAAATATATTTTAATGTAAACATTTGAAAAAATTTGAATTTAATGGGATCTGTATATTTATTTCCATGGTTGTTTGTATAAATATTGCACTTCAACCTTTTCCTCCTTTTTAAGGATATATGCTCTCCTGTAAGGATTATATAGTGTTTGTTGGAGAGTTTTGTTCAGACATGGCTTGAAGGAAAAAGGGCCGTGATCATATACAGCTGGTTAAGCAGTAAAAAGCAGCTGTAAGCAGTAAGTTCTCAGCCTTCTGATTACGAGACAAACAAAAACATTGCATCCTTGAGCAAATAACAAGAAAAACACAGTGAAAAACATGGAGTCCTTGAACAGTCAACAGCATGATATGAAAAACAAGTATTAGCCTCAACAAGAAACCACAGGTATTAGCAACAAAGGAGGGGTTGGCATGTAATCTGTAACCTATGATGAGCTCGGTTTTTGCAATATGTATGAGCTTAATTAACACTACTATAAAAGTATGTAAGCTGGATCAATAAATCCAAGACAAAGATCATCAATAGGACGTGCTCATCTCCCTTCACTTTCCTCAGTGTTGATAGAATTCTTTTATTAATATATTTCTACTGGAACTATTCAACTGAGTCCATTTCTCCCATACAGACTGAATTTTTGGAAGGACACTAAACTGACCTTCAAGTTTAAATAAGAGAGATAATAAATAAATAATTAGTAGTAATTTTAATAATAAAGTTTGTTTCCAATGTCTTTTAGTTTTTTCCCTGCCAAATTATTGATACAACATCCTAGAAGACAAATCTTTTTAACATTTAGCTATAAACTTGATGAAGCCTTCAATTTGAGCACAATAAATGTGTTAACTATTCAACCACATTATTCCCAATGTGCTCTTTATTATGACTGAATGATTTTCAGTGTTTCCTATTCCACACTTTTCTTTTGAAATTTCCTAATCATAAAGCTTCAGGTTTTAACGTAGAATAAATGATCTGTTTGTCAGAATAGAACACAATAGAAAAACTATTTTGTCTCATAATAGGAATGACACAATAAGGACTCCTGGCACTTCTTAAATAAAAAAAATTTTTTTGGTAAGCTTCAGACTGTTCACGCTGATGTTTAAATATGCCTGGTCGCATCAGACTGATTGTGCATCCATCTCCCATCTTTGTCTTTTCAGAGTGTCAAAATCCAAAAATGGCTTGTTTTGGAGTGGTTTACACCCAGTTTTACAACGGTATAAACCTTTGTAAAGGCACCTCAGTACAGACCATATGTCAGATTTCTTTGTGAAGTGTGTGCATGTTTTATGTGGTCCCTTGACATATAGAACACTTTTACAATCAAATCAGAACTTAGGGAATCTAAGGGAGCATGTGATGGAATGAAGAAATAACATTTTACAGGTGCTTGATAGAAAGTCTTGGATCTAAATGTCTTCAAGATGGTGTTTTCCCAGATTGTGAAAGACGAGTTTATGCAAGCCTTCTGTTGCTGTTTTTTTCTGTGACTGCAATTCATGGATATGTTTCCTAAGCTCCTAAGATGTCACATTGATTAACAAAATATAGAAGAAAGGTTGAATTGTTGATGCCTTTGTCAGCCATCAGGAAGAGGATCCAGGAGCTGGGAATCCAAGTACTCAGTTAGTAACTGGTATCTGCAGCATCTTTGGGGCTGCTTGAAATATTGGTTCTAATTCTAATCACACTGTTCATTATTCTAGTTCAGAGATAAAACTTTGCCATCAGAATGCTCCAAACCTCCTCAGCTTGCAGTAATCAGGCGTATTTGGCACTTTATTTTCTTGCATTAAAACCTTTTTATTTAAAAGTAGTCAATCAATAGGAAATATGAGGTTTAAGTAGCTGTATTTATTCTTAATGCATTTAAGGCTTTTAACTACTGTAACAACCATGGACTCATGTAGCAGCAATACTAAGATGATTATTGAGAGAAATTAACTGGTTTTATGCACTTCCTCAAGACACAGTATTTCCTAATAGGACATTTTTCACTTAGCAACCTATCACACATTACCATGTCAGCAGCATAATATTTTCATGTCCTTATATGGGGTGATCACGCACAGTTCAAGTGTCAGGCAGCTTCTCGCAGGCTCTTCTCTGTGGGGTGTCTGCCACCTGGCATTTTTTTCCCCCAAAGTCAGGAAGAGACCAGTTTCTCCGTGCTGCCATGGTGTTCTGCAGGCATGTCCCACAGTCTGTAACTAATTCTACCTTATCTCTCCCTACAATTCCCCCTTTTTTGTTTTCAAACTGTACTACCAGAATATTTTCCAATGTTTGATCAACTATATGAACAAGAATCATAAAAGAAAACACTCCGAGCATTAGAACATTTTTGACCCATTGCCCAAACCAAACAAGCTCCATTCATCTTGTTCCCTCAGCTTGTCCACAAGCTGATGATGAAGCAGTGGTAAACAAGGCTGGTCAGACCACTCTTGCAGGTACCCATCATGGACTGGAATCTGGAATCACAAGCATATCCTCACGCCCAGGTTATCAATGGAAAGGGTCCTCTCCATTTTCCACTCTCAAGATTCATAACAAGTATTTGAGCTTTATTCTAAGTAAACCTGTGATTCACTAAAATGTTGTTGGATGGGGATTAGGTCGTTCTGAACGCAATTCAAAAAATTAACAGCATATAAGTCTTTTTGTAGTCTTTCTTGGGGGGTATATCCCATCCCTGCACTCCCCCATTTTTGTTTTAACAAGGTGGACTTAAGAGTGTTATGGGCCTGTTCAAAAATCATTTGACCTGTAGGGGAATGTCGAACACCCACAGCGGAAAAAAATGCCATCCATTTCAATGCATAGGCTCATCCATTATCAGTTTTCACAAAGACAGGAACTCTACAAGGGCTGCAAAAGTGGACAAAAAATGACAGTGGATATCTTTTACACATTCACCTGTATAGGCAGAGGCAAAAATACATGTAGATAAGGTATAAATCATAACATGAATGTATTTAACCTACCAAATTTAAGAATATGTGTAACATCAGTTTTCCAGATTTCTCGAGCTTGAAGTCCCCAAGGATTGAGTCCAAGGCCAGACAAAGGTGCGACCTGTTGACAGTCAGCAGAGGCTTGCACAATTTGCTGTGCTTCCTTGTGTGGAAGCTGAAAAATTGTATTCGAAGAGCTGCTGCACTCAGGTGAAAACCCCCCGTGATGGATATTGTCGTGGTTTAGGGCAAATTTGAGAGAAAACCTCCAAAAGGGGGGCCCTCCAGAAAGCAAGCCCATACAGTCCCTCCCTCCAACTGGTTCAGGAAGGATTTCTAGGAGAGAAGTGGAAAGAACCTGTTTATTTAACTGGCACAGCACCCCCCAGCACACAAAATGAACGACATTGGATGACACCACTCTTTCACCACTCTGAAAAAAAGATGACAAATATAGAAAGTCTCTCTTGGGGGTGGTTGCTCTGTTATCAGTCTCTCCTATGCTGGGGGTAGCTGCTGCAGCCACAAGGTGCAAGCTCTCGGTGTTTCCCAGGTTCCAGTCTGGAGCAGGTTTGAGTAGGTCCATAAAAAAAGGGAAAGGAGAAACAGTCCAGGAAAAATTTGGATTGCTTAGCTAAACTAGCTAATGAGCAGAAGCAAAAAGCAAGAGCAAAGCAGGTGCAAAGCAGAAGCAAGAGCAAAGCAAAGTGAAAAGCCAAGAAAAAAGCAAAAACAGCACTATGTACTATCCCATCTGTGTGTCCCACCGAAGCAAGAGCAAAGCAAAGTGAAAAGCCAAGAATAAAAGCAAAAGCAGCACTGTGTACTATCCCGTCTGTGTGTCCCACCGGCCATGGGAGAGCGGCTGATAGCAAAACCAAAACAAAACATTCACTCTTCAGAGCCGGTCTTGAAGGCACAGAACATAATATCCAGCATAAACTGAACACACGAATGGAGATACAAGCATCATAATATCACCCTAGGACAGGCATGCATGACAAAAAACATCTGTAACAACAACAGCCCTAACTAACTGGTCTGCACAGGGATTACCTTCAGAGATGGGGCCAAGAAGACTAGTATGAAAATGTACACATAGGATATAATGCCTTTTCATACACAACTGCACTGCAAAATGCAAATGTAAAAATAAAGAAAAAGGCAAAACATAAGTGGAGTCCGTAACAATGTTGAGTTCATCTTGAAATTTTTCAAAATCTGTTACTGTAGGTGCTAGTTCTACCAATTGTGAAGAACCAGGAGCTACTTCTGTATCTTGTAGCCATTGCCCATTACTTTACCACACCATTATACGCCGCCCAGTCCTTCCAGAGTCATCTGTGAACACCATACGAGCATTGGCAATTGAAACTGGGGAACAATAAGATTTTTCAATAAAATTCAACTGTGATAGGCTGCTCAACAAAGTATGGGAAGGCAAATAAATATTTAATTGATCAGAAGACCCTTGGAGGGTAACCTGAAAAACCAATGAGTGTATCGCAGCCAATCTAAATAATCTTGGGTCATGGGTAAGTGCATAAGAGGGATCAGCATCATCAAGTCACAGCAGGCACTGTCAACCTCTCTGTATTGACAGTGAAATCAGATCTGTGCAGGAAACAATGTTTTTTCCAAATTGATGTGGCAAAAAAATCCACTCTAAAGTAACAAGGCGGTCCTTTGAGCATCATCCCATTGGGCCAAAGCATACAGCTGATAAGAAGCATTGATTGATAAGATAGAAATTGACAGGAATACCATCAACTTTTCTACAAGCCTGTCAAGCAGTTAACATCTGCTGTTAAGTGTAGAACATCTGTGATCTGTTCTAAGGCTCCTGTTGCTCTGGGTGTCAGGGTGTAGGGGGAAGTAAGTTTGGGGTCCCCTTTCTGTAACTGGAAAAGGGGGTTGAATTGTTCAGTGGTGATACCCAATAAAAGGTGTTCCTAATAAATTGCTCCTAAGAGCTTTTGCAAATCATTGTGGGTGGACACTTGAGATATCAATTGCAGCTGCAAAGGTTGAATAGTTTGATTTTAAAATTTCCACCCTAAATATTTCTAAGGAATTTCTTCTAGTAGCTTTTAATTTGCTACTGTCAAACCCTTTCATTCTACAGCCTCAGTAATCAACTGTTTTAGCCTTGCTGCTTCAGCACGAATGTTAGCAGCAATCAAAATATTGTCCATGTAACAATAAAGTAAAATATTAGGTGATTTCAAGTGTACTGGAGCTAGTGCTTGAGCAACAAAAAGTTGGCAAATGATGGAATTATTTTTCATGACCTGAGGTAAAAATTTCCAATGCTATCTTTGCTAGGGCAGCATTAATGGAAGGCACAGAAAATGCAAATGCGGGGGCATTGTGTTCACAAAGTGGTATGGTAAAAAAAAAAAACATCTTTGAGATCAATAACAATGAGAGTCCAGGGTTGTGGCATCACAGGAGATGGTAGCCCTGGTTGTAGGGCTCCCATAGGCATGGTAACATCGTTGATTTTTCTAAGATCGTGCAGCAATCACCATGATCCATTTTTTTTTTCTGTATAACAAAAACGGGAGAGTTCCAAGCACTAGTTGTATGGACAATATGTCCAGCTTGCAGCTACTCTTGCACAAGTTGGTGCAAATGTTGTCACTTCTCCCAAGACAGAGGCCACTGGTTCACCCACACAGTAGGTGTTGTCCAGGTAACAACAGGGACATGCTTCTTGGCAGTATTCCCTATGGTAAATTTGTTCCAAACACAAGACCAAATTGGCTAAGGCAGTCTTGTCCCCACAAAGCAGCAAGCAGTGAGAGTACAGAAGGTTTCACGGTGGCAGTGCAACCTTCAGGGCCCTTGACTGTGGCAAAATTAACACTCTGCTTTGGAATAGAGAGGCCTCCAATCACAGCTAGGCCCTTAGTGGCTTGAATCAAAGGCCAATGACTGGGCCAAGACAAAAAGGCTATAACAGTACACAATTTGTAGCTTCTCATTTTGATGCCAGAGGGCACATTTGAGAGTGGGTCTATGACTGGAAAGCAATTGTGCCCATAGGATTTGTGGCTGCTCAGTGGAGCTAAAACTTCTGTTTCCTCTAACAGCCTATGGAAGACTGCCATGGTGGTCAGCATGGGAATAAACAAGCTGAGCAATTTGTGTGCATTCACAAATTTGACACAGGGGTACAGGTATCCAAACCATTATCTGAATCTTCCCAGTAAAATCCTTATCTATAAGTCCAGGGAGAACAAAAAGCCCTTCTTTGTGATTGATAATCAACAGATCACAAGTGCACTGCACCCCTAGCCCAGTGCTCCCCTGACATCCGAAGGCAAACAGTACATACCATTATCCTGAAGAATAATTGTGATGGTGGAGACCAGGTCCATGCCAGCACCACCTGTTGTTTGGGCTCACAAGGCATTTGCTGCAATGAGTGCAGCAGGGCCTGGTTTACTCTCCATGCATGGTTCCTCCTGGCACTCCGCTGGTGGTTTCCCAAAGGGTCCATAGATGTAGCTGGGAGCAGCTCCTCTCTCTCCTTTAGTAAATTTAGATCAGCATTGTTTTGCATAATGCCACTCCCTCCAGCAATGCAAGTATATGCCTAGTCCTTCAGAACCTCATTTTTTTTCTGGGAGCACTCACACCTCATGTGACCTGGCTTCCTGCAAGAAAAGCAAAGATTCAATCCAGAGTGAACGCTCATTGTAGCGAGAGCCTCAGAAAGCAAAGCCATGACATGGCTGGCAGTGCTGATTCCCTGACAAACCTTAAGCATTTCTGTGACAGTGGGGGCTCACAGGGGCTGTAAAACCTTTTGACAGTCAGGGTTTGCGCTTACCACTGCTAAGTGCTTCAGTAATATTTCTCATGTGGTGGTGCTATTTGCTTTTTAGGGCAGCTTTTAGCTTATCTAGAAGCTTAATAAAAGGTTTGTCAGCTTTCTTTCTTATATTAACAAATGAGGTTGTAGAGAGACCACCATCTGGCACTTTATGAAAAGCTCATAAAACAAGTTCCTTTGAATGCCGAAGTGCTTCCACTGGAAATCAGTCAGTGCATATTGGCCCACCCCCATAAGAGCTTCAGGACCAATAGGTCGCAAAATGTGCCCTTGGGTTTGCTAGAAACTGTCCCTAGCTTGAACAGTGCAAAGCTCTCTCCTCTCTGACATCCAGACAGTGAATAGTATACCCATGTCAGCATAATTGGAACAATTTGTGTAAAGTCTTGTGGTGCCAAATCATACAAGTTCACCATGGTTTCCAAAAGGCTAGTAAAAGGGACATTGATGCCATTATCTACGGCAGTGTGAGGCAGCTCTTTTATGATACTGTAAGGCAAGCCTTCCCATCTAGGTGGTTGGTTGTGCTGATAAATAACCAGAAAAGCATGCAATAAGTCTGCATCCTCCTCTGTTTTCTCTCCACTGCCCATAGATCAGGGGTGAAAATATCAGGCTCCCTTCCAGAATCAAACAGATCAGGGGACCAGGGGCCATCCTCTGATTCTCCTTCCACAGCACCGAGAAACTTATGATCAGAGATTTGTATTTTGTTCAATGCTAGCACAAAAGGAGCAGACATGGAAGGAGCCGGCACAGCTGTCACAGTGGCAAAGGGCATCCTTCTTTCTCTGGTCTATGGGTGCTGCATGTGCCATGAGCGCTTCACACACAGTCCGCCACAGACACAAAAGCTCTGCCAGCGCTTTGTCGCCTCATGTTAACTCAGTCCCAAAAAGTGCCTCCTAAAACATCCTGTGGTAAATAGGTATGATATGTGTTGACAAAATTGAAACAGTAATCAATGTTGATACAGTAATTAATATTTGGAAATAATGAAACAGTTAAAAGGTGTAATGCCAAGAAAAAAAGAGAGAGGAGATGTTCACACCGCCCCCCCCCCCCCCCCCCCCCCCCCCCCCCTTTCTTGCAGATGTTCAAGGCAGGAAAAAGCAAGAGATAACAGTTACTAAAAATTAACAGAAAGAAAGAAAAATCTGGTTGGGTCCCAGGAAAATGCTAGTTATAAGAGATTTATTGCTTTGATGCTTAAATATAATATTATGTTAGTTTTGGCTTACATTGTACTAGCTTGGTGCACATGTGTAACCCGAAGGTGAATTAAAGGACATCGAGGAAGAGGAGAGGCCTTCAACAATGACAATCCCTAAAAGAGTGGTGCAGCATGCGCGGTGAACTTGGTGATGAGGGCGGAGGTAGAAGTGTGATGAATTGAATATGGGAGGAGATGGCATTGACACATGGCATATAAGGGGATATTTTCGCTTGACAGGCTTGTATGTGAGGTGGCAGGGGTCCAAGGATCCTGCAGTCTGTACCCCATGCGATTTTTTTTTTTTTTTTTTTGCTGATGGGCTATTATTGAAACACAATTATTCCTTATTTTTAGCCAAATTATATTATCAATATTTCAAGTGTATCTGATTTTATATATTTTCTAAGCTATTAAATTAAAATTACTGCTACCTCTAATATTGTTTGGGGGTTTTTTTGGATGATGGGATAATTAGGAAAATATAACAGTCCCATGTCTGAGGGTAAAAAACATTGGTACTATCTAAAGTTGAATCACAGTCTTTAGCCCATAACAAGATTAGATTCAACTTTCCTTCTGTGTTTTTTCAAAATCTGTTTCCACACCTCCACAGCTCCTTTTGTTCCCAGGATACACTGCTCCCCATATTTCTTGGCTGCTTACCTTCTCTTCTGCGGAAAGTCGATCAGCGCCACAGGCTTCATTCAGCCACTGGGTTTTGTTTCAGCCCGCCTGGAGTTCAGCCACTCATTGTCACCAGTGCAGCCACTACTTGCCTATCAAGTCCCTGATGCAGGATGCCATTTATAACAACCAGGGCATGGACTCAGACCGGCAGGGATACTGAGACATTAATTGAGAGAAACAAGTTGGTTTTATGCACTTCTTCAAGACACACTATTTCCTAATTGGATGTTTTTCACTAAGCAACCTATCACATGTTGTCACATCAGCAACACACTTTTTTAATGTCCTTATAAGGGGTGATCACGTGTTGTTTAGGTGTTTGGCAGCTTCTGGCAGGCTTCTCTCTGTGGGGTGTTGGCCGCCTGGCATTTCTCTCCCCCAAGGTCATGCAGAGACAAGCGTCTCTGTGCTGCCATGGTGTTCCCCAGGCATGTGTCACAGCCTGTAAGTCAATTGTGTCTTGTCTCTCTCTCCAAACTATAAACTGGGTTTATTTGGATGGTAGCTTTATTTAGAGGACAGGACAAACAAAATGAGAAAGTTGATGAGCAGCTTAATACGGAGTTGGTCTCTCTATCTAAATGTGAGATGCTACTTTTTGTGTGC
The DNA here is from genome assembly GCF_027579445.1 of Ammospiza nelsoni. NCBI lineage: Eukaryota > Metazoa > Chordata > Aves > Passeriformes > Passerellidae > Ammospiza > Ammospiza nelsoni. Next base: position 64,560,019 of record NC_080669.1, read on the forward strand.
TAAATTTTCAGTGGGCTCCTCTGCTAGCGCAATTGCTTTCTTTTACACTTGTGAATTATTCATCCTTTCCAAAATTAAAAAATTTGAAATTTAGAAATTGAGACAGAGAGATAAAGATCAACAGTATTTGCTAAATTAGGATGAATCTGTTTTTTGAACCAGGCAAGATCTGACAACACCACAAAACCTTTCCCATATCTGAATGAGCCATAATTTATACTGTTTTCATCATTTCAGCACTTCAGAAATTCAGGTCAGGCTGTAAAAAAGAAGTGATCCCAGTCTGACTAGAATGTCAGAGGTGTGATTTGCTTTAACTGACCATTTTTATAGCTCTTGAGAATTCAATTTTGAGAATCTTTCAATTTCTAAAAAAACAAAGTATTCTCTAAGGCATATATTGGATCATTTCCAAAGCAGTTTTGTCTTGTGAACTGAATGAATTTGGATTCTTTTATTCCATCCCCTATACATTACAGTATAGCCTATAAAGTCATTATCCTATCAATGTATCTCCTGTTCAGGTATTTGCAACTCCAAACCAATTAATCAACTAGCCATTTTGCACATAGATATTTAATAACACTTTGCAAAGGAGTATTTATTTTTTTTTTACCTTGAGATCATAAAATCACAAAAATATGATCTTGTGAGAATCAAATGAATAAATATCTGTTGAGCAAGTAATGTGTTATAGAGGAGTGTTGGTCTAATTGCAGATTTCTCCTTTTATGTCTGGCAAAGAGAGCTAGCTTCTTGATTCCAATTGAACAGATTCTGAACCTAGACTTTCTGTTATTTTCACTGCCTTGAGGAAGCAGTCTTTAAAATAGCTTGAATATCTCATTGTCCTTTAGTCATACTTGGAGCTGCACTAATACGGCCTTGGCCAGGTTTCAGGGTATCCCGGGCTGCCATGAGTCTGGATAGTGCAGTCCTGTTGAGCACGAGTCCTGATAGCACACTCCTGTTCAGCACAGCCTGTCTGAGTTCCCAGGCAGCTCCCAGCTGCAGGCTACCTTAGCAAGCTCAGCTCTTAGCAAAATCAGCTCTTAGTGATAATCAGCTCATTTTGTGATTTCAGCGCTTTTCTTGCTAAGTGCCTTAGGCAGACACAGGGAGAGAGAGGAGAAGCGCTGTGTGAGGTTCCACAGGGGTGTCTTTATTGAATCTTCTGCAGAGGTTCTCAGGGACGGCTATTCTGGCCAACTGGGCAAAAGTAGGGCTTTTTATAGGATACAGGAATTTTAGAAATTGTCCAATAGTAGTGGTCAAAAGGAAAGTGACCTATAGTCTTACAGAGGGATAAGCAAGGGTCCAAAGGTGGGAGAGGGGCTTCTAAGGTCCAGTCATCATGACTTGGCATTTCCTATCTTAGGCTGCTGACTGCCAGAGAGGCCTTGCAGGCCCTGAGCCTGCTACACTGCACTGCAGACACAATGAAAGAAGATGAGTGATAAAAATCCTTCTGTATAGCAAAAAAATATTTAGTGTTAGCATCAAGTCAAAATAGATCACCAATATGACACATCTTATCCCTTCAGATTCTCTGAATAATTCCTTAGAGGACATGAAAATGTCCTTCAACTTACATGTATCTCCTGCATATTCTGTTAATATTTGCTCTGGTAATACTAGCAAAAGGTTTTCTCAGTTTCCTACTTTGATTCCTTGGTAAGTTTGCTTTCAAGATGGCTAGGAGGTCTTCCATGCTTTTGGAATCATCTTTATAGCTTTCAAAAGGGACAGCTTTGGGGGTATAAAATAACCCCTGAGGCTCTGCACTAAACTGAATGTCTTTCCAGCAGGGAAAATTTGCTGTCTGCCCTGAGAAATAGGACCAGGGGAAAGGGACAAACTGATAAGAGAACCTTGGAATGTCTTGGTTTTTAGTTGCTGCCTGAAAAGGTGGATAATTGCTGGTGGCAGAAAAAGTCAGAGAAGATGCTCAATATAGCCTGAGTACTCTGTTAGCAGAAATACCAAACCAACAACAATGATTAAAGGCAAAGTGTGAGGCCATGGTAACTTACTGTTCTCCTGCAGTCTGCTTGCTTATTTAGGATCTGGATTCAGATCTGACACAGTGCTGATTCCAACAGAAAAATAAAGGAACTTCGGTTGCTATAGTTTAAATTAAGGTGCTGTAGTTTAAATTTTTAGTTCAAATTACTAAGCAAAGTAATTTCTGCTTCTGACAAGCTGAAAGGTCATGATTGGCATGAACATATATATATATACATATGTATCTTCTATGTACACATTCAGGCTATCATGATTTTAAGGCCACAATTTTTTTTTGTTCTGAGAGAATCTTTTTAATGTCTAACCACTGCATCTTCCTTTACTCCATAGATAGTTTTCAACCATCTAGATTGAAAAGAAAATCTCCAGCTTCATATTTGAGTCCTGGTCTGACACCCATCACTCTCAGATTAGTAAATACTTCACTTGCATATACAGGTAATGATAATGGCATTTCAAAATCCAGTATCCTTTATATAAGACACTGCCTGTTACTGATGAGTCATTGTATATGACTTATGCCACACATTGACTCACCTTCAATGAGTTGAAAGGAAAGCTGCAGCAACAGCAATTAAAGAAGGTTGTAGACTAGCTAAATAACATTTTTCCCCCCATGTGCTTTCTAAGAATTTTCTTCTCCTTTTTATTTTTAAAATATAAGAAACCTCTGATTTCACTGACTTCCTGAGCATGTATCACTGCTGCAAGTGGGATAACTAAATTGGAATATGACCATTGATTTTGATTGTAAGGTATTATTAGCTCATTAGTCAGTACAATTGACTCTTCTGCATACCAAGAGTTAGTAGCTTTGGGGAATTTAAATTAAACCTTTGGTATTTTAGTGAGATCAGTGGATGACGCAAGTAGTGGGGACAGGGATCTTCTATGAGGAAAATCACACAACATAAATAATTTCTCTAAAACAGCCAAATCAGACAATAGCTGAAATCTGAAAGGTTAAACAGCCTGTAATGAATACAATGTATCCTTTATCAAGTATTATCAGGTAAGTTAGGTAGTTGTAATATGAAGGTGTTATAAGAAATGTATTTTCCAGAGAACTTTAATTTTTAAAATTAATTTTTAAATTTTTAAAATTAAATTTCTCCATAAGTTCAATAGTTACATATTTTTTAAGATGTGATACTAATGCTTTTTACTGTACTTCCAAGGAGTGAAGACTTAAAAATTTACATGCCCAAATGTTTCACATCTGATCCTCATTTACCTTCTCTAGTTCGTATAGTTAGGCTTTTCTTTTCTAGTGTGACATCAGTGTTATAAGGAACACCATAAAAAATTAATTCTAATGCAATTTACATTATGACACTGACACAACTGAAACTCTAAGAGAGCTTTCTCTTTACAGAAAGATATATGTTTAAATCCTCAGATCAGTTATCTATTTATGTGCCTGAACTTAACATAGATAAACAATTGAAAAATTGGTAATGCGAAAACAATGGCACAAACCTGAACAAATAAATGACTGGAGTTCCTGATATAATTGATGGATGAGTAATAGATCAATAAAATTAAAACTATATTGCATCAGAAACCCAAGGCAATCTTACCCCATAATATCAGATAAGAGTTGATTGTAAAAGGAACATATTTTCTGAAATTAAGGCTTTATTTTTCAGAATTTATAATTAATAAATGAGAGGATTTTTTGTTCTGTTTTTTTTTTGGTTTTTTAAATTATATAATTTATTACATTTATTACCTTATTACATAAGGTAAAACATGGGAAAAATATATATAGTATATTAGTATATATAGTATACTGAAGCTCCGTATTTTTCTCTGTATTATGAGATGGCTTATAAAGGTTCTGATTTCATTACCAGCAGCCTATCACTCTTGATCAGCATCAAGCATTTTTTGCAGGTGTAACAAAACTTGCACTGTTTTACAAGTAAGTCCTATTTCTAAAGAATTAGAGTGCAGCAGCATAGTATGTTAGTCATTGGCAAAGAGCATAGTACTGTCATAGAGCTTAACTCAGGAGTGACAAATACTGCAACTGTGTGAGAGTGACTTTGTGACCTGAGTTGTTTAATGTACTACACAATAATGTTCCTTCATTAAAGATTGACCAGACAATAATTTTTGGCACCAAGTCGCTACATTTAAGTTCAACTCTTCATCTTGGAAAATTCAAGCCTGGGAACTACCAGAGTTTCTTATGGGCTTATATTCAAATACTAATATTTTATTCACTTACTCCACTTACCACTAAGATATCTATCTTAGTGGTAAGTGGAGTAAGTGAATAAAATACGCATCACAGTTCACTTCACTAGGCAGTTTCAGTTTAAGTGACTGTGATGCTGGTTGTCTTGGCGATTCAATAACTCATAGTTTAATTATTATGATATTGTCCTAAGGGGACTTTATAATGCTCATATCCCCATTTGTCTGTTTATCCCAGAAATAAGTTTTGCATCTTTAAGATTAGTTCTGAAATTGAGGGGGTGTGGAAGAAGAAGCATGCAGTTTGTTTTTAGAAACTACACTGACTCCTCCATATTCCTGCTCCTAGACTATATTGTCTGTGGAGAGACAGACAGTGGGACAGAACTCTCCTTTACTTTTAGTTAGTTTTTAGCTAAAACTAAAAAAGTTTCCTAGACTGTAGTTTTTCTTTAGACTGGTTTAAACCTGCTCCAGACTAAACACCCAGAAGAGCAGCAGCAGCTCACACCTATGGCCCACCGGGCCGGGCCTGGGCTGTGGCATTTCCAGCACTGGAAGAACTAATAAGAGACTATTGAGCTGAGCTGCAGCCCACAAAGGGGACTTTCTAAGTTTATCATCTTCTTTAGAGTGGCAAGAAGTTTTGTTGTTTAATATTGTTAAATTTTTGTGCTGGTAAATGCTTTACCTGTTAAATAAATTACTGTTTCCACTTTTCTCCAAGGAAATATTTTCCCAAACTGGTTGAGAGAGGAGCTGCTTAAATGTGCTTTCCAGAGGAACCCATTCAGAGGTTCTGTCAAAAATTTGCCCTAAACCAAGACAAATACAATTTTTGGCATCCAACATACAGCTCAAAAAAGTAGAAAAACCTGTACTGATTGCATTGTGGTTGTACTTACTCTGTATTAAGATAAATCACTCAGTAGCCATGTTGCTTGAATTCATAATATATTTCTGGGTGGAAGCCTTCACGTGTTTCTAGGCCTTTTTGAGGTATTAATACCTTTCTAGTCCCTAAGTTTATTTTCTTATCCAAAAATAGTCCCAATAATATCCCTAATATGTAGCTTTTACAGTAGAGGGGCACAGATTGGAGTAACTATTATGCTGGGCTCCATGATAATGATTTATAGGGAGTTTACAAAAGTACTGGAGTCCATTCAAAATATATATAGTCTCTTCATCCTTCCCTGCATCCCAGTTCCAGTAGAATGTTTCTTGGTAATTACATCCTGTTTATTAGTGGAAGAGCAGGGGATGAGGCTTTTCAGCCTTTCCCTTCCTTTTTCTCCTTTGAATCCATTCAGTCACTTTTAAGAATGTTCAGCGTTATAAATGGATAATGAGATGATTGGCTCTCGCAATTATGGGATGAATATCGTGTGTATATCAAGAGAAGGTTTATTGATATATAGTTATGTTATTGTTGTTTAGATGTCCCCTGTTCTCCCCATAGTCCCCTTTTCCCTGCTCTGTACTGTTACTACTGCAGAGACTGGGATATCTAGGACAGGTAGAAAGAAGGCATGAAGCAGTTGAGAATGGAAAAGCTTGGTGCTAGGGGGATGCAGCATGACAACACCTGATCCTCTAATCAAGTTACAAGAAAGTAGTCTCCACCAATAAGCAGCAAAGAAGAGTCCCCTGACAGACTTTGGGAGCGGCCAGGCTTGGCTCATGCAACCTTCCAGGGGTATAAAAGGTGAAGCATGCATCTTGAAAGTGAGTCATGGGGAAGGGGGTCGGGAGGTGGGGGGGAACTCCTTATTTTTCCTTATTTAGTTATTTTTGTTGTATTTTTTGTAAAAGCTTAATAAACCTTTAAAATTTTCCAAAAGTGACTGGTCATTTGTCACACTCAGTTTCCCCTATATATTAAAGAGACCACCTTCTTAGTATTTAATCTGGTAAACTTCCTCTATATGGTCTGAATTGTCCAGAAGAGCTGATGAGACCCTGTCAGACCATACCCAGAGATGGGGCAACGGAGAGGTGTTTTAAAAACTTATATTTCATTTTCAGTCTCATGAGAAGAGTGAGACAATACAGATGTTATAACTCATGCCATCACAACCAGAAGCCAGCTATTTCCTAATTACAATACACTATAAGCATTTCTTGGCCTATCAGCATTTTTGCCACACCATGCTGTAGATACCTTAAACATCATCTAAAACTACCTCTTGTGGGTCCTACTACAATGCATCTTTCATAGTTCTATTTCTTCAAAGTATCTGGTCTTATTTGCAAGGCCATCCTTTTTCTAGCTCCATTTCTGTCTCAACAATATCTGTCCTCTTCTGTGGCATTTCTAAGTCAGCATTTCTTATCTCAAAGTTTGCATACAGGTGCATACTCTATGGGCCTGCTGTCAGGCCCTGAGAACTTTCTACAAATCCATTTCCCACATTCCCCCTAACCCAGGTGTAAAATTCCTCAGTAGCGTAGAAAATGGGAGAAAATAGGTCAAACCCTGAAAGAATCTTCTGATCTCTCAGCCTGGGAATTTTCATGTAGACAAATTCAGAACCCAGACAAGGTAGGGAATTATCTAAAATAGAACTGCCATAGTGACTCTAAGGAGAAGAAGATCATTGCAATAAGCTAAGCCCCAGCATATACTTACCACTGCTAAATACTGTAGGGCTGCAGATAGAGGCAGGGAGGCAGGGAGATAAATCAGCAGCTATTCCAGTCACTCAAGCTGCAGCCAATATCCCAGCTACTCAAGTTGTAGCTAAATCAGTCAGTGAATCTAAGCCTGCAACTAAACCAGACAGTAGGCCTACGTCTGCAACTAAACCAAACAGTGAACCTCAACCAATAGCTGTTGGTCCTACCACAACAAGCAGAAAACACACATTTAAAACCGATGGTCCAGTGGATGGTAGTAATGATCTGGAGGAACGACTCTCAAAGCCAAGAACTCAGACAAAATCAGAGATCACTCTTGAGTCCATTTCTCTGAAGGACCTTTGTAACCTAAAAAAAGATTATACTCAACAACCAAATTAATCTATCATTGGTTAGTTAGTCCATCTTTGAGAGGCTGCAGGAAAGGCTACAATCCTGGATGGTACTGAAGCGAGGCATTTGAGATCCATGTACCATGATCCAGTTATTGACCAAAGAATGATGAGAGGGGTTGACCCTCACAATCTCTGAGCATGGGTCCTGGGAAGTATAGCGCAAAGACACCTGTGCACAGACGATCTCTATATGCAGCAAACCAAATAAAAGACCACAGAACAAGGGATTCAACACTTAAGAGAAACTGCAGTGGCAGAGATCGTCTTCTTAGATTACCTAGACACTGTAAATTAGGACAGATTTAGGACCATGTACATCAGTAACGATACAACTTAAGCCACAAAAGTACACTTCTACTTTAGCAATAATGAAGCGGGATGACAGGGAAGAGACCGTGCTTGATCTGGCGAAGAAGCTCTGAGCATATGTAGATGCTGTGCAGGGCCCAACCCATGCAAGAATCACAGCTTTAGAAACACATACACAGAAATTAGAAGATAAGATAGAGGAGAATCACAAGAAACTCAAGGAAGAGATTAAAGAGGTGTAGGAATGTGCCCTCTGTTGACAGAGTGACCAAATTATCCTTTGTCTCCTTAAAAAGGAAAAAAGCCCAGAAGTTTGTCTCCTCAATTTTGTAAAAAGACACCTCATAGGATCTTGGGGAATTCACCTCAAACCTAAGGATACTCAACTGGAAAGAAACCAGAATGTCCTGCCTAAGTAATTCACCAGAAAAAGAAGAGAACAAAAGAAAAAATCACTTTTGTGGAGTGTTTTTAGCAGGAGCAAGAACCTCTTGCCCCTGGCTTGGGTTTTCTCTGTAAAGAACCTTGTCATTTTACCTTTTATTAAAACGTTTCTGTTTCCAACACTAACTCAGAAGCTATCCTGCTGATTTTATGCCATTTGAGGTAGCTGAATTATCTCGGTTATGATATGTTTCTCTGAGAGCTCATAAGACCTGGCTTGAGGAGAAAACATATCAAAGAGAACCTTCTCCAAATCTCAGTAATACAGATCAAAAGTTCTACTACCAAATGCAAAAGTCCCCCAGATGGGGAGAGAAGGTACACTCCACAAGCTAAACTGTAGTTCTTCCTGCATGATAATAGAGAAAATATGAGGAGGTGGAATAGAAAATATACTACTGCTCTAGCACAATGGGTGCTTGAATTAAAAGGCAACAAGACTCAGAGAAGAAGTTCCACCAAAAAAAAAGAAAAGCAGCTCCAGTAGTCCATAGCTGAACTGCCAAATATGATAATGATGACATGTCTGATGCCTTATAAAGAACCTCCAAGACATATGCCAAAATAAAAAGGATAACCAGGCTTAGAGGAGCCTCTAGCCAGGTAGAGGCTAGGGAAAATGGTGGTTTTTAGGCAGTGTAGATTCGTTTGCCTAGCACATCAGGACCATAAAAATATGAAGCCTTAGTTGACACTGGTGCACAGTGCACATTAATCCCATCAAAACATGTGAGAGCAGAATCTGTTTCTATTGCTGGCATGACAAGAGAATCACAGGATTTTACTTTAGTAGAAGCTGAAGTGGGTCTAATTAGAAATGAGTAGAAAAACTAGCCCAGAGGCTCCATGCATTTTAGGCACAGACTTCCTCCAAAATAGGTATTTCAAAGACCCAAATGGACTCAGGTGGGTGTTTGGGATAGCAGCTGTAGAGACAGAGGATGTCAAACAATTAAACACCTTGCCTAGACTATCAAAGAACCCATCTACAGTAAGATTCCTGAAGGTATAAGAGCAACAAGTACCAATTACCATCTCAACAATGCACTGCCAACAGTAATGAACAACTTAAGATGCCGTGATCCCCCAAAATGATGCATAAACTAAAGAGCCAAAAAGTAGTCAGCAAAATCCACTCACCCTTCAACAGCCCCATTTAGCCTGTGCACAAATCTAAAGGAGAATAGAGAATGACTGTAGACTATCATGCCTTAAATGAAATTACTTCACCATTAAGCTCTACTGTACCAGACGTGTTAAAACTTCAGTACAAGCTAGAGTGCAAAGCAAAAGTAGAATGCCACTATTAGCATTGCAAATGTATTTTGCTCCATTACTTTAGCAGCAGAGTGCAGGCCTCAGTTTGTCTTCATGTAGAAGGTTGTACAGTACACCTAGAACTGGTTGCCGCAGGGATGGAAACACAATCCTACCATCTGTCATAGACTGATCCAAACTGTACTAGAAAAAGGTGAGGCTCCAGAACATCTGCAATACATTGATGATATCATTGTGTGGGGAAACACAGCAGTAGAAGGGTTTAAGAAAAGAAAGAAAATAATCCAGATTCCCCTGAAAGCCTGTTTGGCCATCAAGAAGAACAAAGTTAAAGGACCTGTACAAAAGATCCAGTTCTTGAGAGTAAACTAGCATGACAGACAGCATCAGATTCCTACGAATATCATCAACAAGATCACAGCAATGTGTACACCAACAAACAAAAAAGAAGTGCAAGCTTTCCTCAATGACGCAGACTTTTAGAAAATGCATATTCCTGAGTACAACCAAATTGTGAGTCCTCTTTACCTAGTCACCCACAAGAAGAACACTTTCCAATAAACCTTTACCCAGATAAGCCAGAGATTGCGCATGCAGTAGCCCTTAGCCCAGCCAATAAAAGATCAGATGTAAAAAACATCCTCTACACTGCATCCAGGAGCCATAGTCTGTCCTGGAGCCTTTGGCAGAAGGTGCCTGGTGAAACTCAAAACCAACCACTAAGATTTTAGAATCAAAGCTACACAGAGAGTCTGAAGCCAACTACACTCCAACAGAGAAGAAAAATTTTAGCAGCCTGTGAAAGAGTCCAAGCTACCTCAGAGGTGATCAGCACTAAAACACTATGGAAATACATAAAATCAGAGGGTTTGGGGAAAACTGCAAAAGGCAGGCGTCAGAGATAGCAGAACTTTGATTAGACCTAAGTAGTAGCTATAAAATAAGTCAGCAGAAAAATTATGTAAAAAGTAGAAAAGTAAGGACAAATAGAATAATGGTCTGTGTATTAACACATGTCTAGAATAACTCACTAAGCTGCAGAAAAGTCTGTCTATTAAGACATTAGGAAGTTTTAAGCTTAATAATGGAGCTCTGTGCATTGTGTTTTAGGTACTGTATTCAAAATAAGCAAGCATTGTTTTAACCGAAGGTACGTATGCTTATAGCAATCGGATGGAACTACTGTCAATGTGCTTTTGCTTTGTGTGATTGGTCAAAAAACTTATAAAGTAAGTTGTAACATTAAGTTCTTTGTCTGCTGCCTGGGATGTGGGCTGATGACATCTTCCCATTGTCATAACCATGTAATGAGACTGATGCTGGAAAATAAAACAGCTCAAGGCATGTTCCTAGCAGTCCTGTCCTGATCGTGATTTGTACATAGACCCCGGCTGGCGATAAAATACAACTCCTCTTGGCTCCCCAAATATCAGTACTGAAGTAGATGTTCAAAGCAAAAGCTCCCTCTATACACCATGCCTGATAACCGCATAGAGCAAATAGATTGCCCTCATCACACAGCAAGCCTGTATGAGAAAGTGCAATCGCCCTGGAATTTTAGAGATAATTACAAATTAGCCTACAGGTGAAAACTTTAGTTTCGCTAACAAAAAAACCGATCAATAACACATGCTAAAGAAGTTCCACCCTACAACCAACTGCCAGCAGAAGAAACATTACCGTCTTTTTACTAATGGTTCTTGCTGCATCGTAGAGATGAAACAAAAGTAGAAAGAGGCCATATGCAGCCCCTCAGAACAGGTCACAAAAGCCACCTATTGAAAGCGAAGGGAGATGACCCATCCTTTGATCAGCATCGAACTCCAGTTTATTGATCAACCATGCACCTTTTATAACAGTGTCAATTAAGTTCATACATATTGCAAAACCCGAGCTCATCATAGGTTACAGATTAAACATTAACCCCTCCTTTTGTTTTCAATACCTGTGGTTTGTTATTGAAACCAAGATTTGTGTTCTCACCCTGATATGAATGGTTCTCCAAACCTCCATGTCTGTTCCCAAAACAGCCAAGGACACAATGTTTACCTGTTATGAGAAGACTGCCTGAGAACTTAGCTCTTTACAGAAACAGGCTGTGAGAATTTGCTCCTCACAGCTGCCTTTTACTTTTCCATCAGCTGTATATGATTATGGCATGTCTGAACAAAACTCTATAAGCCATTTCTGAGCAAAATTCTCCAACAGCCACCAAAGGAGAAAGTAGATCAAGCCAACTTACTGAACACAAAGCTGTTCAACTGGACATAGACAAAAGAAAGAAGTGACCAAAGCTCTACCTCTACACTGATTCATGGATGGTGGCCAATGCTTTGTGAGAATAATTAGAAAAGTGGAAAAAGGTTAATTAGTAGTGTAGAAGCAAACAAATTTAGCCTGCTGATAAGTGGAAAGACATCGCTACCAGGGTGGAAGAACTACCTGTAAAAGTCCACCATGTAGATGCCCATGTCTCCAGGAGTAAAGCCAATGAAGAGCACCAAAACAATCAGCAGGTAGATCAGGCTGCAAATATAGAAGTGTCAAAAATAAACTTAGATTAGCAACACAAAAGAGAGTTGTTCCTAGCTACATAGGCTCATGATGCCTCAGGTCATCAGGGTAGAGATGCCACCTATAAGTGGGCATGAGACTGAAGAGTAGATCTAAACTTGGACAGTATTTCTCAAGTTATCCATAACTGCAAAACCTGTGCTGACATCAAACAAGTCAAGCAGGTGAAGCCCCTATAGTGTAATAGTGTCCAAATATAAATATAGAGAAGCCTGACAGATTAATTACATTACACTGCCCCAGACACGCCAAGGCAAGCGCTACATGCTCACAATGATAGAAGCCACCACAAGATAGTTAGATACCTACCCTGTGCTGCATGCTACTGCCCATAATACCAACCTGGGCCTTGAACAGCAGGAGGCATGGTACTCCTGAGAAGACTAAGTCAAACAGGACTCATTTCAAGAACAACCTCATTCACATTTAGACTAAAAAACATTAAATAAGTATACCATATCCCCTACCATGCATCAGCTGCAGGCCAAGTGGAAAGGTACAATGGACTGTTAAAAACACTTTAAAAGCATTAAGTGGGGGATCTTTCAAAAATTAAGAGCAGCATCTAGCAAAAGCCACCAAGTTAATTAAAATGTGATGTTCTACGAACCAAACAGGCCCGGCCCTACCCAGCCTGAGCCCCTGTATACAGCAGACAAAGTCCCAATAGTACATGTCAGAAGTTTGTCAAAGAAGACATGAATAATGAATTCTGCCTCAAGTACAAACAAACCTATTTGTAGGGTTGTCTTTACTCAAGAACTAAGTTGCACATAGTAGATAATACAGAAAGAGAGAACAACAGAATATATACCTCAGGGAGATCTAATTGTTAAGTGAGAACTATGCGTAAATATCACTGTTTGCTAAATGTTACTGCCATTGTCTATATATAGCTATATATTGTATCTATAATGTAAGTGTTTGTAAAGTTAGAATATATATTAATTTTAGTAGTAAACTGATGATATAGGGATAAAGGTACTATTACAGTGAGAGATTCTTAGGGTCTATCCAACCCTGGTTGCCATAGGTATCTGGATAGTGAAGTACAGGTAAGCACCTGTCCAGGTTGTTCAGGCAGGCTCCCAGCCACAGGCAATCTTAGCAAGCAGCTCAGCTCAGCTCAGCTCTTAATTGAGACCAGCTTTTTGGTGAATTCAGCTCTTTAGTGATTTCAGCTCTTCGCTTGCTAAGTGCCTTGGCAGACGCAGGGAGATGAGTTGTATGAGGAGATGAGTTGTATGAAGTCCTACAGAGGTGTCTTTATTGGCAGCTTCTGCAAAGGGTAACATTGACAGCTCTTCTGCTGAACAGCGCAGAAAGGGTATAGGGGTTTTGGGAAGCAGTCCAATAATAAGGATAGAGGTGAATATGACCTATAATCTTACAGAGAGATAATGAGGGTCTGATGGTGGAAGAGGGGCTTGTTTGGTCCAGTCACCATGACTTGGCATTTCTCATCTTGGGCAACTGACTGCCAGGGAGGCTTTGCAGGCCCTGTGGCTGCTACAAGATACTGCAAAAGTAAGATAATGAGTTCTGAATTTTCAGCCAGTGCAATAATATAGGCCCATTGAAAACTTTTTTGGGGAACAAATTCCTTAGAATTTTGAAGTCATCATGCAAAAGATAATTCAAACTAATTTTGGAATTGATGGTCTTAGAGGTTGAAGACAAAAGTGAAAATTTGTTAATTGTAACATCTATATTTAATTCTTTTGCAGAATATATATCCCTCCCAGCAGAAGACTGCTAATTTTTTAAATGTAATGAAAAACCAACAGACAGGAAAAATCAACTCATTTTATTAGTATTTGATAGGACTTTACATTTCTCCATCTGTTTATATCAACCAAGATTTATAACCTCACTTGCTTTTCACTCTTGAGTGAATACATTTAATAACAAAGCTTATATTAAAATGAAGATGAACACTGCATTCACTAAATCTTAGTACAGATCACTGTGAAAAGGAATTATATGTACAAGGTGTGTACATTACAAATTAATTTAATGTATGTCAGTCTGAATTTTTGGGGTAATGATGGGCTATCTTAACTCTTTCTGGAATCATTAGACTATCAAAAGTGTTTTGTGTTCCTAAAACCCCCAAATATCAATCCTGGAAATCAAACAAAGACCAAGACATGAAATCAGATAGCTCAAGTTCACAGAGGTTGTAAGTGATGAATGTGTGAGAGTGATTTTACTGGACAAGAACACCAATTTTAACTGCCTTAGGCTCACATAATTAGGCTTCTAGAAACTAAGTCAATGAAGATGAATTATTTAGCTTATAAAATTATTAAAATTAATCATCTGTATCACTAAAATAAATTATTAATTGTGTAGCAGCAACTGTTTGAAATGGTTTTACTCACACTTGGCTCTCTTGCTTCAAAAAAATCAAATAATTGTTGTAAAAGTATAACCCAGAAATATTAATCAAAATAATTAATCAATATAACCAGTGAAATCAGACCTGTTCTGAGATTATCTATCTAGTCTGTTAATTTACTCTTGAGTTGTACTACCAATGGTAAAATTTGGTCTTAAAAAGCATAATTGGCACTGAAAGGCTTTATTGTTCTTGGATGTAATAGGGAAGTATTAAACGTTATAAAATAGCACTGACAATCACATTTATGAACAAGGAGTTAGATGTATTTTCCTAATTTTATTCCAGGTTACAGCCTCAGAATATGAATATAGAAGCAGAGTGTCCTCTTGAATAGGCTTGAGCTTGATGTTCTTGAATGTATGTAAGAAAGGGAGTAAAGGTAAAAATTAGATTTCAGTATGATACTCAGGCTTGTTTTGCTGCTGGTTTTTGATGGCAGAAGAACAAAATTCAATGTGATTCAGCTCAGTATGAGCTACTGAATGCAGAAAGCATTCCAGAAAGGAAATTTCAGTATTTCTGTAGAGTTACCAAACTGATAAGAAGAATGAAATGCAGAAATTTTCAACTCACATAATGAAAAATGGTTTAAAAAGCACTCCTAAAAGCAATGTCAGAGAGAGTAATTTTGAGGGGTTTTTTGACTGTTGCCTCAACTCCTTGTGGTGACTATGAATATAGTGATGATAACCTATTTAAACCATAAGTACAAATTAGAGCCTAGCAAAAATTATATGGTGATTTGAACAGAAAGATATTACTTCCCTGTAGAAAGAGATTATTGAATGCCTTTGGAATTATTTGCAAAGAAATTATAAATATAATGGGTTTAATTATATTGCATTGTATCATATTATATTGTACCGTATTACATTGTATCATACTGTATTGAATAATATTTATTATATTATATTGCATTATATTTATATTATATTGTATTCTATTATATTTTTAAAAAAGGAAAAACCAGATTAGAACTCCATATCGAAGAACTGAAAGCTGAAAAGTCTAATTGTGATCATAAAATACTTTTTTGTTTTGTTAGACTCCTATAAGTTGGTGAAATATTTGCTCAAATAAGGATGCCAGGACTGCAATCACACTGTGCACCAAAGGAGGATAGTAGGTTTTGCATTAAAAAGCATAGACTCATTAGATTAACAAGTGAGAATGTTTTCCAAAATAGAATATTTACCAGTATGGCATTGTGCCCACATTTTGCAGCTATAGAGTATCTGGAATAGTCCTTGTAGACCTACCAAATCATGGCACAAAATGGTTCAAATACAAAATGTCAACTGTATGTGCCTGGTATGTTTTCTTGTGTCTTGTATTAGTGTTGTTGAAATCAGAGTTGTTTTTCCAAGGATTTCAATTTTTTTTAAAACACTTCATGATTTTGAAATACTGCTCAGTAGCAATTCAAGTGTAAACTAGCCGGTTTATTCTTGTTCTGACTGCCTTTGGACAAATAATAGCAGCTGTTTGTCAAATTTCTTGGCTGCCTTATGTATCCTTGACCCACCATACAAAGACATCTTATTTTTTATTTTAAACATTCATTGTTCTCCTAAATTGTATAAGGAAGGACTTGAAAGAGAGGAATCAAAAAGAAAATCAATCAGGCATGTTGGTAATATGGAAAATGCAGTATTAAGGGGAATAAAATCCATGGCTACATTAATAGCTTGTATTGTGTAGACTCCTGGTCTATGCTTCCACTCTGATCAGGCTGTGTGAGCCCTGAACCAGCTCCAGTCCAACTGTCTTCAGAGCTAGGGCTTATTCTCTAAACAGAGGCACAATGCTTGTGTAACCGGAGGTGTTATTTGGCAAGGTTCATGTCTGAGACTTGATTAGACTGTAGTCCTTGTACTGATGCAAATTGGTGATGCTGGATGAACCACTTGGTTTTGCTCTTGTGCCAAGTCTATGCCTGTGTTCTGCCTGTAAGTTCTAATATTATCTTTGTGTTTGGTTAGAAGTTCTAGGCATTTTTGTGCTATATGTTTTATTATATGCATGTAACTTTTGAAGCACTGAGCTGCATCCAAAGTCTAGTGGGCAGCAGGGGAGGGAGGGGACTCTGCCTCTCTGCCCCACTCTGGTAACACCTCCCTGGCAGAGCTGCCTCCAGCTCTGGGTCCCAGCACAGGAAAGGACATGGAGCTGTTGAAGTAAGTCCAGAGGAGGCACACCAAGATGATCAGAGGGATGGAGCTCCTCTCCTATGGGGAGAGGCTAAGAGAATTGGGATTGCTCAGCCTGGAAAAGAGAAATCTTCTGGGTGACCTTATTGCAGCCTGAATTCCAGTATTCAAAGGGAATCCACAAGAAAGATAAGAGGCTATTTACAGAAGCATGTAAGGGACAGGATGAGGGGCCCGTGGCTTCAAACTGAAGGAGAGTAGAATTAGAATAGATAATATTAATAAATTCTTTCCTGTGAGGGTGCTGAGGCACTGGAACGGGTCGCCCAAAGAAGCTATGGCTACTCCATTCCTGGCAGTGTTCAAGGCCTAGTTGGATCAGCCTGGTCTAGTGGAAGGTGTTCCTGCCCATGGCAGAGGGGTTGGAATGACTTCTAAGGTCCCTTTCGACTCAAACCATTCTATGATAAATTTAAAGATGCACTCTGAAGCTTACAGCAATTCTGGTCTAGTGGTATGTTAAGTAGATTCCAGAATGCCAAGTGTTTTTTGTTTTATTATGTGCATGTTACAGAGATTAATACTGTAGGAAGACCTACACAGGTAACTTGTAAGTACTCTGATGAGCTTCCCACTCAGACCACTGTCTTTGAGCTAAGTGTGCATTTATGTTTAATAGTGGCCAAGATATTTCACACAGGTGCCAGAGCAAATCTTGCTCTCCCTTGGAGCATCGGATAACCTTGGATAAAGTTGAGTTGAGGTAAAATTTTCAGTCCAGTCAGTTTTCCCACATTTAATTTTTTTATATGCTGCTTCACTGAGGCACAATGTCATATCATCATTCATGAAAAAATTAACTTCTTTATCAGTGGCAGGATTAAATGGATATTCAAATGGTCACTCAAACTTTTACATAGAGGTTGTCCTGAGTAGGCCCTTGTGTTTGAGGACATAAGAATAAAGCTGTATGTAAAAGAATCCCTTTCAGTTAGCAGAATATAATATTTTAATTGTGAATGATTAAAGCATTATATGTATTTTATACAAGTATGCAAATGGACTAGTAATGCTTGAGAATTAAGGCATCACAGCAAAAGTTATTTGTTTCTCCAGATTTAAGATGTGTTACCCTTTTGGCTTTATTTGTTAGTAAATTGTGCATGACTTGCTCGTTCTGTTGTAATAAAAATCCCAAGTATATAAACTTGTTCAGGAAGAGCACCATCAACTAGACAAGAAAACTGACATTAAGACATTTTTACTACTGAAAATATGTCTAATTTGCCCGCACTTGGGCTGTGGTAATTGAAATTCAGACTGACATCTGTTTTTCAACTACTATAGACCTGAAAGTAGAGAAAATAATCACATGGAAAGAAAAATTCTTTTATGCATTGAGTCAGTTGGTGTTGATGAGAAATATTCACTTTAATTGATGTTGGCAGATGGACAAGGATAAAGATTTTTGAGCTTCTAATTTAAGAGAATAAGAAAGAAATTACTGCCCAGGTTTTTAGCAAAGCACCATGTTCCTTACTTTGCCAGGTATAAGAAATCTGTTGTCTTCAGGCTGTTCTACTGCTCTGGGGATCTGTCTCATGAATCCTGCCCACTGATATTATTAATCTTGAAATTAGAAAAATCAAGTTTCCTGAACAAGACAAGAACATTAGCTCAATTTTCTTACCAGACACTGCTCATGGTGATTCAGCTCCTATTCTGTGAGGACAAGGGTGTTTAAACCAGATTACTTGTTAACAGTCCTGTTTTCAAATGGCTCTGCGCAAACCACATTTACCATTTCATGTTGAAAATTATAGTTTGGCTTAAAAACCCAAACAGATCCATAAATGAAGATCAATAGGACAGAGCTAACCCTCTATAAAATACAGTAGCTGGGTATATTATTCCAGTTTCTGAAGTGAAGGAAAGTTTTCCTTTAATTCCCAGAGTAAGTATATTAAGAGATAAACCAGTGTTTCTAGAAAATATGACACATGAAAATATTTATCTTGGAAATTGAGGTTAATTCAGCTTTAAGAACTTTCAAACACATTGCAAAGGAAAAAAAGAAGCAAAATGGTTCATTCTGTAGGATGGAAAATCTTTTTCTTCTCACAAGTAAGAGAAATAAACAGATTGTAGTATTATTTTTAATTGTTCTGTGGAGCCACTTCTATAGATTTCTATGTATCCTTTAATTGGCATTGGATGTTTCTTTCCTGATCTGTTTTTTTAATTTCTGTGGAGATGCCTTGAAATTGTCCTGTTACAATAATAATCCTAGAATTTGGATTAGAAGATTGGAAAGCACAATAAATACTTGCATGTACTCTACAATCCTCAGAGAAATCACAAACATGATCTACAGTAAAGAGCAGCAGCAACTATTATGTAAGTTACTGTTAGTTGATAACTCCAAGGCTTTCAATTTAATGGAAGAAGTCTGACCTCCCTTACTGATGGGATGTATAGATACCATCTTCCTCTTTTCCCAAAATAAGCCTAATAATGGGAGAAATTCTCTATAGCTGTTTATTTCTATTGATAAATAAGACTTTTGGCTTAGTCATCTATTGTAATTGTATGTTTAATGAAAAGTGTTCAAGACCTAATCCTCCATTCTAGACCAAATTACAGAGGAAATTTCTTTTATATTTTCCTTTCCCAAATTTTATTCCACACAAAAGTGTTCTTAAGTCAATTTCAATAAATTTTGAGTGTATTTCACCAGATGTGATCTTAATTATTTCTCTGTCTATGTGAAAGAATGCAGTCATACTCAGCAAAATAATATCTTTTTAACATTGGTTCTACCTGCTATTGGAATATTTTTGCCTTCTTGCCTTCTAGGGAAAATTTGACTAAAAGGAAGAAAAATTTTTCTTCATTTGGATTCCAAAAATAAAGATAGGGGATAGGTTGCTTTGTTTCCTTCATCTGAGCTACAACTGTAACAAAAAGTCAATTTGCAAGAAAAGTGGTAATTGCTTGATTCTAATTCATGCTCCTGCACCTATGCTCAGCTTTGACACCTTAGAAAAATTGAAAATTAAAGGTCAATGGAAATGGGTATACTTTCAAGGTATGCCTGTATAAGGACAGTCAGTACAGAACAGAAAAAAGATGAGAAAAAAATATGGCCTTCAAATATAAACAAACACAGAAATAAAGGGTTTTTTTGACAATGATAATGGAAAATTGTTTCCTTTGTATGGAAGAGATAATCTCCCTGGAAAACAGGATTAAATGGATATTTGTGTTTCAACTTGGAGTCAAGTCAATTTTTTAATTGAAATCCTAGTTTCTAAGGAATTTGATTTCAATCTGGAGATACTTCTTCATGGTCCTTTGAATCCATAATATTTTTAAGCAGCTAAGATTGTTTAGTACTGCATTTATTTGTCAGGATTATTTGTCTGCTAAATCAAATTGGTGATTTTTAAGAGTCAGGTTAGGAAAAATGTCTGCATGGTAAGCACCTTCATTGTATCTAGAGTTTCAGCTATTGCTAAACAGAGTCAAAGCAAATGTGTAGGAAAAAAAAACCCAGGGACATTTGTTAAGAGATTATTTCTTTACTGTACTTAATCTGAGTATTTTTTGCCTCTTTCAAGGAAAATGCAAAGTAATATCTGAGAAAGTGTCAAGATTTTACTTTGCAATTCGGGTCTGATCTTTAGACAGGTACTGTGAACTGATGACATCACAGCAAATTCATTTGTGTAAAAACGATTAATAGGAATTAAACTCCAATATTTGTGATTTTTAGAGAGTATTCAATCTTAATTGCTGAAGTCTGGAGCTGCCTGTATTCAGGTATTGTGTTATACATACTATATTATTTTTTTCTTATTTAATAAAGGTTTACAGAGACTGTAGTCTTTGCCCAGAAGAACTGGGCTCAAAAGTCCACATATTACCTGGAAAATCAGACACAAAATGCCAAAATATTCCAGTAACATATACTTTACAGCATTCTGAAATGGTAACCAGCTAATTTAAGAAACTATTATTCTAATGATTTTATGTTATTGACAAGAGGTATTTTTTTCAACATTACAGTAAACATTTAAAAAATGTTTTGTGGAATATTTTGCCCAAATTGTGGTTCTTCTTCTGAATTATTTTTTCCTTACTCTTTAACGTGTTGAGACACAAAGTGAGCATCCTGATATTTTACCTAATAGTTTATTCTATTTTCTGAAATTTACTCAAGCAGACCTCTTTTTGAGGCAAAGAAAACCAAGTGATTATAGTGGCTTTTGATTAACAGTGAGAATTATTCATCAGCTAGGAACAGTAACTTAAGCTATAATTTAACTATAACATCACAATAACTTAAGCTTCTACTACTAGAGATTTGTGTGTAGTGAGAATGGAAGAAACCCTCTGTCCTTTCATATGGAAAAGAAAAGAAATATAGTTAAGAGTAAAATTTGATCTACTTTACAGGATATAAGTTTTTGGAAGACCATTATGTTAAGTTCCATTTTCACAGATTTCACAGAATATTAATACAGTGAATTTATAAACAATGAAAGAAGAAAGAAAAGTTACTTGTTTTACCAATAAATTACAGTTATTAGTTCAACAAGATTAACACAGTGACTTGACTCTTTTGTCTTCTGAAAAATAAGTAAACAATTAAAAATAATCAGATGCCGGGATGTACAATATCTAGTTTTATTTTATATACTTGAATTTTTTAGAATATAAGCTGTAGAAATCCACATATTTAAACCCTCTACTCTTCCAACTTCCTTCAACATAAGAAAATTCTCCTTTTGCTCTCCCTCATGTGCTCCTTGTTTATCTATTTACTAATATTAGACTTCAAGAACACGTTGTAGCATACATTGATTCGAGCTACTGGATTGAATTACTTTTTCTAAGAGCACAGGGGATCAAGGGCTACTGTCATCAATATGCAACTTGTAGTAACAGGAACAAGACACCATGCATGTGAAAGGGCAAATGTAATGATGAGTTAGGTGTGACTTACGTCAGACAGCCTTTGGCTTTGTTGCCCTACTTTGACAATTCACTTGCTAGTGGCATAATTTAACCAAATTAGAATCCTCTGTCAAGTGGGGGTCCTATTTGTCTTTCACAACATGGAACATCAAACTAAAAGGGAATTAAGGCACAAATTATTTTTATGACTGCAGGTATTTTCTATTATGTGAGTTCCCCTGGCTAGGGGAATTCAGGCACACTGCATTTTCTAAGGTATGTGTTAGCTGAGATAGAAATACACAGATAAAAGGGGAGGTTTTGAAGGTGGACTGTCATCTTTCACTTGCATTTCTTCAAGGACACATTCTTCCTTGGGATGCAGGTTTGCTTTACACTCTTTAGTAACAGGAAGTACTAAAAAATGTCCACAATGAATCACTGGTTACTCTATTTCTGAAACAATTGTGTTATTTGGCAAGTCCAGTGAGATACTCTTTACATTACATGATAATGAAGATATATCAGGTTTGCAGTATCTCCTACAGAAGAAACCCACATGAAGTGTTATTTGAGGGTCATCATGGGTTCAAGCAGACAAGCAGATCCAAATGAAACTATTTAACTCATTACTTGGAATAATTAAGTACTTTAATATTTAAGAATTAAGTCCTATGGGCAACTAAAATAAACAAGAAATGGGTTTAGTATATCTAGTTTCTTTGTCTTGTATCTTTTCTCGCCCCTCAGTTTTTAAAATTTTATTTATAAGAATTCCTAGTCTAACATAGCTATTTTGCTAAATCTTTTGAAACATAAATATTTTCAAGTTACAAAGAATAAAGAAATACTCAATTTTACATAATTAAACTAATGAGAAAGGGGTATAGCCATTCAGAAAGCAAAAGGTTTTACCAGATAATCTCAGAGAGCTCAATCTTGACCTTTAAAAAAAACTCAGCAAAAACATTTCCTAAGAACCTGAGTAATAATTTGGGTAAATGCTAAAATATGGCCTCCATATTTCTTTTCTATTAAGTAAAAAAGAAAAACTAAAACCCCAGAAATAAAATCCAAACCAAAAACCCACCAAAAAATGCCCTAGCAATATATCTTTTCCTCAAAGCTGGACACATGACATTGCTTGCTTTTTTTTTCATGTCTTACAAAAGCCTAGTTTTAAGTATGAACTTGGGAGAGCCCAAATTGCATATTCAATGATTCATTAGTAAAGTCAGATAAATAAAATCTGCAAGAGATTTTTCTCAAACTTGTAGTTCTTTGGGTATGGAGTAGAGGTGACATTTACAATACAAAATTATTTAATGCTTTTCATTTGTCAAAACATTGAGTGCATGCTTTTAGCTGGTCTGTTACCTGTTTTGTGTGAACATTGTAACTACAGCCAGCTGCATTCTGTATTGTAACTTCAGTGTCTGTTTTTGGGATGGGACAGTATTGGGTAAGTCTGAGAGGCATTTGAAAGGCATTATTAACTCCAGATTTGATGTATGTATATAACTTGTAACATTGGTAGCAAAGACATGGGAATTATAGAGCAGTGAAAATGTGCCTTCAGAACATGCTTCTATCTGCAAGTGAAATGCACACTGAAAACTTTGGATCTGGGTGTGAATTGTGATCCACCAGTTCTCAGACTTTGGGGAATGACTTACGGTATGGAATATTATGAAAATTGTTTGGTATAATATAGATTCCAGTAATAGGTCAAATTCCAGATCCCCTCTGGTAGCTGTTAGCAGGGCTGCCTGCTGTAGTCCGATTCATGTAATTGCATCTGATATATCTGAAAAGTAAAGTATTATTACCTTCATTTCTTACATAGGAAAGTTTAGGGAATGACAGGTTAGTAATTTTTCAAGTCATATGGCACAATCAATAGCAGGGAAGGAGAGAATACCTGTTCACTTCATGTGCTGATTCTGACTCTGAAATATTTTTTCAAGTAAGCTACACATTTGTCCATTTCACTAAGAAGTAGCACCCATCTTACGCAGTCCTATGAAAAAGTGGAATGTCAGAGTCCTTGAAGAACAGTATTTTCTATAGGTGTTTTCAATTAAATTTGCAGTAGAGTCTTTGTTCTGAGGGTAGGATATGTGAAATCTCTGAAGATTTTTATTTTTGTGCAAGGAAGTAACTGGAGGCTTATGATGAGGGCATATTTAAATGAAGGAAAATGCTGTTATGCTAGGCACTATGGCAGCCAAGTCAGATTCCATCTGAGAAGTATTTTCCTGATCCATTGTAATTTATATCTCTTAGTTATTGCAGTCTGAAATAATCAAGATTGTCCTTAGGCTATTTTCCCTTGAAAATGCTTTAGTTCTAATAAAAACTAATGCAATGAAGAGAAAGGGCCAGATAAATGAAGGACAGGCTCAAAAATCACCACAATGCCTTCTATCTGTTATTTGTTCTCTGTTTTATCACTGTCTTGCCATGTCCCCTATCTGACGGGTCCGGCTTTTGTTTCTGCCTGGTCACGCGTAGGATGGCCTTGGGACAGCCCGCACTCCAAAGGACGAGTGCACTCTTCAGATTTTCAGTCTTCAGTATTGTTTATTATTTCTTATCTACAAAATTTTCTTCCAGCCTGACAGAGGTCTGACTCTGACCAGCAAGGCAGCCAAGGGCACACTGGCCTCCCACTGGGCAGTTGTCTATTTTTATACTAAAAACGACATATATTATATTTACCTTTATTTTCCAATACCATTCACTCATATTAACAAGTGTACATTCACTATGAACCAATCCCAAAGTGCCAACATCACTACAGAAGATGGATGACAAGAAGAAGAAAGAAGAAGGACAAGACACGCCCTGATTCCTCCATCTTGTCTCCATAACCCCCCTGTACCAAAATCCTAAAACCTGTATTTTCACCCTGTGAATAATTAATTCTTACACCACTTATCCTCAAGTGATTCTCTTGTCCTCATACAGGTGGCACATCCCGTGCAGGGTCAAAATCCAACCACCAAGCACTTCTGGCAACATTTCAGGATTTCCGAGCCCGCTAAGGGTTGTCTCGTGGTAGATAGGGACAGGCGATCGGAAGATCTTGCGATGTAACGGGAAGGCAGGACCCCCGTTCCCCTAAGATAAGAAATTATCATAGGAATGTAGCCTCCCTAAACCGAGTGCCAGTAACTTTCCATTCCCTACCCAATAACTTTCCACTCCTTACTAACCATAGATAGTAAAGACAGACCCCCTCTGACGTAGAAGACCCCCTAGATTATAAAACCCCACGAGATGAGATAATAAAGGCCTTTGGACCTCCACCACATTGGTGTCTGCGTGCTCCTTGGCCCGAGCGACCCTGGAGAGTTTGAATTGCTGTGCTTTTCCTCAGAACCAGGTCGCCTTGCCTTATATCAGAAGGCAACAACTGGTGCCAAAACCTGGGAGCCGATCAGCGCCCGGGGAATGAGGATTCTCCTGGACAGAGGACGGCGGCTGCACAGCTGGCCTAGTGCAACGGAGGGGATGCCCTCGGACCAGTGTGGTCCATGAAATCCACAGCGAAGGTCATAAGTCAGGCTCATGAGCAATGGGGAATTAAATGTGGAATTTTAATCTTGCTATTGCAAGGCTCCGATCGGACGTCCGGTAAATATATTGTATTCGGAAGTGTGGGAGAAGTGCACTTCCGCTTTAGCAGAGGACACTAAGTCCTCAGACAGTGGTAAAAGCCTCAAAGCGTGGGGGAAAGTAGAAGAGGCCCTACGCAAGGCGTTAGAAGAACAGGAGACGTGGAAAGCCGCGTGTACACGTTTATTAGCTCCACCAAAGCTGGGGGTGGGGGTTTCAATGCAAACCACCTCTGAGAGCAATCGGATTGAAGGCGGGAATACGCGGGGACTGGTCACGTTCCACCCCTCCCCAAGCCTGAGCCCAAACCCCCCAGAGCCCCCAGGAGATCCCCCGGAGCCCTCAGATGACCCCCCGACCCTCCCGCGGAGCCCGCTGGGTCCTGGCCCCCCCCGCGGAACCTTCCGAAAAATCCGTGGTTTCTCTACCCAACCCTTCCCCGCCGGTCACCGATCTGATGCAGGGGGCAGAGCAGCGCACGCGGTCCTTTTGGCAGGGGCTTGCGGAAGAGGCGCGGGAAGCGGCCGGATTGTTGGACGCCATAGGGATTGGTAAAAACTCGCCCCCGCCATATGCGTTTGAAAATGGCGCCGAACTGCATGGCAAGGGCGGAAGGGAGGAGGCGGGGGGCAGAAACGCAGTCAGCCTGCTTAACAACGCATGCGCAGGTGAGCGGGGAGAAGGGGCGGCCCCCGCGGTGGAGCGTAAGACCAGTCAGAGCGCTGTATTCAAATTAGGTCCTTATAGGGCAAGGACCTCCCCCAGCAGGAGGCGGGGGGACCCCAGGGGGAGGGAACAGCCCGACCCCCGCAGGAAGGGGCGGGGTCAGACCCCGAGAAAAAGGCAGAGCAGCCCGGAAATGCTCGGTCATTTGACTTCCAACTCCAACTCAGGCTCGAGCTCTATGCTCAAGAGGGAATCGGAGGACTCCGATTCAGATTCTAGCTTTAACAGAGTGAGAGCAGCAGCATATAAGGTCTCTAGTCGCAGCGCTCCCGCGTGGGTGAAGGGGTTATTAGAGAAAGACCGGACCCCGCTTACAGATTGGCGGAAAATAAAGATAGCTTGCGCGGAATGGGCCCCGTCTGCCAATCTGGTGTTCCCGGTCCGTGGTGGGGGGGGCAGGCGAAAACCAACGAAGGACCTATTCCCCGGTTAATCCAAAGGACGTCCAGGCAATCATTAAAGCGATTGCAGAAAAGGGAATTAATTCTGTCATGGTTACCACACTCATTGACGGCGTTTTTGGAGGAGATGATATGTTGCCCTTTGATATTAAGCAGACGTGTAGTATGATTTTCGATGGCGCGGGGATGATTGTTTTCAAACAAGAGTGGGAGGATCAATGCATAAAGGAGCTAGCCGAGATAACGGGACCTGACCATCCACTGCACGGTTCCAGCATACAGAGGTTGATGGGCAGAGACCCCACTATGATTACCCCCCAGGCCCAGGCTGAGGGCTTGCGGGCCCATGAGGTTATGACAACCACGCGGGCTGCCTGAGAAGCCATTCGTGCTACTTCCAAAGTAGTAGCCAAACCTTCACCAGGGTCAACTATAAAACAGAGTGAGAGTGAGAGCTTCACTCAGTTTGTGGACAGGCTTCAGGCAGCATTAGATTCCTCGTCATTACCCTCAGAAGCTAAGGGTCCCGTGCTGGCAGACTGCCTACACCAGTAATGCAACTCAGCCACCAAGGACATTTTAAGGTCTGCCATCTGGGTCTAATACAGCAGCCATGATCAGACACGTTGCAAAGGAGGAACACCTAGCTCCCATCCAAGCAGCAGTTCACACTGCAATAACCAGTGTGATGGCATGCCTTAAGTGTGGCCAGGCAGGCCACTTGGCAGTAAACTGCCCCCAGCCAAGGCATCTATCAGCAGCTGCTCCATCACGCCAAGGGGGATATAGGGGACTGTGCTGGGCATATGGAAGGAAGGGGCACTTAGCTAAGGAATGCAGATCCAGGCCTCAGGGAAACGGGAGAGGGAGGGGGCAGCCAGGCCACATCCAGCCCCCTCCCACCTGGAATATGCAGTGGCCCAGGTACAGCAACCCCCAGTGAGGCAGGGGACCCTCATACCCCATGCCCCCACAGGGAGCAGTCAATTTTGCATCCCCGCCTACGGTGCAATGGCAGAGTTATGCAGCACCATCAGTACCCTCGCACCCCCCACTACCACAACCTGTGTCGGTGGTACAGGGCCAGCAGGAGACACCCCAGAGCAGGATCCCTGGGTGGCCTTGGCCATGAGAATAGGAAAGGAGCCCCTGATGGTGTGGGGGACATGCCGTCTCTATGGCAGTCAGGATCCACACATCATAGGGTTTCAGTTTTGGGCGGACACGGGATCAGATTGCATGATTTTTCCCCAAGCACATTGGCCCGGACATTGGCAATTCAAAGAAGTCCCTTCAGTGAACGGAGTGGGAGGGCAGTCCCGGGCATGGAAAAGCACCCAGCTGGTGGCTATAACACTTCATATATTCGTGGCAAGGCTTTGCCTAGCCATGGCAGGACCAGGAGTGTCAACATCAGCAGCAGCCCTAATGCTGGAAGAAGCACTCTCCTCGTGACAGGGCACCGTGTCAGTCATTCACATCAACAGCCATGACCCAGTCAAAGGTTACTTCCAGATTGGCAACGACAAAGCGGACGCCGCAGCAAAAGGCGTATGGACGTTGCAGGAAGCTCATCAACTGCACGAGTCGCTCCACATCGGAGCCAAAGCACTGGCGAAGAAATGCAGAATCCTGACAGCGGACGCAAAACATGTGGTAGCCACTTGCCCTTATTGCCAGAAGTCACCCCTATGGACTTGCGGGGTCAACTCAAGAGGTCTCAAGCCTTCAGAGATCTGGCAGTCGGACTTTACCTGGTGTCAACTGCTGAAGCCCCGAGTATGGCTTGCAGTGACAGTGGACACTTATAGCGGAATGATCATAGCCACACAGCACCCCAAAACAAACTCCAAGGCCACAATTCAACACTGGCTGACAGCCATGGCTTGGCTTGGTATCCCCAAGCAGATCAAAACGGACAACGGGTCCAATTTCACTTCCAAACCAGTGCAAGAATTCGCCTCAAAATGGGGCATCACATTAGTGCAAGGTATCCCGTATAACAGTACCGGGCAGGCCACAGTAGAGAGAGCAAATCAGACCCTGAAAACCAAGATAGAAGTATTGGCGAAAGCAGAGGGCTTTGCCAATGCCATTCCCCCAGGAGATCAGGCGCGTATGCTGGCAACTGCTTTGCTAGCACTGAATCAGTTCCCTAGGGGAGGTGAAACAAACAGTCCCGTTCAAAAACACTCGGCCAACCGAACGCTAGAGGAGGGCCCACAGGTGGTAATTAGAAACGAGCTAGGCGAATGGGAACGGGGCTGGAGGTTGATGCTCACAGGGCGAGGGTACGCAGCTGTCAAAAAGGACAGCAAAATCAGGTGGTGTCCACTTAAGTCAATTAAGCCTGACCTTCATAACGAGCAGAATGAGACTGACGAGAATTGTGAGTTTCTGTTTACAGGACATGCTTGTGGGACGTCCTCGTGATGCGTACATCCCCATTCCAGAGGAAAGTGACAGACCACCAAGCCGCCAGGCAGCACCCGAGAGACCCGCACGGGTGAGACCCAAGCATCAAAGGTGTTTCTGTGTGATTTTGCTGTTGGGGCTTGTTGCCAGAGGGCAAGCCAGCCCAGACCACTACCCCCATCGGCCATTCAGGTGGGTCATGCGACACCTTAGTAGTAACAAGGTGCTCAAAGAAATCACCACACCGAACACCCCATCCTTCGTGCTCCGGATCACCGACCTGTTTCCAGGACGACCAAAGGTAGACCCCAATTCTCCACACGCCACACACATGTACTTATCCTACTGGTGCCCAGCTTCAAACCCTGGGAAAAGCTACTGCAATCACCCAGGGGGGGGATATTGTGGGCACTGGGGCTATGAAACCATAGTTACAGATGCCAGACTGTTGGGGCCTGGGTGGGATCCACAAGAGCCCGACAAATTCTTACAGTTCACCTGGGCACCAGCGGCTGCAAAACACCCGTCTTCCTTCACGGAAGCTTCTATCGAAATCACCATAAAGTCCCAAAAATTCGAAATGTACTAGCTATAACATGACGGTCTTGCAGCCACATCACCCCAGTTGGGCCATAGGCAGAACGTGGACAGTAGTCCTTCAAGGGTCGAAAGAGAGGGTGAATGTGTGAATTACCAGGCTCCAACTGTTGGCGCCCCGAGCGGTCGGACCCAACAAAGTGATTAAAAGCGTGCCGAAAGGGAGAAACGCAACCTACCCCAAAACCTTACCCACAAGGGTCAGCAACGTCCCGACCGGCCATGCGGAAGCCTCTCAGATAGGCCGCTCAGCCGGGTCAGACTCAGACCAAATCCTTCGTATGTTAGAAGCTACCTTTGTATCCCTGAATGAATCCAACCCTAACCTAACTGAATCCTGCTGGCTTTGTTACGATGTCAAACCCCCCTTTTACGAAGGAGTCGCTTTAAACACTCCCTTCAGTTACTCCACAGCCGACGCCCCTCACCAGTGCAGATGGGATAACCCTTGCAAAGGAATCGCCCTGAGTCAAGTCACAGGCCGGGGCAGATGCTTTGGCAATGCAACCCTAGCTAGGCGGAGAGGCAACCTCTGCACCAAGGTTGTCAAGCCCAACAGGAAAAACAATAAGTCGGGTAGTCCCATCCACATCTGGGATGTGGGTTTGCCAGCGATCTGGAGTGAGTCCCTGTGTGTTCCTTGCCAAATTCGATGACTCTAACAACTTTTGTGTCCAAGTTCTGATTGTTCCTAGGGTCCTGTACCACTCAGACGAAGAAGTGTATCACCTTTTCGAGGAACCCAGCCGGCTCCACAAAAGAGAAATAATAACAGGTGTAACTATCGCAATGCTGCTCGGTCTAGGAGCAGCAGGAATGGCAACGGGTGTCTCAGCCTTAGCGACCCAACACCAAGGACTGTCCCAGCTGCAAATGACAATCGATGAGGACTTGCAAAGGATAGAGAAATCCATCTCCCTTCTAGAGAAGTCAGTCTCCTCGCTCTCGGAGGTGGTCTTGCAGAACAGGCGAGGACTGGACCTCCTGTTCATGCAGCAAGGAGGCCTGTGTGCCGCCTTGAAAGAGGAGTGCTGCTTCTATGCAGACCACACAGGAGTCGTAAGAGACTCCATGGCGGAACTCCGAAACAGACTGGCTCAGAGGCAGAAGGACAGGGAAGCCCATCAGGGTTGGTTCGAGTCCTGGTTCAATCAACCACCATGGCTAACCACTCTGATTTCTACCCTAATAGGCCCATTGGCATTGCTGCTTCTAGCAGTTACCTTCGGACCATGCCTGCTGAACAAGCTAGTCCATTTGTTCAGACCCGCCTAGAACGGGCCAACATCCTGTTCATAGGCTGGCGACAACTGCTGTGAATTCAACCAGGGAACACTGCCAGTCACAAGTCCTAAACCTGTCTGGCAAAAACGTACTCAGGTTTACCAAACCCCTTTCCCTGTCTAACTACAACCTTATACCTCATTTCAGTGCCTATGTCTATGACTACCTCATTTATTTGTGAAAAAGGGGGGGGAGATGTGGTAGATAGGGACAGGCGATCGGAAGATCTTGCGATGTAACGGGAAGGCAGGATCCCCTGTTCCCCTAAGATAAGAAATTATCATAGGAATGTAGCCTCCCTAAACCGAGTGCCAGTAACTTTCCATTCCCTATCCAGTAACTTTCCACTCCTTACTAACCATAGATAGTAAAGACAGACCCCCTCAGACGTAGAAGACCCCCTAGATTATAAAACCCCACGAGATGAGATAATAAAGGCCTTTGGACCGTCCACCACATTGGTGTCTGCGTGCTCCTTGGCCCGAGCGACCCTGGAGAGTTTGGATTGCTGTGCTTTTCCTCAGAACCAGGTCGCCTTGCCTTATATCAGAAGGCAACAGTCTCGGTAACTCTGGACATCCGGAGTGATGTGCTGAGTTCCCACACCTATCAACTCAAATACCTAACCACAGAAATTTTTTTCAAGTTAGGGAGTGGGATTTCTGAAGGACTGCATCATGATTGAGTCATCAGTACATGCATTCAAAGGTGAAATTGCGGTGGAGGTAGCATTTGTCTACCTTCAGAGTGGAGGTGATGCACAAGAGATTATCTGCCCACTGATAGAGAAGTAATCAAGAATCAGACAGTGTCCTTTACTATACAGATTTCTGATAAGACAACATCACAGTAAAAAAGAAAATAACTACTACCACACTAAGTCCTTTCACTCAGTCTTCAAGAGAGTAAAGCGGCATACTGATTTTAGGGGAAAAGCCCACATTTATGCAATAAGTGCATAAGTCAGGTTGTCTCAAAGTCCTTTCTAAAATTTACTCTTGATCCTTAGTGTAAAACATCATCAATTCAGT
Source organism: Ammospiza nelsoni (assembly GCF_027579445.1). Classification (NCBI taxonomy): domain Eukaryota; kingdom Metazoa; phylum Chordata; class Aves; order Passeriformes; family Passerellidae; genus Ammospiza; species Ammospiza nelsoni. The sequence continues at coordinate 64,591,474 of NC_080669.1, forward strand.
GTAAGTTAGACTGACTCCTACTCTATATTGTTCTCCTGCTAGCTACAACATAGGTATATTTATGTTGAGCATTGTTTGGTGTAATGTACTAGTATTTTGTTTTATCCTGTGTAGTAAGTGACTCTGGTTTTTGTCTGTTAATATCCTGTCTATTCAGTAAATAACTCATTTTATAATATAGCCTGATATGTCATTCTTGAGAATTCATGAGCCAGAGCAATTTATGTGCATGTCACCCAAGTAGAGCTGCTGCCAAAAATATGAGTTAGGCAGGTCTTGTCTAATGCTCTCACTTGATCCATGTTATTGGCACAGTCAGAAGGGTAGTGTTCTCTGACCCGAAGTGCCTTTGACAATTCATAATGTTATTAACATAGTCAAAGGCAGGATGGCAAATGACTTAGAAAAACAGACCAAATGCTTAGCAGATTATCTACAGAGGAAAGTGTTCATACAGAAATTAATGACCCTTGGCCAGTAGATAACTGCTTTCATTGGGGAAAAAATACAAGAGAAAATAAATGATAAACAGGAATTGCTGAAAGATAAAACAGGAATTTTGTCATGAACTTACACCATATTTAAAATCTGCTTGCCAATGGAGGCAATAGATGATGAAATAACAAATTAAAACAACAGGTAAAAGGATCAAAGGAAAAAACAAAAACCTTAAAAGAAAAATTGAAATTAACATTATTAAAAAAAACTAAAATCTTTAGCAATTAAACTCATTCTGAAGTTAATAATATCACCTGATGATGGGGATGGTGATATTTGTAAAAGGTCTGATGAAATAATGGTGACAGTGTTGAATTTGATTTTCATGAAAGCACAGAACCCTCACCTCTGAGAGAGGAAGAAATTCCAGAATTTTAAATGAAACCTGTAAGTAAGACTGAACTTTCTGAAGAACTTAAAGGAAGTCAGAGGAGTAATAGGTCCACTCCTGTAGTAAACCCCTCAGGTTTAGCCAGGGCCCCTTGGAGAATAGAATGCTGACACAGCGGCAAAGAAGTTTCCTGTCTCCAGGGACATCCGCCTTGTACCTTATCCCTATAGCCATGTAAGGCAATATGTTGTTAACCCTACTACTGGTCACTTATGGTCACTCTAACACCTTTGCCATTGGTCAGGATTGGATCCGGGCCAAGGGTATAAAAGTAGCATACGGTACCCCTACTAACTCAGAAGAAGAAGAGCTGAGACCCTTCACGGACCCTCCAATAAAGCCATACTCGTGGAACAGCCAGCGTCTTCTGCTTCTCCTCTCTCTACCATCTGCTGGAGCCTTAGGCCAAGGGAAAAGCTACCTAGCAAGCAAAAGAGCTTGAAATCATAAGAGCTGCCTAATCACTAAGAGCTGAATATTCCCTGCTTGCTAGGGCTGTCCCGCGGCCTTGGTCTGAGAGCGAGCTGGCTTCTAGCACCCAGTCCTCTTGGGGACTGAGCTCTGGAGCTGTAACAGCTTGCATAGGATAAGACCAAGCAAGGCTCATTTAAGTGGCCACCCAACGTGTTGTCGGACCCTGGCCCCCAGGAGCGAAGTGTCACCTGAGCATCGGAGCCTTTCAGGGCCTCCTGTTATTGCCTGTTTGGGAAGTCTCTACTTCTGCGAAAGGACTTTTCGTTTTAGAAAATCCTCTCTGCGGAAGGCTCAATTCGACCCTCAAGAAACATCTGGACAAGATAAAGTCTGAGGAGAATTGAGGAGCAGACACCCTTCCACACACCCCTGACCCCAAAGGACGTAAGTATCGTAAGTATTAGGATTGCGCGCATACCTTTGGGTGCTCTAAAAACCTTTTTTATTTTTTCTTCTTTTTTTCTCGTTTTTCTGTGGAAAGGGCTTGTAAAATCATGGGTACTTGTTTAAGCACCCTAAGACTAACAACACGTGAGAGAGAGTTATATTTAACCATTGTAGAAACCTTATCTGTAAACAATTTCACTTTTTCTAAAGGTAGTCTGTCAAAAAAGACTATTAAAAAATTTGTATCTTGGATTGTGCTGAATTTCCCTGAAACTGATAAGACCACAATTACTGAAAATTCCTATTGGGATACAGTTGGAAACACCATTTATATGTCTCAAACAAAACAGGACTTTTCTGTTACTAACTTCTTACCTTTATTTCATATAATAACAAAAACGATTGAAAAATCGAACTCTGAAAAAAGTTCCAAACTAACAGATCTTTCCTCTTCATATGCTAATTGCGCTGATAAGATAACAGAGGAATGTGATTTGCATGCCGCACAGTCGCTGGGCTCTGCAGTGCTTCCTGCAGAAACCACCTCGGAGGAAGAGGCCAAGCAGCCCCCACCCACATACCCCCCCTTCGCGGGACCCTCGCTGCCCAACTCCCCGCTTCCTGCAGCCCCCCATCTCCCCGGCCCCGCTTCCTTCCCGTGTCCGGCCCCGGGGGCCTCGTTCACCGTCCCTGCCGCCATACCCTCTGAAATAAACAAGGGCCAGGAGACTTCTTCTCCTGTTTAATGCCTTTATTAAAAGTGATCAGCTCAGGATTGGGTAGCTCGGCGGGGCTGCAGTCTCCCGTCATCTCTCACCGGGCGACTCAGAGGAGAAGGATATGCACAGCTCTGTCTGCAAGGGGCAGAGCTGGGGGAATCCAGTCCTCGCTGGGAGCCTTTGGGGCGTGGTATTCCCATCAGATGGTGCCCCTCCCATTCCGTCAGCTTGGTCTCACCGCCGGGGTCAATTCCCATGGTCAGGGCGAGAGGGTCCGAAGGTGTTCCGCGTCTCTGCAGGCTCAGCACTCGGCTCCTCACGTCCAGACATCACTCCAGTCTCTCAACTCTTAGGTGGCTCGTTGTTTTTGGGGTTTCTCCGTGGGTTTGGAGTCGGGGGTTCCACAAAGCATTCTGGTCTTGGGAGTCACTTTGCATAACCCCCCCCCCCCCCACCCTCTCAGGTGTCTTCACTATTCTGGGAAAGGTACAGCTTAGCCTTGGGAAGGTCCCCACCCATTACAGTCTCAGGAGAAGGGCCATTAACTCGCCCCAGCCAGGGCTTTTACTAATACAAAAACAACCATTAACGACAACGACCCGTGATTACAATAACAAAGGCAGCAGCCCAGCAGTAGTGGTAACTTTTTCTCACAGAAAAAAATATTAACTGAATTTTTGTTCATAACAGTCCCCCCTCTATTTCTTTGATCGAGCTTAAATTCTAAGCTCGTATCAACTCCCAATTTTTTGTTTTGAATCTACTATAAATCTCTTGTGCACTTTGGTAATCATGGTTACTTAACCTTGTTACTTTCCTTGGTTTCTTCAGGTTGGTCTGCACGGCAAGTACTATTCTACTAAAACAGATAAACAAGCATAGTAAAAAGAGCAGTCCTCCAAGTACACACACAGTGAGAAAAACTACCTTTTCCCATACATCCTTTTTGAAAATCTCCAGGTTCTCCCACCCACTGGGATCAAGTGTAGGAGTTTGTTCTTCATTATTTACACATGCTAACCTTTTTATTTCGTTTGAAATGTTCTTAATAATTGAATTCTTTATTTTTAATACTGCCTGGAGCCGGATAACTTTGTTTAACATAGATATTGGGATCCGAATTTGGCTTTTACAGTCTTGGATTTTCTCAATTTCTATTCCACTTTGCTTGTTCTGTTTAATTTCTCCCAAATCATTATATATAGGAACTCCCAAACTTGATCCAGTTTCTTTGGGTAATAAGAAAATTGGTTTTATTACTCTAGTGGTGCAGCTGCCAGATACGATCAAACCTAGGGGTTGAGCTCCCCTGAAATGTGTTCTAAAGGGGTTTATCTCTTTTCCAGTACACTCATATAAATACTTGTAACAAACAATTTTTCTTACCATTTTCACCATTTCTTTGCTTTTTACTAGATCTGCTGAGCTTGTTTCAGCAGTATCCCATTCAAAGCACAACCAGGCTTCCCCTATAGGGCACTCTACTAGGAGTGGCTGCCTAAAAGTGGCAGTATAGTATGCTCTCCAATACACTCTCTTATTTTTCTGATAAAAGACCAATTGGGAGAGGTTAACACAATCAGGGTTAGAACTGATGTGGACTCTCGACAAGGAGCTCACTTCCTCCTCACAGAGGGTTGGTAGCATTCATTGCACGGCTCAGCTGGGCTCCCCTGAGCACCACCAGCAATCAGAGCCATCATTACTACCCTTCCCAAGAGTCCGGTATGGGTCATCTCACACAGCCTGCCCACCCGGCCTTGCCTCTTGGGGAATTTTACTGAGGAAAAGCTTCCAAGCTCTTTAGAGTCCCTTCTACCCGCTTTTCTGCTTAAACCTCTCTTGGTCTGTTCCCTACCAATTTTGGTTTCCCCTCCCAGGGGAGTGTTCTGCAGAGGATTAACCTGGAGTCTTTAGAAATAAATTGGAGAATTAACCAGAATTACTTATTTACAGTCTTAAACTTTTTACCAACATAATTTACACAGAACAGTCTTAAAACATTTTAAGCAATATTAGAACTCTTAACAAACAATTTTTTTCCCACACAGTTCAGTCTTTTTGACTCTTCCTTCTGAGAGTCAACTTTAAATCCTTTGGTCCTTTTACCACAGTGTACTCAGGTGTTTTATCTTGTGAAGCAGATGAATCTCGTCCAGCGCTGGGGGGGTGAGAGTGGTGTGGACTCTGGTCCAATGCCAGAGGGGGAAGCTGATGTTGGATCCGGTCCCGTACCTGGGGGTGAGACTGGCCCTTTTATTCTTGTGATATGAGTCCAACCTTTTTCTTTGGTCCGCACAGCTGAATTTGTGATCAGGAGCACCTGGAAGGGGCCTTCAAATTTAGGCATTAATGTTCCCGTAGTCCATGATTTTATCAAAACCCAATCTCCTGGACTAATGTTGTGAACTTTTGTGTCGAGAGGGGAAGTTTGAGGAAGGTATCCTTTCTTTCTAAGTCCCTCCAGAGTTCTTCCAATTATTTCTAACTACTTTCTGGTAGCTTCTTCCCCTTCCAGATAGTCTCCTGTGCTATAAGGTGTTAACAAGAATGGCAGCCCAAACATCATTTCATAAGGTGAAATTCTTATGTCAGCCCCGAGGTCTCGTTCTGATGTGCAATAGCGCTAGGGGCAAACACTTCAGCCAATTCATCTTTGTTTCTTCAATCAATTTAGTTAATACATTTTTGAGAGTTTTGTTCATTCGCTCCACCCTCCCAGAACTCTGGGGGTGCCATGGAGTACGCAACCTCCATTTCATTCCTAAAGCCTCAATTATATTTTGTAATGTTTGGGACACAAAATGTGGACCTCGGTCTGAGTCTATGGTGTTCACAATACCATATCTGGGGATAATATTCTCTAGGATTGCTTTTGCCACGACTTGAGCTGTTTCCCTCCTGGTCGGGAAGGCTTCTACCCAGTGTGTGAGATGATCAACTATAACCAGTAAATATCTGTATCCTTGCACTGGGGGGCATTTCAGTGAAATCTATCTGCATGCTTTGGAAGGGTCTCAAGGCTAATTCCCTTCCTCCAGGTGCTACTTTTCTCATAACTTTCTGGTTCACTTTTTGACAAATGATACACCCTCTGGTAACAGCTTTAGCCAGACTATATACCCCGATGCATAGGTTATTTCTTAGGAAATGATCACGTAGTCCTTGGACTCCCCAGTGAGTTAATTTATGTAGTTCTGTTAGCACTGTCCGAGCCAGTGCTTTATTCAAAAACACCCGTCCATCTGAGGTTAACCACTCTCCCTGTTGTCCTTGATGTAACTTTAAATCTTTTATTGCTTCTAATTCTTCTTCACTAAATATAGGTTCCTCCCCTTTTTCAGGTGTCATTTTTGTCTTCAAAATTTTTACTGGATCCCCTGGTTCTAGAGCTGCTTCTTTGGCTATCTGATCAGCCAGTCGGTTTCCTTTAACTTCTAAACTGTCTCCTCTTTGGTGCCCCTTTATATGGACCACTGCTATTTCTGTAGGTTTTTGTAGGGCTTCTAGTACTGATCAGACTAGGTTCTCATGGGCTAAGCTCTTTCCCTTTGAACTTAAATACCCACGTTCCTCCCACATTTTCCCAAATGTGTGAACTGTCCCATACGCATATTGGGAGTCTGTATAAATGGTTCCCCGGTCCCCCTCCAGTAAGTCCAGTCCCCTTTTCAGGGCATATATTTCACAACTTTGGGCTGACCAGCTTGGGAATAGTTTCCCTTTTTCTGCAATTTGTAATGTTTCTCCATCTATAGTGGCATAACCTGAAGCTCTTTTTCCATTTACTATTCTCGAAGAGCTATCTATGAATAAGCTTCTTCCAGTTGCTAGAGGCTGATCTTCCAAATCTTCTCTTACTCTTGTTTGGAGATAAACCAATTCTAGACAATCGTGTTCTAAATTCTCTATAGGCTCTCCCATTAGGAATTGTGCTGGATTGAGGGCATTTGATGTGATAAATTCTAAGTCCTCTGTATTCATTAGTATTATCTCATATTTTAATATTCTAGCATCGGTTAACCACTGCGGAGCTCTCTGTCTCAGTACTGCCTTAAGATCATGAGGGGTATGCACTTTAATTTTTCCCTGTAAGGTCAATTTTTGAGTCTCCTCTATCAGGATTGCAGTTGCTGCTACTGCCTGTATACAAACTGGCCAGCCTCTAGCCACTGGATCTAACAATTTGGAGATGTATGCCACGGGTTTCCTGCACCCTCCCCATTCTTGAGTTAATACTCCATAGGCTATGCCTCCTTCTGCACTCACAAACAGGTCAAAGGCCTTCCTGAGGTCTGGTAAGCTTAGGACCGGGGCAGAAGACAATTTGTTTTTTAAGTTTTCCAATTGTTGATCATCTTCAGCTGTCCAAATTAGGGGTTCTGGATCCACTAGTTTATTGTACAGAAATTTCACACTCTGTGTGTATTGATCCAACCATAACTTACAATACCCAAACAAGCCCAGGAGTTTTCTCACATCTCTTTTCGTTTTTGGGGCCGGGAGAGCTAAAATACCTGAAATCCTGTCAGGGCTCAGTTTCTTATACCCTCCCCCTATTATGTGCCCCAAGTATGTTACTTCTGATTGCACAAATTGTAGTTTCCCTTGGGAAACTTTTAGTCCTTTCTCCCCCAGAAAATTCAAAAGTTTAATACTAGTTTGTCTGACCTGATCTTTTTCCTTTCCTGATACCATCAGGTCATCAACATACTGCAAGATCTGCACTTCTTGTTCAGGGACAAATTGTTCCAACAAACTCTCGAAAGCTTGTCCAAAGAGATTGGGGGATTCAGTGAACCCCTGTGGTACCCCTACTAACTCAGAAGAAGAAGAGCTGAGACCCTTCACGGACCCTCCAATAAAGCCATACTCGTGGAACAGCCAGCGTCTTCTGCTTCTCCTCTCTCTACCATCTGCTGGAGCCTTAGGCCAAGGGAAAAGCTACCTAGCAAGCAAAAGAGCTTGAAATCATAAGAGCTGCCTAATCACTAAGAGCTGAATATTCCCTGCTTGCTAGGGCTGTCCCGCGGCCTTGGTCTGAGAGCGAGCTGGCTTCTAGCACCCAGTCCCCTTGGGGACTGAGCTCTGGAGCTGTAACAGCTTGCATAGGATAAGACCAAGCAAGGCTCATTTACACTCCATCCACAACATTATTGGTACAGTCATTGCAGGATACTCTTCCCTGGCCAGAAGTGCCTTTGACTACACATAACACCAGAGTGCAGAAAAATGCCAAATTCTGAAAATGTAGAGTACCGTACATGTACTTGTAGATTATATATATTTATCTTCTTGTGTGATGAAACTTGGCTATGAGTTTTCATTTCGGCTGAAACTGAATAACTGCAGAATCTGTTTATATGGATCTGCATGGTGAGAATATGTAATTTGATCTTGTGTGCTTTTTTGGTTTTTTTAGGTTTTTTTTTCCTTTGGTAAAAGTGAAAATTGCCATTCATTTTAGCAACCGTGGTTAACAGTAAAACAGCTGTGCAGCTTCATTTAAAGGCTACAAATTGTTTCACATTCTTTTTTAAATGAATCAAGAATTGTGACTTTTAAAAAAACATATAATTGATGACTTGTCCAGACATCCCAAAGGATTGTTGAAATAAATTTCTAGCTGCTCACTATACTTATAGGAAATACATATTCATGAAAGAACATGATTTTTTAATAACAAATTTCTCCCATCTGGTACGAGAAATTGAAGAATCATTGTCAAGATTTTTATCCTGAACTCATTGGTATATTGCAACTTAGAAAGTTTAACCTCATGCAGAGATCTGCACGGGGTCTTAGAAGTAGACTGTCTTATTAGAAAATGCACAAATACTGAAGAAATTTCATCAGAACAATACTCTTAAAATTGCAAGTCACAAAGTTGTTAGGAAAAACTTAAATGGTTCTTCTACATTCAGCATTTTCATGATACTTGTAAATATCCATGGTCACCATAGATAAAATAGAATAATAAAATAAAATAGCCATTAATTGATTTTCAAGTTATTTTCTTCAGTTACACCCTGTCTTTATTGCACTGATCATTTGGCTTTAGCCGTCTGATTTCTCCAAGTCATAAAATATCAATAGCTTATTAAAATTAACAGAAATATTAGCAGTGATTGAGAACAGAAGAGATAACAAAGCAATTTCAAAACTGTTTGGAGTAGGAGCAACTTTTATAAGAGCTGGAATAAAACAACCACCAGTCCTTTTTTTTTAGTGGCAGTGGTTATTTTATGATAGGTTAGTAGTAGCATGCCTTGGTGCAAAATATCTAGGAATGATGAAAAGCAATTTTTTGATCTCTCACAGTATTTTCAAATATATTCTAAAGAGCACCAAAAGGGTGAACTCACATGCCTCACTTTATCTTGCTTACAGAGTGCTTATTTGATTCTATTATTTGTATTTCACACTGTATGTGGGAAATGGATTTGTAGAAAATTCTGACCGCAGACCCATACAGTATGCACCTGTATGCAAACTTTAATATAAGAAATGCTGACTCAGAAATGCCACAGAAGAGGACAGATATTGTTGAGAGAGAAATGGAGCTAGAAAAAATGTTTCAAAGGATGGCCTTGCAAATAAGACTAGATACTTTGAAGAAATAGAACTATGAAAATGCATTGTAGTAGGACCCACAAGAGGTAGTTTTAGATGATTGCCTTTAAGGCATCTACAGCATGGTGTGGCAAAAAAGCTGATAGGCCAATAAATGCTTATAGTGTATTGGAATTAGGAAATAGCTGGCTTCTGATTGTGATGGCATGAATTATAACATCTGTATTGTCTCACTCTTCTCATGAGATTGAAAATGAAGTAAAAGTTTTTAAAACACCTTTCAGTTGCCCCATCTCTGGGTCAGGAAAAGGATATCGTCCGACAACTGTATCGTTCTATTTCTTAACAAACATAAGAAGTTGAAATTAGATGTTTCAAGAAAAGAGGACAGATACTCCATTCAAAAAGTTCAATTTCTAAGTTAATTTCTTATTCTGCATGAAACTATGAAGGCATCATTCAATTTCCACTCTAGATAAACTAAAACTAGATAATGAGAAGGGAAAAAAAAGGGAAAATGGTGACTGGTAGCAGCAGGTCCATCATCTGAAGATGATGAGATATGAGATAAACAACTATGAAGAAATTGATTTTATGCCATAGTATCTGGCAAAGCATATTTTCTTTCTTGGTCATGGAAACCTTCTTTTCAGTATCTATATGAAGATTCCCAAGCAAAATATTCTTGCATAGTAAAATAGTGAATATTTGCCCAAATGCTACCTTTTTTTTTTGAGATTTAATGACACAGAAGTTTATATCTTTCCACCCTTACTTCTTCAGTATTTTGATCAAGTTCTCTATATTTACATTTGTTTTAGTTAAATTTTACTCCAGTTGCATGCATTGAATTCTGCTAACGTTAGGTGATTTTAGCATAGATCACAATTGGACTTCAGATATTTTCTGATTTGCTTTTTCTTTTTTTCGTTTTTGGAGGCTAATAGAAAGGGGAACAGCACTTGTCTTCACTTGGTAAATGAAAGAATTTATAATCCTAGTTTGCCATTACTATACTGGCTATGTGAGAAAAAAAAAAAAAGTAGCTATACCCAAATATATTTTTGGTTTATAAGTTAAAATTCACGGCTGGTGCAATCTTGTCCTTTGGTGAGCAGCAGAAGACTAACTGCTTGGAAATATATGTTTTGGTTTGGGTGTTTTGGTAAACTCAAGGTAAGTCGTGTCTGGAAAGAATGATTTCCAGACTGTACATGAGAGAGGATAAATGTTAAGCCACTGGGGATTGAACAATTCTAGCTCTTTCTCTGGCAGTAGATTTTTTAACAGGAACTCCCATGAGAACTCCCAGCTCCTGTCCTCTGTAAAATCTGCAAGTAGTAGGCGTATATATTGGTTATGTTGGGTATTTCAGTGCAAAACACCCCCTGCAATCTCCAGCTGAAAATGCAGATGCTGAAGTACCAGATGAGTAACAATGTTGTAAAAATGTGGTTCTTTTGTTTTCCTGCTAAAGGCATTCACATCAGTTACTGTGTGACATGATAAACCTGTAATGAAGTGCTGAATTTTATTTGCTTACTTACCTGTAATATTTCAGGGGTGATAGCCTAGTCATACAGCAATCTAGCTTTTCTTTTCTGATAGACTAGAACTATTACTGATGATGTTAAGCAGGAAAGTGAAACTTTAAAAGAAATTCTGAGATTTTAAACCCCACCATAAATTCTTAATAGTAGGAATCTTGGAATGGAGTGCTTCTGCATGTGTACATTTTGATGTCATTTGAAGTAAATTCCCACTGCATTTTCATATTTGGGTGAATCAGGGAGAAAGTGATAATCCCAAAGATGACAGGTTAGTAGCTGAAAATTAGAACTGGGATTAAAGAACAATAGTGCTGTCAAAAAGGAGTACTTGCTGAGAAATAATAAGAGTAGTTCTAGAGACAGCAGGCAGCAAAAAGCATTAAGTCAGTTCATCAATATAATAAATTGCTTGGAATTTCTTTTGTTTTTCAAATTTAAAAAAGTCTCTTCTCTATTAACCACTGGCTAGTTGACATGCTGAATTTACACAGCAAGCATTAAGTTCTTTGCTAGTGTTACTTACAGCAAGTCTTCATTGGTGGAAGTAGATATTGATGACTCCTACAGCAAGGGATATTTATAAGTCCCATGAAATGAACTAGATTATATCTTCTTATTTGGGAAAACAATTATTAATGGAAGTCTACTTTGATGGTCTTAATGGAGAAGAAAAATCCGTTTGTGGTCCTTAAGAGGGAACAGCTACTGTTCTTCTCAGTGAGGAGGACTCATTCCCTTTCATTAACTTCCTTGCAAGTTAAATATCCTAACCTTACAGCCTAGTATCTCTTATATTATTCCAGGCACTTTAGTGGCATTGTAGTGTCATTGAAATAAGAAAGGACACTGCATTATGTTTTCCACTTTAAATCTCTTGTATCTCAGATGTGAAACAAGATTTTATATTAAAATACCAACATTTCTTTTAAAAACATCTGAATATTTGGAAGAGAGGTTTTTATGTACATTACACTCATGTTGTTTTCCTACAGCTATATAGGTGGGGTTTTATGAGCTATTTAAGACTTTTTACTTTTCCCTGAAAATGCCTCAGCATAAAAAAAATCCTCAAAAATTGCAAAGAAATCTTATTTTTGTATTTGCCTTCTTGTTATATCATCGTGTCTTTCCTACATATACTATGAGAGATAATATTTTCTATTTTTGTTGCACAGGAAAATAGCAAATAAGTATTTTGTCAAAGGCTGTTGGGTAAATACTGTAGTGTTAGCACAGCCAATGCCAGATGTGGAGACCATGACTGATTAAACTCATTAATAAACTCCTCTCACACAAACACTACACTTGGCAATTTGTAAAAATCAACAATTCTTGTTTTCACATTTAATGTGGTATGTTACTAAAGCTTCTCAGTATTCTTCTTTGTTTTCCTTCCCAAAAATGAAGGTACCCCTCCCTGTTCACATAAGAAGGGAATTATACTAGAGTCAGGTAAATCAACAGGAAGAAAAATTAATGGGGTATAGAAAGAATGTTCTGGTAATCTACTTTGCTATCAAAGTCTCACCGTATCCTTATATCAGGAATCATCAATATGAAAGCCTTCCACCCAAAGATGTTACACCATAGACATAGCCATAAACTTCAATGCTATTAGGTTTTAATGGTAATATCTGAAATTCTTCTGTATATTATATATGTAGGTAAAGAGTGGCTTGACTGGTGCTATAATCTCCTTTTTTTTGCATGCGGGGGTGACATGTTAAAATGTTATTTTAACAAGGGCATGGCACATCTCTGGGGCATGGACACTGAAGTTTTTGCGGGCAGTTCGTGCAGACAGGGTAAGCAGGCAGGGTTGCAGAGTTTCTTGCTTCTAAGGTGTGTTCATCACGCAGCAATTGACAGAACTAGAGGATACAGTCTCAAGCTGTGCCAAGGGAAATATAGGTTGGAAATTAGGAAAAAGCTTTTCATGCAAAGAGTGATAAAGTTCTGGAATGGTCTGCCCGGGGAGGTGGTGAAGTGTTTAAAAAAGGACTGGATGTGGCACTCAGTACTATGGTATAGTTGAGGTGTTTGGGAACAAGTTGGACTTGATGATCTTGAAGGTCTCTTCCATCCTTGTGATTCTGTGCTGCTATGACTGCGCTCATGCCACAGCGCCCCCTACAGCTGCAGGGGAACCATCACAGCTGATGCGCCTGAATGGGAGGCACCAGTGCCCCTGCTGGCTGTGATCGTAACTGCACTGATGGGGAAAGTGCCTGCAGTTGAGAAGGCTGTTGTTGGGTCTCTGTTTTTTCCTGTTTGTTGTTGCTGCTGTTGCTGCTGTTTGCTTGCCTTGTTTTACATGTATATATATGTATATTCTAGTAAAGACTTGTTATTTCTTTTCCCATATCTTTGCCTGAAAGCCTCATAATTTCAAACTTACAATAATTTGAAGAGAATGGGATCATATTTTCCATTCCAAGGGATGTTTCCATCTTCCTATTGTTATGAACAAAAATTCAGTTAATATTTTTTTCTGTGAGAAAAAGTTACCACTACTGCTGGGCTGCTGCCTTTGTTATTGTAATCACGGGTCGTTGTCGTTAATGGTTGTTTTTGTATTAGTAAAAGCCCTGGCTGGGGCGAGTTAATGGCCCTTCTCCTGAGACTGTAATGGGTGGGGACCTTCCCAAGGCTAAGTTGTACCTTTCCCAGAATAGTGAAGACACCTGAGAGGGTGGGGGGGGGGGGGGTTATGCAAAGTGACTCCCAAGACCAGAATGCTTTGTGGAACCCCCGACTCCAAACCCACGGAGAAACCCCAAAAACAACGAGCCACCTAAGAGTTGAGAGACTGGAGTGATGTCTGGACATGAGGAGCCGAGTGCTGAGCCTGCAGAGACGCGGAACACCTTCGGACCCTCTCGCCCTGACCATGGGAATTGACCCCGGCGGTGAGACCAAGCTGACGGAATGGGAGGGGCACCATCTGAGGGGATCAGCAGGCCCTAAAGGCTCCCAAGAGGATCTGATCCCCAGCTCTGCCCCTGGTGGACAGAGCTGTGCATATCCTCCTCCTCTGAGTCGCCCTGGGAGACGACGGGACGCTGCAGACCCGCCGAGCCGCCCAATCCTGAGCTGATCACTTTTAATAAAGGCATTAAACAGGAGAAGAAGTCTCCTGGCCCTTGTTTATTTCAGCTGGGGGCACTTGTCCGGGATAGCCATGCCGCAAGAGGACTCAGGACTGGCCATCTTGGATCTTCAGAGGACAGCTGGCTACCAGGACCAAGAGGGACCGGCTCAGGACAGCGACGCAGAGGAGCACCGGAGCACCGGACTGGTGAGAAATCCGGTGGCGGGAGTGGGAGACGTGCGCATGTGTGTGTGAGTGAGACGAGGGCCGGCAGCCGGACCTTCGAAGCGAGAGTGGACCTCTCAGTACCGCGTTTCCTGACTCCTGCGAAGGGGCAGGCTGGGAACAGGGGGACGCGAGTGGAATTAGTGCGAGTGAGTTGTCTCCCAAGGGGGAATAAAGGGACCCCCCACTCCGGGCGTGCGGAGTGAATTACTGTGTATGAGTGGCACGCACCCCAAAGTCCTGACAAAGGGAGGTCAGGCACTTTTGTAAGTCTCGAGAAGGATTCAGGTGATTCACAAGCCCTGCAGGCAAAGTAAGTCCTGACACAGGAGTCAGGCACAAACCCCAGCAAAGGAGGCTGCGGTTTGCTTTTAAGTCCTGATACGGTGAAGCCTAAAAATTGGCAGGTTAGGCAAACTAAAAAATCAGGCAGTTGTTTTTCCTGACTGAGGGTGTCAGGCACGACCCGGATTCTTAGGCCGTGGCTTCGTGTGTTTAAGTCCCGATAGATGTAAGACCTGACGCTGGGAAGTTGGGCAATCAAGAGATTGGGCAGTTGTTTCAGTATAAAGTCCTGAGCATCAGGCAGAAATTTGAAGTTCAGTGGAGGAGGCTGGAGCTCCTCAAAGAAGGTGTTTTTTGAAATTTCTGGTCAGTAGAGGCACCTTCGGGATTTTTTATTGCGACTTGAAAAATGGGATGTTGTAGTAGTAAAAAGACTGGCAAGAGACTGAGGGATATACCTCCTAGTAGTCCCTTAGGAGAACTGTTAGTAAAATGGGATTCTATAGAGGCCACGGAGGGATTAGATAAAGTGAAAATGATCCATTATTGTATGGAAGCATGGCCAGAATTAGAGTTGCAAGGAGGATGGCCTTGGTGTGGGACCAAGGATAAGTGGATGTGCCAACAATTAAATAATTATCTGACAGCTCGAAGAGATACTGATCCTGAGCAATTATTGTATGTGGCTTGCTGGTTAAAGAGTGCTGTTGGGGATGATGGGGTGTGAATTTGTAAGGTACAGAGGAAGAAAGAGGGGAATGAAGGAGGGGATGATAGAACTAGTAAAAAATGGGACCCCCTGGATTATTTGCCTCCTTCTGCCCCTCCACCTTATAATCCTCTTCTTCAAGCACCTCAAATGGCAGGTCCGGTTCCTCCCTCGGCTGCCATCTCATTACCACCTGCTCAAACTCCTTCTTCTACCTCTTCAGCTTCTGCTATGATGAACCCAGTATCTCCTCCAGTTCCTTCTGCATCACCACAAGCGCCTACTCCACTTGCTGCATTCTCCACCCCTTCTCCAGCTCCGCTTAATATCTACTCAGGCTCTTCTCCCCCTCCTATTGCTGTCCCTTTACCTCCTCCTAGTTGGGACACAAATGTCTCCTCGCCCAGTAAACAGCTATCAGCAAATACACCTGCTGATGGGCAGAACATTCAGGGTAACCCAGAGAACCCTCAAAGTAGCTTGGCATCTGAAGATGGGCCTTACTGTAGCACCAGATCCAAGACCTCCAAGGCAGAGAAACTCTTTCCCCTCAGAGAGGTTCCTATGGGAGGAATAGCGGGAGGTGTTGGCTTTGTGAATGCTCCCCTAACTGCTTCTGAGGTGAGAGGATTCAAGAAAGAGTTGGGGCATTTAGTTGAGGACCCAGTGGGCATAGCCAACCAAGTGGATCAATTTCTAGGTCCAAATATCTACACTTGGGGGGAGATGAATTCCATCCTGAGTATATTATTTTCCCCAGAAGAGGTCCAGATGATAAGGGCGGCTGGCATAAAAATTTGAGAGAAAGATAACAGTCCAGGACCCCAGGTGCCAACAGGTGAACAGAAGTTGCCACTAACAGAGCCCAACTGGAACCCTAATCAGGAGGAGGGGAGGAAGGCCATGAGGGAATATAGGTCTTTGATAATACGGGGGATCAAAGAGTCAGTTCCCAAAGGAACTAATACCCAATTGGCATTTAAGGGTACACAGGAGAAGGATGAAGCTCCTGCTGCCTGGCTTAATCACCTAAGGCGGAATTTCCAGTTGTACTCTAGAATAGACCCAGACACCCCAGAAGGTCAAATGCTACTAAACCGTCCAATTTGTTACCAAATCTTGGCCTGATATACGGAGAAAACTGGAAAAGATGGAAGATTGGCAAGAGAAGGACATTAATGAGTTATTAAAAGAGGCATTGAAGGTGTATTTAAGGAGGAAGGAAGAAAAAGTAAAGGCCAAGGCTAAGATCATGGTTGCTGTAGCTAGAGAAAGTGCAGGGTGGGCAGGTCCACCACCAGGAGGAGGCAAGGATAGGCCAGTACTGACCGGTGCACGAAGGACGGAGAGACCTCAAGAAGTTCCTTTGAGAGGACGACAGTGTTATTACTGTGGGGAGGCAGGACACATCAGGAGGTTTTGTAAAAAGCTCAGTCTCGATGAGGCAATAGCCAAGGAACAGGACAATTTAGGAAGGATTCTTAAGGGGGAGGACTAGGGGTGTCAAGGGCTTTTTACTATAGGGGACCCGATGAAACATCTAGAAGAGCCCTTGGTAAACTTTGAAGTGGGACCCCTAAATGAAGAATTTGAATTTTTGGTTGATACAGGGGCAGATAAGTCCTGTCTCAACAAAATACCACAAGGTATGGAAATTGGGAGACAATTTTGTGAAGTATTGGGTGCAGAAGGGAGACCATTTAGAGCATCTGTGATTGAAGAAGTGAAAATAATTGGAAACTCAAGGCAATGTAAAGCTAATTTTCTTTATCTGCCTAACTTAGAAAAAAGTTTGTTAGGAAGGGATCTGCAAGTCCATTTGGGGGTTGGGATTGTTCCAAGGGAAGGGAGAATGGTAGTACAAGTGATGAAGCTGTCTCAAGGAGATGTTGCAGAAATAAATCCTGAGGTATGGGCTGAGGGGGGAAGGAGAGGCTTATTAGACATCCCACCGATAACAATAAAAATGCAGGATGATACCTCACCCATACGGGTTAAACAGTATCCGATTTCCCTAGAAGGAAAGAAGGGGCTTGCTATAGTCATCGAGCAACTGTTGCAGGAGGGAATTTTAGAACCCTGCATGTCACCACATAATACCCCTATACTGGCAGTTAAAAAGGCTGAAGGGAAATATAGGCTGGTACAAGATTTGAGGGAAGTCAACAAAAGAACCATTGCCAGACATCCAGTTGTGCCCAACCCATATAGTCTCCTAAGCAGAATTCCAAGAGAACATGCTTGGTTGCCTGTCATAGATTTGAAGGATGCTTTCTGGGCGTGTCCTCTGGCAACAGAATGTAAGGATTGGTTTGCCTTTGAATGGGAGGACCTGAGTACGAAAAGGAGACAACAGTTAAGGTGGACCCGATTACCACAGGGGTTCACTGAATCCCCCAATCTCTTTGGACAAGCTTTAGAGAGTTTGTTGGAACAATTTGTCCCTGAACAAGAAGTGCAGATCTTGCAGTATGTTGATGACCTGATGGTATCAGGAAAGGAAAAAGATCAGGTCAGACAAACTAGTATTAAACTTTTGAATTTTCTGGGGGAGAAAGGACTAAAAGTTTCCCAAGGGAAACTACAATTTGTGTAATCAGAAGTAACATACTTGGGGCACATAATAGGGGGAGGGTATAAGAAACTAAGCCCTGACAGGATTTCAGGTATTTTAGCTCTCCCGGCCCCAAAAACGAAAAGAGATGTGAGAAAACTCCTGGGCTTGTTTGGGTATTGTAAGTTATGGTTGGATCAATACACACAGAGTGTGAAATTTCTGTATAATAAACTAGTAGATCCAGAACCCCTAATTTGGACAGCTGAAGATGATCAACAATTGGAAAACTTAAAAAACAAATTGTCTTCTGCCCCGGTCCTAAGCTTACCAGACCTCAGGAAGAGCTTTGACCTGTTTGTGAGTGCAGAAGGAGGGATAGCCTATGGAGTATTAACTCAGGAGTGGGGAGGGTGCAGGAAACCCGTGGCATACATCTCCAAATTGTTAGATCCAGTGGCTAGAGGCTGGCCAGTTTGTATACAGGCAGTAGCAGCAACTGCAATCCTGATAGAGGAGACTCAAAAATTGACCTTACAGGGAAAAATTAAAGTGCATACCCCTCATGATCTTAAGGCAGTACTGAGACAGAGAGCTCCGCAGTGGTTAACCGATGCTAGAATATTAAAATATGAGATAATACTAATGAATACAGAGGACTTAGAATTTATCACATCAAATGCCCTCAATCCAGCACAATTCCTAATGGGAGAGCCTATAGAGAATTTAGAACATGACTGTCTAGAATTGGTTTATCTCCAAACAAAAGTAAGAGAAGATTTGGAAGACCAGCCTCTAGCAACTGGAAGAAGCTTATTCATAGATGGCTCTTCGAGAATAGTAAATGGAAAAAGAGCTTCAGGTTATGCCATTATAGATGGAGAAACATTACAAATTGCAGAAAAAGGGAAACTATTCCCAAGCTGGTCAGCCCAAAGTTGTGAAATATATGCCCTGAAAAGGGGACTGGACTTACTGGAGGGGGACCGGGGAACCATTTATACGGACTCCCAGTAGGCATATGGGACAGTTCATACATTTGGGAAAATGTGGGAGGAACGTGGGTATTTAAGTTCAAAGGGAAAGAGCTTAGCCCATGAGAACCTAGTCCGATCAGTACTAGAAGCCCTACAAAAACCTACAGAAATAGCAGTGGTCCATATAAAGGGGCACCAAAGAGGAGACAGTTTAGAAGTTAAAGGAAACCGACTGGCTGATCAGATAGCCAAAGAAGCAGCTCTAGAACCAGGGGATCCAGTAAAAATTTTGAAGACAAAAATGACACCTGAAAAAGGGGAGGAACCTATATTTAGTGAAGAAGAATTAGAAGCAATAAAAGATTTAAAGTTACATCAAGGACAACAGGGAGAGTGGTTAACCTCAGATGGACGGGTGTTTTTGAATAAAGCACTGGCTCGGACAGTGCTAACAGAACTACATAAATTAACTCACTGGGGAATCCAAGGACTATGTGATCATTTCCTAAGAAATAACCTATGCATCGGGGTATATAGTCTGGCTAAAGCTGTTACCAGAGGGTGTATCATTTGTCAAAAAGTGAACCAGAAAGTTATGAGAAAAGTAGCACCTGGAGGAAGGGAATTAGCCTTGAGACCCTTCCAAAGCATGCAGATAGATTTCACTGAAATGCCCCCCAGTGCAAGGATACAGATATTTACTGGTTATAGTTGATCATCTCACACACTGGGTAGAAGCCTTCCCGACCAGGAGGGAAACAGCTCAAGTCGTGGCAAAAGCAATCCTAGAGAATATTATCCCCAGATATGGTATTGTGAACACCATAGACTCAGACCGAGGTCCACATTTTGTGTCCCAAACATTACAAAATATAATTGAGGCTTTAGGAATGAAATGGAAGTTGCATACTCCGTGGCACCCCCAGAGTTCTGGGAGGGTGGAGCGAATGAACAAAACTCTCAAAAATGTATTAACTAAATTGATTGAAGAAACAAAGATGAATTGGCTGAAGTGTTTGCCCCTAGCGCTATTGCGCATCAGAACGAGACCTCGGGCTGACATAAGAATTTCACCTTATGAAATGATGTTTGGGCTGCCATTCTTGTTAACACCTTATAGCACAGGAGACTATCTGGAAGGGGAAGAAGCTACCAGAAAGTAGTTAGAAATAATTGGAAGAACTCTGGAGGGACTTAGAAAGAAAGGATACCTTCCTCAAACTTCCCCTCTCGACACAAAAGTTCACAACATTAGTCCAGGAGATTGGGTTTTGATAAAATCATGGACTACGGGAACATTAATGCCTAAATTTGAAGGCCCCTTCCAGGTGCTCCTGATCACAAATTCAGCTGTGCGGACCAAAGAAAAAGGTTGGACTCATATCACAAGAATAAAAGGGCCAGTCTCACCCCCAGGTACAGGACTGGATCCAACATCAGCTTCCCCCTCTGGCATTGGACCAGAGTCCACACCACTCTCACCCCCCGGCGCTGGACAAGATTCATCTGCTTCACAAGATAAAACACCTGAGTACACTGTGGTAAAAGGACCAAAGGATTTAAAGTTGACTCTCAGAAGGAAGAGTCAAAAAGACTGAACTGTGTGGGAAAAAAATTGTTAAGAGTTCTAATATTGCTTAAAATGTTTTAAGACTGTTCTGTGTAAATTATGTTGGTAAAAAGTTTAAGACTGTAAATAAGTAATTCTGGTTAATTCTCCAATTTATTTCTAAAGACTCCAGGTTAATCCTCTACAGAACACTCCCCTGGGAGGGGAAACCAAAATTGGTAGGGAACAGACCAAGAGAGGTTTAACCAGAGAAATGGGTAGAAGGGACTCTAAAGAGCTTGGAAGCTTTTCCTCAGTAAAATTCCCCAAGAGGCAAGGCCGGGTGGGCAGGCTGTGTGAGATGACCCATACCGGACTCTTGGGAAGGGTAGTAATGATGGCTCTGATTGCTGGTGGTGCTCAGGGGAGCCCAGCTGAGCCGTGCAATGAATGCTACCAACCCCTCTGTGAGGAGGAAATGAGCTCCTTGTCGAGAGTCCACATCAGTTCTAACCCTGATTGTGTTAACCTCTCCCAATTGGTCCTTTATCAGAAAACAAGAAGAGTGTATTGGAGAGCATACAATACTGCCACTTTTAGGCAGCCACTCCTAGTAGAGTGCCCTATAGAGGAAGTCTGGTTGTGCTTTGAATGGGATACTGCTGAAACAAGCTCAGCAGATCTAGTAAAAAGCAAAGAAATGGTGAGAATGGTAAGAAAAACTGTTTCTTACAAGTATTTATATGAGTGTACTGGAAAAGAGATAAACCCCTTTAGAACACATTTCAGGGGAGCTCAACCCCTAGGTTTGATCGTATCTGGCAGCTGCACCACTAGAGTAATAAAACCAATTTTCTTATTACCCAAAGAAACTGGATCAAGTTTGGGAGTTCCTATATATAATGATTTGGGAGAAATTAAACAGAACAAGCAAAGTGGAATAGAAATTGAGAAAATCCAAGACTGTAAAAGCCAAATTCGGATCCCAATATCTATGTTAAACAAAGTTATCCGGCTCCAGGCAGTATTAAAAATAAAGAATTCAATTATTAGGAACATTTCAAACGAAATTAAAAGGTTAGCATGTGTAAATAATGAAGATCAAACTCCTACACTTGATCCCAGTGGGTGGGAGAACCTGGAGATTTTCAAAAAGGATGTGTGGGAAAAGGTAGTTTTTCTCACTGTGTGTGTACTTGGAGGATTGCTCTTTTTACTATGCTTATTTATCTGTTTTAGTAGAATAGTACTTGCCGTGCAGACCAACTTGAAGAAACCAAGGAAAGTAACAAGGTTAAGTAACCATGATTACCAAAGTGCACAAGAGATTTATAGTAGATTCAAAACAAAAATTGGGAGTTGATGCGAGCTTAGAATTTAAGCTCGATCAAAGAAAAAGAGGGGGGACTGTTATGAACAAAAATTCAGTTAATTTTTTTTCTGTGAGAAAAAGTTACCACTACTGCTGGGCTGCTGCCTTTGTTATTGTAATCACGGGTCGTTGTCGTTAATGGTTGTTTTTGTATTAGTAAAAGCCCTGGCTGGGGCGAGTTAATGGCCCTTCTCCTGAGACTGTAATGGGTGGGGACCTTCCCAAGGCTAAGTTGTACCTTTCCCAGAATAGTGAAGACACCTGAGAGGGTGGGGGGGTTATGCAAAGTGACTCCCAAGACCAGAATGCTTTGTGGAACCCCCGACTCCAAACCCACGGAGAAACCCCAAAAACAACGAGCCACCTAAGAGTTGAGAGACTGGAGTGATGTCTGGACATGAGGAGCCGAGTGCTGAGCCTGCAGAGACGTGGAACACCTTCGGACCCTCTCGCCCTGACCATGGGAATTGACCCCGGCGGTGAGACCAAGCTGATGGAATGGGAGGGGTACCATCTGAGGGGATCAGCAGGCCCTAAAGGCTCCCAAGAGGATCTGATCCCCAGTTCTGCCCCTGGTGGACAGAGCTGTGCATATCCTCCTCCTCTGAGTCGCCCTGGGAGACGACGGGACGCTGCAGACCCGCCGAGCTGCCCAATCCTGAGCTAATCACTTTTAATAAAGGCATTAAACAGGAGAAGAAGTCTCCTGGCCCTTGTTTATTTCACTATTGCTAATCAAATTTTCATATCACTGCAATACAAAATTTGTACATTTTCTGAATGAATTTTTCTAAGAACTTGCTCCTCTGAATCTTTGATATCTGAATCTTCATCTGAATTAAAATTTTAATAATAAGAGTAAAAAATATTTTGCTTTGTATACTGCAAAATACAAACTTTCCATTACAGCTTTCTGCTATTCAGTAAGAGCTATTCAAAGACTGACTTTATAGTAAGCTGCATACAAGATCTTAGATAAAAATTACTACATGTTATCAGATATCACAAAGCCTCCCTAATATAAAGGCCACCCTTTGGTGGAGGGGTGGCCATACCCATTTTTACAGGGTATGTCTTAGTGGCTCTGTAGGACAGGAGACAGTAACTCTTCAGTGTTTTAATTTTCTGACCAATTTTTCTGTTATTCTTCAAAAATTTTCTTTTGGCTTAGATTCTCGAGAGTAACTCATGTTTCCTTATAACCATGTTAGGGTCTGGAATATTGTTTTGTTATTTATTTCCCCCCAGTTTTGAGGATCAGTCTTTACTGCCTGCTTGTATTATATGCACAAACACACACAGGAGCAGATGAACAAGAATAATAGAAATCTTAGCTGTACAAAATTTCAGAAAATGACATTTAGAATTGGTAATTCCTTATTGAATTTTTTTTAAAAGTAAGAAATTAAAATTTCATTTTTCCATCAAATTTCAAGAATTTAATTGTCTTTTGGCCTTTAAAGTGTTTAAACTTCACAGTATAAATTGATATATATATTTTTAGGACAGAACTGAAGGAATGCTTGCTCTTGTTGCACTTGAGTCATAACCTGATGTTTAACATCTCATCTGTTAAACCTGGGGACAGCCAAAGGTGTCTTTGTGGCTTGATTTTTATTTATCTTCATTCTCAATTGAAAACTGAAAATTCAGACAGAAAAATTGTATCTGAATTGTAGGAAAATTTTGGTATTGGCATTATAAAGGGGCATGGTTTGGGAAGGAGAATTGTTTCATCTAAAGTCTAGTTAATATAACTTTAATTATTATAGTACTTGAGTAAGTAAAATTGAAAGGATAAGTGAACCATTTTAATCAACATAATTCCTGCATTCAAAGGCCAGAGTGTGTTGTTTGAAGGTAAAGGAAAGAAATTGTAGAAACATAAAAATATGTTTGGAAACCTATTCTCACTTCTTATAACTGTAGCTCTCCAAGGCCCATGCTTTTCATGTGGTGTTTCCTATGCAAAACATTTCTGTTTCAGTGCAATGAGGTGCAATTTCATTAAAGACTTGTCTATGTGTTTGTTTTCCTTCCCAAACAGATGAAGCATGAAGCTGCTTTAACTAATACCATTCAGCTGCAGAGAAGCAGAAGACATTTTACATAAGACCACAGTAATACCTTGGCTAGGAGAGTGAATCAGTTGATTTTTGAGAGAAAACTGTGTTGTCTGGGCAGAGTTGTGTTGTATGAAGGGGAATTCTATTGGTTTTGAGAGGCAAGGTTTTGGTTGTGAGGGGACTACAGGGGTGTCTACTGTGAAAAGATACAAGAAACATCTTCTGTGTCTCTTGGAGCCACTGCCAGCCAGCTCCAAGAGGGACCTGACACTGGCCAAGGCTGAGCTCATCAACAACAGTGGCAGCAAAACTAAAACAAATTTAAGAAGGAAGAAATATTGCTGTGAAACAGAAGAGGAGGAGTGAGAATATGAGAGAGAAGCAACCCTGCAGGCACCAAAGTCAGTGGAGAAGGAGGAGGAGAAGGTGCTCCAGGTGCAGGAGTTGAGATTCCACTACAGACTGTGGTGAAGACCATGGTGAGGCAGCTTTGCATCTGCAACCCATGGATGAACTCTCAGTGGAGCCTGTGGAGGATTTCTGAAAAAAAGACTGAGAGCTTGTGGGCAGCCCATGATGGAACAATTTATGAGGAATTTAGTCTGTGGGAGGGACCCCATACTAGAGCAAGGGAAGAGTATGATGAAACAGGAGTGTCAGAGAAAAGATGAGATATACTGACTGCAGTTCCCATTTCCATGACCATGCACAACTGAGGGGAGGAGTTAGTGAAAACTGGCAGTAAAGTCAAGCCTGGGAAGAAGGAAGAGGTCAGAGGAAGTTGTTTTTAAGATTTGGTTTTATTTTCTCACTATCCTCATCTGATTCAATTTGTAATAAATTAAAACTAGTTTCCCAAAGTTGAGTCTCTTTTGTCCATGACAAGTGTCTCCCTGTCCTTATCCTGACCCATAAGCCTTTCATTACATCTTCCCACTATGTTCAGTTAAGGAGGAGAGTGATAGAGCAACTTGGTTGGTATCTGGTGTTTGTATGGGGTCAACCCACCTCAGGACCAAAGAACCTACTCCTTCTAAATCAAAGAAACGTGTAAAGTTGTGCTTCCCTCTGTTCCATCATGTTTTTCTGAGTTCAAGTTGTAATTTTTTAATGAGTATAGCTAGAGAAAAGCCTCAATCAAATAGAAAATATTTAATATCTGATTAAAAGATTTAATATCTAGGACAGTGACATGCCGTAGGAATTCACACAGAATTCACAGAAAGACTAGGTTGGAAGAGACCTTCAAGATCATCAAGTCCTACCCGTGCCCTAACAACTCAACTAAACCAGGGCATCGAGTACCATATCCAGCCTTTTTTTAAACACATCCAGGGATAGTGACTCCCCCATCTTCCCAGGCGGACCATTCCAGAACTTTATCACTCTTTGCATGAAAAACTTTTTCCTAATATCCAACCTATATTTCCCTTGGCACAGCTTGAGACTGTATCCTCTAGTTCTGTCAATTGCTACCTGGTGAAAGAGACCTGACTACAGCCACCTTTCAGAAAGTTGTAGAGAGTGATAAGGTCACCTCTGAGTCTCTTTTCTCCAGGCTAAACAATCCCAGCTCCCTCAGCTGTTCCTCATGGGGCTTGTGTTCCAGCCTTGTTGCCCTCCTCTGGATGTTCTCGAGTGTCTCAACATCCCTCCTAAACAGAGGGGCCCAGAACTGGACGCAGCACTCAAGGTATTGCCTCATCAGTACTCAGTACAGGGGAGGAATGAACTCCCTGCTCCTGCTGGCCACACTATACCTGATACAGGCCAGGATGCCGTTGGCCTTCTAGGCCACCAGGGCACAGTGCTGGCCCCACCAAGGCACCCTGCTGGCTCACATTCAGTCAGCTGTTGACCAGTACCAAGAGTACAAACACTGCCATAGTGTGCGCAGCTTGCAAACTGAGAGAAAACAGTACCTTAGCAACCTCCTTCCTTTTCCATTCATATGAATATTCGATTGGAAGCTGTTTTGGACAAATTTCCTTTTCTTCTTGCAAAACACTCTTCAGACCTCCATGGAACTTCTAGAACATGATGGGAGATGTTTTCTGTGCTGATACAGTTTCTCCTTGCCAGACATATTAAAGAAGTTTTTTGCTAAGATGTAGATAACAAGAGATGCTAAAGACGAAGGTACGGCATGCCCCCAAGCTAAGCGCCGTTCCTGCGCGTCTTTAGACAGAACCCGTGCTCCGGACAGCACTGTGAGTGGCACAATCGTCTTTGCGCGAAGAAGCCACTTCTCCTCCGGTAGCCTGAGAGAGCAGCAGATTAGGAAAGGTGTAGAAGGAGGCTGCACAACACTGGGATTTTGTGCGCAGCTTGCCAAATGAGAGAAAAGAGTACCTTACCACTCTCATGCCTTTTCAAATCACATGAATATTCGATTGGAAGCTGTTTTGGACAACTTTCCTTTTCTTCTTGCAAAACACTTTGCAGACCTCCGTGAAACTTCTAGAACACGATGAGAGATGTTTCCTCTGCTGGCATTGTTTCTCCTTGCCTGACATAGTGGAAAAGCTTTTTGCTAAGATGTAGACGACAAGAGACGCAAAAGAAGAAGGTACGGCATTCCCCCGAGCTAAGTGCCACTCCTGGGCGTATTTCAGAAGAAGCTGTGCTTCAGAGATCACTGTGAGAGGCACAATCGTATTTGCGCGATGAAGCCGCTTCTTCTCCTCTGGGAGCCGGAGAGAGCATCAGCTTCGGAAAGGTGAAGAAGGAAGGTGCACAACACTGGGATTTTTTGGACAGCTTGCAAACTGGTACAAAAATGTACTTAACCATTCTCCTACCTTTTCCATTCCCATGAATATTTGATTGGAAGCTGTTTTGGACAACTTCCCTTTTCTTCTTGCAAAACATTCTGCAGACCTCCGTGCAATTTCTAGAACACGATGGGAGATGTTTCCTGTTCTGGCACACTTTCTCCTCTCCTGACATAGTGGAAAACCTTTTTGCTAAGACGTAGACGACAGGAGACACTAAAGATGAAGGTACGGCCTTCCCCCGAGATAAGTGCCGCTCCCGGGTGTCTTTCAGAAGAAGGCGCGCGCCGGACAGCACTGTGAGCGGCACAATCGTCTTTGCGCGAAGAAGCCGCTTCTTCACCCCTGGGAGACGGAGAGAGCAGCAGCTTCGGAAAGGTGAAGAATGAAGGTGCACAACCCTGGGATTGTGTGCGCAGCTTGCAAACTGGTACAAAACATTACACTACCACTCTCCTACCTTTTCCATTCACATAAATGTTCAATTGGAAGCTGTTTTAGACAACTTTCCTTTTCTTCTTGCAAATCATTCTGCAGACCTCTGTGCAACTTCTAGTACACGATGGGAGATATTTCCTCTGCTGACACAGTTTCTCCTTGCCCGAAATAATGGAAAAGCTTTTTGCTAAGATGTAGACATCAAGAGATGATAAGGAAGATGGTACAGAATTCTCCCGAGCTAAGCGCCGCTTCAGGGCATCTTTCGGCAGAAGCCGCACTCCGGGGAGCACTGTGACTGGCACAATCGTCTTTGCGCGAAGAAGCCGCTTCTTCTCCTCCGGGAGCTGGAGAGAGCAGCTGCTTCGGAAATGTGTAGAAGGAGGCTGCACAACACTGGGATTGTGTGCACAGTTTGCAAACTGGTACAAAAAAGTACCTTACCACTCTCCTGCCATTTCCATTCTCATGAACATTCTATTGGAAGCTGTTTTGGACAACTTTCCTTTTCTTTTTGCAAAACACTCTTTAGACCTCCATGCAAATTTGAGAACACGATGGGAGATGTTTTCTGTGCTGGCACAGTTTCTCCTTGCCTGACATAGTGGAAAAGGTTCTTGCAAAGATGTAGACGACAAGAGACGATAAAGAAGAAGGTACGGCATTCCCCCGAGCTAGGCGCCACTTCCGGGCATCTTTTGGCAGAAGCCATGCTTCGGAGAGCACTGTGAGAGGCACAATCGTCTTTGCGCGAAGAAGCCGCTTCTTCTCCTCCGGGAGCCTGAGAGAGCAGCACCTTGGAAAGGTGTAGCAGGAGGCTGCAGAACACTGGGATTGTGTACTCAGGTTGCAAACTGGTACAAAATAATACCTTACCACTCTCCTGCTTTTTCAAATCACATGAATATTTGATTGGAAGCTCTTTTGGACAACTTTGCTTTTCTTCTTGCAAAACACTCTGTAGACCTCCGTGCAACTTCTAGAAGACGATGGGAGATGTTTTTTATGCTGGCACAGTTTCTCTCCTGCAGACATAGTGGAAAAGCTTTTTGCTAAGATGTAGACGACAAGAGACGCTAAAGAAGAAGTTCCTGCTGTCTG
Organism: Ammospiza nelsoni; assembly: GCF_027579445.1. Lineage (NCBI taxonomy): Eukaryota > Metazoa > Chordata > Aves > Passeriformes > Passerellidae > Ammospiza > Ammospiza nelsoni. Next base: position 64,619,207 of record NC_080669.1, read on the forward strand.
CCTAGCTAAGGGCCACTCCTGGGCGTCTTTAGGCAGAAGCCACGCTCCAGAGAGCACTGTGAGCGGCACAATCGTCTTTGCGTGAAGAAGCCGCTTCTTCTCCTGTGGGAGCTGGAGAGAGCAGCAGCTTCGGAAAGGTGAAGAAGGAGGCTGCGCAACACTGGGATTGTGTGCACAGCTTGCCAAATGAGAGAAAACAGTACCTTAGCACATTCCTGCATTTTCCTTTCATATGAACATTCGATTGGAAGCTGTTTTGGACAACTTTCCTTTTCTTCTTGAAAATACTCTGCAGAACTCCTTGCAACTTCTAGAACACGATGGGAGATGATGCCTCTGCTGGCAAAGATTCTCATTGCCAGACATAGTGGAAAAGCTTTTTGCTACGATCTAGAAGACAAGAGATACTAAAGACAAATTTACGGCATTCCCCCGACCTAAGCGACGCTCCCGGGTGTCTTTCAGCAGAAGTCGCGCTCCGGAGAGCACTGTGAGCAGCTCAATCCTCTTTGCGTGAAGAAGCCGCTTCTTCTCGTCAGGGAGCCAGAGAGAGCAGCAGCTTCGGAAAGGTGTAGCAGGAGGCTGCAGAACACTGGGATTGTGTACTCAGGTTGCAAACTGGTACAAAACAGTACCTTACCACTCTACTTCCTGTTCCATTCACATGAACATTCGATTGGAAGCTGTTTTGGACAACTTTCCTTTTCTTCTTGAAAACACTCTGCAGACCAACGTGCAACTTCTAGAAGACGATGGGAGATGTTTCCTCTTCTGGCAGAGTTTCTCCTTGCCAGACATATTGGAAAACCTTTTTGCTAAGACGTAGATGACAAGAGACGCTAAAGACGAAGTTGTGGTATGCCCCCGAGCTAAGTGCCGATCCCAGACCTATTTAGGCAGAAGCCGTGCTCCGGAGAGCACTGTGAGCGGCACAATCGTCTTTGCGCGAAGAAGCCGCTTCTTCACCCCTGGGAGATGGAGAGAGCAGCAGCTCCAGAAAGGTGAAGAAGGAAGTTGCACAACAATGGGATTGTGTGCGCAGCTTGCCAACTGGTACAAAACAGTACCTTACCACTCTCCTGCCTTTTCCATTCACATGAACATTCGATTGGAAGCTGTTTAGGACAACTTTCCTTTTCTTCTTGCAAAACACTCTGCAGACCTCTGTGCAACTTCTAGAACACGATGGGAGATTTTTTCTGTGCTGGCACAGTTTCTCTTTTCCAGACATAGTGGAAAAGCTTTTTGCTAAGATGTAGACGACATGAGACAATAAAGACCAAGGAACGGCATTCCTCGGAGCTAAGCACTGCTCCCGGGTGTCTTTCGAAAGAAGCCATGCTCTGGACAGCACTGTGAGCGGTACAATCGTCTTTGCGCGAAGAAGCTGCTTCTTCTCCTCCGGGAGCTGGAGAGAGCAGCAGCTCCGGAAAGGTGAAGAAGGAAGGTGCACAACACTGGGATTGTGTGCGCAGCTTGCCAACCATTACAAAACAGTACCTTACCACTCTCCTGCCTTTTCCATTCACATGAAGAGTCGATTGCAAGCTGGTTTGCACAACATTCCTTTTCTTCTTGCAAAACACTTTGCAGTCCTCCGTCCATCTTCTAGAACACGATGGGAGTTTCTTTCTGTGCTGGTACAGTTTCTCCATGCCAGCCATTGTGGAAACAATTTTTGCTAAGTTTTAGACGACAAGAGACACTAAAGAGGAAGTTGCAGCCTTCCCCCGAGCTAAGCGCCGCTCCTTGGCATCTTTCAGCAGAAGCCGCGCTCTGGAGAGCGCTGTGAGCGGCACAATCGTCTCTGTGCGAAGAAGCCGCTTCTTTGCCTCGGGGAGCTGAAGAAAGTGGCAGCTTCGGAAAGGTGAAGAAGGAAGGTACACAACACTGGGATTGTGTGCGCAGCTTGCCAACTGGTACAAAACAGTACCTTACCAGTCTCCTGCCTTTTCCATTCACATGAACATTCGATTGGAAGCTGTTTTGGACAACTTTCTCTCTCTTCTTGCAAAACACTCTGCACACCTTTCTGCAACCTCAAAAACACGATGGGAGATGTTTTCTGTGCTGGCACAGTTTCTCCTTGCCAGACATAGTGGAAAAGGTTTTTGCTAAGATGTAGACAACAAGAGACGTTAAAGATGATGGTACGGCATTCCCCCGAGCTAAGCGCCGCTCCTGGCCGTCTTTAGGCAGAAGCCGCGCTCCGGACAGCACAGGAGAACGGCTCAATCTTCTTTGTGCGAAGAAACCACTTCTTCTCCTCCGGGAGCCGGAGAGAGCGGCAGCATCGGAAAGGTGAAGAAGGAAGGTGCAGAACACTGGGATTGTGTGCAGCTTGCCAAATGGTACAAAACAGTATCTTGCCACTCTCCTGCCTTTCCATTAACCTGAATATTTTATTGGAAGCTTTTTTGGGCAACTTTCGTTTTCTTCTTGCAAAACACTCTGCAGACCTCCGTGCAACTTCAAGAACACAATGGGAGATGATTTCTGTGCTGGCACAGTTTCTCCTTGCCAGAAATAGTGGAAATGCTTTTTGTTAAGATGTAGACGACAAGAGACGCTAAAGACGATGGTACGGCATTCCCCCGAGCTAAGCGCCGCTCCCGGGTGTCTTTCGGGTGAAGCTGTGCTCCGGAGAGCACTGCGAGCTGCACAATCGTCTATGCGCGAAGAAACCGCTTCTTCTCCTCCGGGAGCTGGAGAGAGCAGCAGCTTCGGAAATGTGTAGAAGGAGGCTGAACAACAATGGGATTGTGTGCGCAGCTTGCCAAATGAGAGAAAACAGTACTTACCACTCACCTGCCTTTTTCATTCAGATGAACATTCTATTGGAAGCTGTTTAGGACAACTTTCCTTTTCTTCTTGCAAAACACCCTGCAGACCTCGGTGCAACTTCTAGAACATGATGGGAGATGTTTTCTGGGCTCCACAGTTTCTCCTTGCCAGAAATAATGGAAAAGTTTTTAGTAACATTTTGATGACAAGAGAGACTAAGGACGAAGGTACAGCATTCTTCCGAGCAATGCGCCGCTCCAGGGCATCTTTCAGCAGAAGCCGCGCTCCGGAGAGCACTGTGAGCGGCACAATTATCTTTGCGTGAAGAAACCGCTTCTTCATCTCCGGGAGCCAGAGAGAGCAGCAGCTTCGGAAAGGTGTTGAAGGAGGCTGCTCAACACTGGGATTGTGTGCGCAGCTTGCCAACTGGTACAAAAAAGTGCCGAACCACTCTCATGCCTTTTCCATTCACATGAACATTTCATTGGAAGCTGTTTTGGACAACTCTTCTTTTCTTCCTGAAAAACACTCTGCAGACCAACGTGGAAATTCTAGAACACGACGAGGAATGTTTTCTGTGCTGGCACAGTTTTCTCCTTGCCAGACATATTGGAAAATCTCTTTGCTAAGATGTAGACGAAAAGAGACGCTAAAGACCAAGGTGCGGAGTTCCCCCGAGCTATGCGCCGCTCCCCTCCGTCTTTCGGCAGAAGCCACGCTCTGGAGACCACTGTACCAGCAAAATCTTTTTGCGAAGAAGCCGCTTCTTCTCCTCCGGGAGCCGGAGAGAGCGGCAGCTTCGGAAGTGTGAAGAAGGAAGCTGTACGACACTGGGATTGTGTGCACAGCTTGCAAACTGATAGAAACCAGTACCTTACCCCTCTCCTGCCTTTTGCATTTACATGAATATTCGATTGGAAGCTGTTTTGGACAGCTTTCCTTTTCTTCTTGCAAAACACTCTGCAGATCTCCGTGAAACTTCTAGAACACGATGGGAGATGTGTTCTGTGCTGGCACAATTTCTCCTTTCCAGACATATTGGAAAAGGTTTTTGCTAAGACGTAGATGACAAGAGATGCTAAAAAAAGGTACGGCCTTCCCCCAAGCTAAGCACCGCCCCTCGGGTGTCTTTTGGCAGAAGCCGCGCACCGGAGAGCACTGTGACCGGCTCAATCGTCCTAGCGCGAAGAAGCCGCTTCTTCTCCTCCGGCAGCTGGAGAGAGCACCAGCTTCAGAAAGGTGAAGAAGGAGGCTACACAACACTGGAATTGTGTGCAGAGCTTGCAAACTGATAGAAAACAGTACCTTAGAACTCTCCTGTCTTTTGCATTCACATGAACATTCAATTGAAAGCTGTTTTGGACATTTTCCCTTTTCTTCTTTCAAAACAATCTGCAGATCTCCTTGAAACTTCTAGAACATGATGGGAGATGTGTTCTGTGCTGGCAAAATTTCTCCTTGCCAGAAATAGTGAAAAGCTTTTTGCTGAGATGTAGACGACAAGAAACGCTCAATAAGAAGGAACGGAGTTCCCCCGGGCTAAGTGTCGCTCCCTGGTATCTTTCCGAAGATGCCGCGCTCCGGAGAGCACTGTGACTGGCACAATCGTACTTGCGCAAAGAAGCCGCTTTTTTTGCCTCCGGGAGCCGGAGAGAGCAGCAGTACAGAAAGGTGAAGAAGGAGGCTACACAAAAATGGGGTTGTGTGCGCAGCTTGCCAACTGGTACAAAACAGTACCTTACCACGTTCCGGCATTTTGCCTTCATATGAACATTCTATTAGAATCTGTATTTCACAACTTTCTTTTTTTCTTGCAAAACACTATGCAGACCTCCATGCAACTTCTAGAAAATGATGGGAGCTGTTTTCTGAGCTGGCAGAGTTCCTATTTGCGAGACATAGTGGAAAAGATTTTTGTAAAGATGTAGACGACAAGAGACGCTAAACACGAAGGTAGGGCATTCCCCCGAGCTAAGCGCTGCTCCCAGGCGTCTTTTGGCAGAAGCCGCGCTCCGGAGAGCACTGTGCCAGCAAAATCTTCTTTGTGCGAAGAAGGTGCTTTTTCTCCTCCGGGAGCCGGAGAGAGTGGCAGCTTCGAAAAGGTGAAGAGGGAATGTGCACAACACTGGAATTGTGTGCGCAGCTTGCAAACTGGTACAAAACATTACGTTACCTCTCTCCCGCTATTTCAAATCTCATGAACATTCAATTGGAAGCTGCTTTGGAACTCTTTCCTTTTCTTCTTGCAAAACACTCTGCCGACCTCGGTGAAACTTCTAGAACACAATGGTAGATGTGTTCTGTGCTGGCACAGTTTATCCTTGCCAGACATTGTTTAAATGCTTTTTGCTAAGATGTAGATGACAAGAGTCGCTAAAGAAGAAGGTACGGCATTCCCCAGAGCTGAGCGCCGCTCCTGGGCGTCTTTCGGCAGAAGCCGTGCTCCAGGGAGCACTGTGAGCGTCACAATCGTCTTTGTGCGAAGACGCCGCTTCTTCCCCCTGGGAGTTGGAGAGAGCAGCGGCAGCTTTGGAAATGTGAAGAAGGAAGCTGCACAACACTGGGATTGTGTGCGCAGCTTGCCAACAGCAACAAAACAGTACTTACCACTCTCCTGCATTTACCATTCACATGAACATTTGATTGGAACCTGTTTTGGACAACTTTCCTTTTCTTCTTGCAAAACACTCTGCAGACCAACATGGAACTTCTAGAACACAATGGGAGATATTTTGTGTGCTGTCAGAGTTTCTCCTTGCCAGACATAGTGGAGTGAGCGTCAGATGTGGAAAGTTAAAGAAGGAAGCTGCACAACACTGGGATTGTGCGCTCAGCTTGGAAATTGATACAAAACAGAACCTTTCCACTCTCGTGCCTTTTCCAATCCCATAAGGATTCGATTTCAAGGTGTTTTTGACAACTTTTTTTTTCTTCTTGCAAAGCACTCTGCAGACCTCCGTGTGACTTCTAGAACACGATGGGAGATGTTCTCTGTACTGGCACCATTTCTCCTTGACAGAGATAGTGGAAAATCTCTTTGCTAAGATGTAGACACAAGAGACGCTAAGGACGAAAGTACGGAGCTCCGCTCGGCTAAGCGCCGCTCCAGGGTGGTTTTCGGCAGAAGCCGCGCTCCGGAGAGCACTGTTACCGGCACAATTGTCTTTGCTCGAAGAAGCCGCTTCTTTGCCTCCGGGAGCCGGAGAGACCGGCAGCTTCCAAAGGGTGAAGAAGGAAGGTTCACAACACTGGGATTGTGCGCGCAGCTTGCAAACTGAGAGAAAACACTGCCTTACCACTATCCTTCCTTTTCCAAAATCTTTCATATATGTGCTTAAGGTGTTTTCTATAACTTTTTCTTTCTTCTTGCAAAACACCCTGCAAACCTCCGTGGAAATTCTAGAACATGATGGGAGTTGTTCTCTGTGCTGGCACAGTTACTCCTTGCTAGACATATTGGGAAAGCTTTTTGATAAGATGTAGACATCAGAGACGCTTAAGATGAAGGTTTGGAGCTCCCCTTGGCTAAGCGCCACTCGCGGGTGCCTTTCGGCACAACTGCGCTCCGGAGAGCTCTGCGACTGGCACAATCGTCTTTGCGTGAAGAAGCCGCTTCTTGGCCTCCAGGAGCCGGAGAGCACGGCAGCTTCGTAACGGTGAAGAAGGAAGCTGCACAACACTGGGATTGTGCGCGAAGCTTGCAAACTGATAGAAAACAGTACCTTACCACTCTCCCACCTTTTCCAATCACATTCATATTCAGGTGGAAGGTGTTTTGGATAGCTTTCTTTTGATTCTTGCAAAACACTTTGCAGACCACTGTGCAACTTGTAGAACATTATCGGAGATGTGTTCTGTGCTGGCACCGTTTCTCTTTGCCAGACATAGTGGAGAGAGTGGCAGCTTCGGACAGGTGAAGAAGGAAGATGCACAACACTGGGATTGTGCGCGCTGCATGCAAACTGATAGAAAACAGTACCTTACCCCTCTCCTGCCTTTTCCAATCACCTGAACATTCGATTGGACGGTGTTTTCGACAACTTTTTTTTTCTTCTTGCACAGCACTCTACAGACCTCCGTGCAACTTCTAGAACCCGATGGGAGATGTTCTCTCTGCTAGCACCATTTCTCCTTGCCAGACATAGTGGAAAAGTTTTTTGCTAAGATGTAGACACAAGAGACACTAAAGACGAAGGTACAGAGCTCCTCTTGGCTAAGCACCGCTCCCGGCTGCCTTTCGGCAGAAGCTGCGCTCCGGAGAGCATTGCGACCAGCACAATCATCTTTGCGCAAAGAAGCCGCTTCTTGGCCTCCGGCAGCCAGAGAGAGCGGCAGCTTTGGAAAGGTGCAGAAGGAAGGTTCACATCACTGGGATTGTGGGCACAGCTTGCAAACTGATAGAAATCAGTACCTTACCACTCTCCTGCCTTTTCCAATCACATGAACATTCGATTTCCAGATGTTTCGGACTACGTTTTTTTCTTTTTGCAAAACACTCTGCAGACCTCCGTGCAACTTCTAGAACACGATGGGAGATGTTTTGTGTGCTGGCACAGTTTCTCCTTGCATAGACATAGTGGAAAAGCTTTTTGCTAAGATGAAGACACAAGAGTTGCTAAAGACGAAGTTAGGCGCTCCCCTTGGCTAAGCGCAGCTCCTGGGTACCTTTCGGCAGAAGCTGCGCTCCGGAGAGCGCTGTGACCAGCACAATCATCTTTGCTTGAAAAGCCGCTTCTTGGCCTCCGGGAGCTGGAGAGAGCAGCAGCTTCGGAAAGGTGCAGAAGGAAGGTTCACATCACTGGGATTTTGGGCACAGCTTGCAAACTGATAGAAAACAGTACCTTACCACTCTCCTGCCTTTTGCATTCACATGAACATTCGATTGGAAGCTGTTTTGGACAACTTTCCTTTTCTTCTTGCAAAACACTCTGCAGACCTCGGTGCAACTTCTACAACATGATGGGAGATGTTTCCTGTGCTGGCACAGTTTCTCCTTGTCAGACATAGTAGAAAACCTTTTTGCTAAAATGTAGGCACAAGAGAATCTAAAGACAAAGGTAGGAGCTCCCCTTGTCTAAGCGCTGCTCCCGGGTGCCTTACGGCAGAAGCCGCGCTCCGGAGAGCACTGCGACTGGCACAATCTTTTTTCCGCAAAGAAGCCGCTTCTTGGCCTCCGGGAGCCAGAGAGAGCGGCAGCTTCAGAAAGGTGAAGAACGAAGCTGCAGAACACTGGGATTGTGTGCGCAGCTTGCAAACTGATCGAAAACAGTACCTTACCACTCTCCTGCCTTTTTCATTCACATGATCTTTCGATTTCACGGTGTTTTCGGCAACAGTTTTTTTTCTTGCAAAACACTCTGCAGACCTCCGTGCAACTTCTAGAACACGATGGGAGTTGTTCTCTGTTCTGGCACCGTTTCTCCTTGCCAGACATAGAGGAAATGCTTTTTGCTAAGATGTAGACGACAAGAGACGGTAAAGATGAAGTTACGGAGCTCCCCTTGGCTAGGCGCATCTCCCGGGCCTCTTTCAGCAGAAGCTGGGCTCCTGAGCACTGCAAGAGGCACAATCGTCTTTACTCGAAGAAGCCGCTTCTTGGCTTCGGGGAGGCGGAGAGAGCGGCAGCTTCGGAAAGGTGAACAAGGAAGCTGCACCACACTGTGATTCTGTGCGCAGCTTGCAAATTGATAGAAATCAGTACCTTACCACTCTCCTTCCTTTTCCATCACATGAACATTCGATTGGACGGGGTTTTCCACAACTTTTTTTCTTCTTTCAAAGCACTCTGTGCAACTTCTAGAACACAATGGGAGATGTTCTCTGTGCTGGCACCGTTTATCCTTGCCAGACATAGTGGAGAGAGCAGCACCTTCGGAAAGGTGAAGAAGGAAGCTGCGCAACACTGTGCAGCTGTGCAACCACCCCGAGTTGCAACAACAGCCACCTTGAGTCAGGGAACCATCCTGCGTGTTGCGGAATTTCAGGATCCAGCCACCCACTCTCACCCACATGCCTTCAAACAGAAATGCTGATTTATTTTCCCTGGCAAACTCAAATCACCTGCTCTGGTTCTTGATGGAAGGTTGCAAGAGCCACTTGGCACTCTCAAACCTGGCCCACTTGGCACTGGTTTCAGCTTCAATCTGGGAACCATCCTGCATATTGCGGAATTTCAGGAGCCAACTGGCTACACTGGCCACAGGCCCACGAATAAATTCCTTGCTTCTTTTTCCTGGCAAACAAAACTCACCTGCTCCAGTTCTTGATGGCTGATTGCAGGAGCCACTTGGCACAGTCCAACCAGCCCAATTTTGCAACTGGTGCAAGCTTGGGTCTGGGAACCATCCTGCGTATTTCGGAATTTCAGGAGCCAGCCGGCCACTTTAGTCACGGACCCCTGAAATACAATGTCCAACATTTTTCTGTGAAAACAAACCTCACATTCCCTGGTTCTTGATGGCAGATTTCAGGAGCCACTTGGCACTGTCAAACCTGCCTGAGTTGCAATTGGTGCCAGGTTGAGTTTGGGAACCATCCTGCGAATTGTGGAATATCAGGAGCCAGCCGGCCACTTCAGCCATAGGCCCCGAACACAAACCTCGGCGCATTTCACTGGCAAACTAAATGCATGTGCCCCAATTCTTTATGGCAGATTGCAGGAGCCACTTGGCAAACCAGCCCGAGTTGCAACTGGTGCCAGCTTAGGTATGGGAACCATCCTGCGTATTGCAGAATTTCAGGAGCCAGCATGCCACTGCAGCCACTGGTCTCGAACACAAACCGTGGCTCTTTTCACTGGCAAACTAAACGCAGGTGCCCCGTTTCTTGATGGCTGGTTGCAGGACCCACTTGGCACTGTCAAACCAGCCCGAGTTGCAACTGGTGCCAGCTTAGGTATGGGAAACAGCCTGCGTATTGCAGAATTTCAGGAGCCAGGTTGGCACTCCAGCCACAGGCCCCCGAGTAAAAACCTTGCTTCTTTTTCCTGGCAAACAAAACTCATGATGGCAGATTGCAAGAGCCACTTGGCACTGTCAAACCAGCATCTGGTGCCAGCTTGGGTCTGGGAACCATCCTGCATATTGTGGCATTTCAGGAGCCATCCGTCCACTCTGGCCACGGTCCCCTGAATAAAAATCACACTCCTTTTCCCTGGCAAACCAAACACACCCACCCCAGACCTTGATGGCAGATTGCAAGAGCCACTTGGCTCTGGCAAACCAGGCCTACATGGCCCTGCTGCCAACTCGGGTCTGGGAACCATCCTGCGTATTTTGGAATTTCAGAAGCCAGCCGAGCACTCCGGCCACCGGCCCGTGAATAAAATCCTTGCTCCTTTTTCCTGGCCAACAAAACTTACCATCCCCCGTCCTGGATGGCAGATTTCAGGAGCCACTTGGCACTGACGAACCAGCCTGAGTAGCAACTGGTGCCAACTTCGGTCTGTAAACCACCCTGCGTATTTTGGAATTTCAAGAGCCAGCTGGCCACTCAAGCCACTGGCCCCCGAATAAAAACCTCTCTCCTTTCTCCTGGCCAACAAAACTCACTTGGTCTGTTTCTTTATGGCAGATAGCAGGAGCCACATGGCTCTGTCAAAGCAGCCTTACATGGCACTGGTGCCAGCTTGGGTCTGGGAACCATCCTGCGTATTGCAGAATTTCAGGAGAAACCCGGCCACTCCATCCATAGGCCCCGAAAACAAACCTTGGACACTTTCCCAGAAAAACAAAACTCACCTGACGCTGTTCCTGATGGTAGATTGTAGGAGCCACTTGGCACTGTCAAAGCAGTTTGACATGGCACTCTCGCCAGCTTGGGTCTGGGAACCATCCTGAGTATTGCGGAAATTCTGAAGTAAGATGGCCACTCTGGCCACAGGCCTGGAACACAAACAACAGCTCTTTTCCCTGGCAAACAAAACTCATCATCCCTGGTTCTTGATGGGCAGATTGCAGGAGCCATTTGGCACTGTCAAACAAGTCCGTGTTGCAACTGTGGCCAGCTTGAGTCTGGGAACCATCCTGCGTATTGGGGAATTTCAGGAGCCAGCCGCCCACTCCAGCCACAGGCCTCGGAATAAAACCTCCTATTTCTGGCAAACAAAACTCACCTGCCCTGGTTCTTGATGAAAGATTGCAGGAGCCACTTGGCACTATTAAATCAGCTTGACTTGGTAGTTTTGCCAGCTTGGGTCTGGGAACCATCCTGCATATTGTGGAATTTCAGGAGCCAGCTGAACACACCGGCCACAGGCCTCTGAATAGAATCCTCGCTCCTTTTTCCTGGCCAACAAAACACACCTGGCCCAGTTCTTGATGGCAGATTGCAGGAGCCACTTGGCACTGTCAAACCAGCCAGACTTGGCACTGGTGCCAGCTTGGGTCTGGGAACCATCGTGCAAATTGTGGAATTTCAGGAGCCAGCTGGCCACTCCAGCCATAGGCCCCGAACACAAACCTTGGCTCTTTTCCCTGGCAAACTAAACTCACCTGCTCCAGTTCTTGATGGCAGATTGCAGGAGCCACTTGGCACTGTCAAACCAGCCCGGGTTGCATCTGGTACCAGCTTCGGTCTGTGAAACATCCTGCATATCGGGGAATTTCAGGAGCCAGGTTGGTACTCCGGCCGCAGGCCCCCAGATAAAACCTCGCTCCTTTCTCCTGGCAAAAAATCCTCACCTTTCACATTTATGATGGCAGATTGCAGGAGCCACTTGACACTGTCAAACCAGCCCGAGTTACAACTGGTACCAGCTTAGTTCTGGGAACCATCCTGTGTATTGCAGAATTTCAGGAGCCAGCACGCGACACCATTCACAGGCCCCCAGGTAAAAACGTCACTTCTTTTTCCTGGCAAAAAAAACTCACATGCCCTGGTGCGGGGGACGGGACAGGTATAAGTCCAAGGGTGTCAGGAACCCACGCCTTAAAAAAAGAACCCACTAGGCCACGGCAAAATATCCAAATATGGATAACATTGTAACCAGACCAGTGAAGAGATTTTTGCTTTTATTTCCAGCACATCAGTCTCAAAATACAAAATGGAGACATGACAGCTCAGTGATCCACACCAAAATGTCTCTTCCAACAGGGCTCATACAGCAATACATAAAATCATCTCAGACTAGAATTCAGCCAATCAGACACAGAAAACACATATTGACAAGCATTCTATCCAATCTTATAAAACATATGTAATCGTAGCTAAAACAAAGACTAGTTCATAAGAGACAAAGAACAGAGTTCTATTCATGCTAACCTTCTCAAGATATACATTAAATAACCTTGTTGCCATCCTAAAGCCAATTCCACAGAGACCTATTGTTATTTTGTCACGTCTACTGCTTGGGAAACTTTTCTGCTTGCATGGGAAACTTTTCTGCTGTATTTACAATGCTAAAAAAACTTCAGTCTGAGGCCTACATACTTCTTTTAACCATTTCCTAAAAACCCTCAAACCTTATAGATTCCAACATCCCGGTTCTTGATGGCAGATTACAGGAGCCACTTGGCACTTTCAAACCAGCCCAAGTTGCATCTGGTGCCAGCGTGGGTCTGGGAACCATCCTACGTATTATGGAATTTCAGGATCCCGCCAGCCACTCTGGCCACAGTCCCGTGAATAAAAACCACACTCCTTTTACCTGGCAAACAAAACTCACCATCCCCTGTTCTTGATGGCAGATTGCAGGAGTCACATAGCTCTGTCAAAGCAGCCTGAGTTGCAACTGGTGCCAGCTTGGGTCTGGGAACCATCCTGTGTATTGCAGAATTTCAGGAGAAACGCGGCCACTCCATCCATAGGCGGCCAACATGAACCTTGGATCCTTTCCCAGAAAAGCAAAGCTCACCTTAGGTGGTTCCTGATTGTAGATTGCAGGAGCCACTTGGCACGGTCAAACCAATTTGACATGGCACTCTAGCCAGTTTGGGTCTGGGAACCATCCTGAGTATTGCGGAATTTAAGAAGCAAGACGACACTCCAGCCACAGGCCCCCAACATAAACATCAGCTCTTTTCCCTGGCAAACAAAACCCATCATCCCTGGTTCTTGATGGCAGATTGCAGGAGCCACATGGCACTGTCAAACAAGTCCGTGTTGCAACTGTTGCCAGCTTGAGTCTGGGAACCATCCTGCATATTGGGGAATTTCAGGAGCCAGCCACCCACTGAAGCCACAGGCCTCAGAATAAAATCTCGCTCCTTTTTCTGGCAAACAAAACTCACCTTCTCCGGTTCTCGATGGCAGATTGCAAGAACCACTTGGCATTGTGAAACCATCCCGAGTGGTGCCAGCTTGGGTCTGGTAACCATGTGCGTATGGCGGAATTTAAGGGCCAGCCGGCCCCTCCAGCCATAGGGCCCATGAACTCAATCCTTGGCCATTTTCCTTTGAAAACAAAAATCACCTGGCCTGCATTTTTATGGCCGACTGCAGGAGCCACTTGGCACTTGTCAAACCAGCCCCATTTGTGACTGGTGCCAGCTTGGGTCTGGGAACCATCCTGCCTATTGCAGAATTTCAGGAGCCAGATGGCCTCTCTGACCATTGCCCCCAAATAAAATCCTCGCGTCTTTCTCCAGAAAGGCACCTGGTACCCGTGCTTTTCTTCAGAGAGCTCCGTCTCAGTCTTCTGCGTCTCTTGTCCCCTTCATCTAATCAAAAAAAGCTTTTCCCCTATGTCTCGTGAGGAGAAACTGGGCCTGGACATAAAACATCCTTGATATTGTTCTAGATGTCGCATGGGAGTCTGCAGACTGTTCTGCAAGAAAAAAAAGAAACTTGTGTAGAACCCCTTCCATTTGAAAGTTATTCTGACTGGAAAAGGCAGGAGAGCGATAAGGTACTGTTTTCTACTAGTTTGCAAGCTCCACACACATTCCCAGTGTTGTGTAGCTTCATTCTTGCCCTTTGGCAGCTACCGCTCTCTCTGTCTCCCAGAGGTGAAGAAGTGGCTCGTTCGCACACAGAACATTGTACCAGTCACAGAGCATTGTGCCAGTCACAGAGGATTGTGCCGGTCAAGGTGCGCTCTGACAAGCGGATTCTGCCGAAAGATGCCCAGGACCGGTGTTTAGCTTAGAGGAGCTCCGTATCTTCGTCTTTAGCGTCTCTTGTCGCCTACATCTTACCAGAAAGCTTTTCCACAATGTCTCGCAAGGAGAATGCATGCCAGTACAGAAAACGTTTCCAATCATGTCCTGGAAGTTGCACGGTTTTCTACCAGATGTTTAGAAACAAGCAAAAGAAACTTGTTGACAACTCTTTCCATTTGAATGTTATTTTGACTGGAAAAAGAAGGAGAGTGGTAATGTTCTGTTTTCTATCAGTTTGCAAGCTGTGCACACAATCCCAGTGTTGTGCGGCTTCATTCTTTGCCTTTTGGAAGTTGCTGCTCTGTCCGTCTCCCTGAGGTGAAGAAGCAGCTGCTTCGCACGAAGAGCATTTTGGCCGTCGCAGAGCATGGTGCCGGTCCTGGTGTGCTCTGGAACGCAGCTTCTGATGAAAGATGCCCGGGACCTGCGCTTAGCTACCAAGAGCTCTGTATCTTCATCTTTATCGTCTCTTGTTGCCTACATTTTAGCAAAAAGCTTTTCCACTATGTCTCGTGAGGACAAACTGAGCCACTACAGAAAATATCTCTTATTCTGTCGAGAAGTTGCACGGAGGTCTGCCTAGTGTTTTGCAAGAAGGAAAAGAAAGATATCGAAAACCCCTTGCATTTGAATGTAAGTGTGAATGGAAAAACCAGAAGAGTTGTCAGGTACTCTTTTCTATTCAGTTTGTAAGCTACGCACTCAATTCCAGTGCGGCTTCGTTTTTCGCCATTCGGAATCTGCTGCTATATCCGTCCTGCGGGGGCGAAGAAGCAGCTTCCTCTCACAAAGATCATTGTGCCGATTGCAGAGTACTGTGCCCGGTCACGGTGTGCTCACCAGAGTGCAGCTTCTGCCAAAAAACGCCCCTGACCAATGGTTAGCTTCGGAGAGCTCCATTTCTTTGTCTTTAGCGTCCCTTGTTGCCTATGTCTTAGGAAAAAGCTTTTCCACTATGTCTCATGAGAAAAAACTGTGCCAGCACAGAGAACACCTCCCATCGTGTTCTAGAAGTTGCACGGAGGTCTGCAGAGTGTTTTGCAAGAAGAAAAAGAAAGTTGTCCAAAACACCTTCCAATTGAATGTTCATGTGATTGGAAAAGGCAGGAGAGTGGTAAGGTACTTTTTTCTCTCAGTTTGCAAGCTGCACACAGAATCCCAGTGCAGCTTGGTTCTTTGCATGTCAGAAGTTGTTGCCCTCTCCGTCCCGTGGAGGTAAAGCAAGTGGATTCTTTGCACGAAGGGGATTGCGCTGGTTGAAGAGCATTGTGCCGGTCGCAGAGAATTTTGCCAGTCACCGTGCACTCCGGAGAGCGGCTTCTGCTGAAAGAGGTTTGGCGCCGGCTCTTACCTTCGGAGAGCTCTGTATCTTCATCTTTAGCATCTCTCGTCACCTACATCTTAGCCAAAAGCTTTTTCAATATGTCTCACAAGGAGAAACTGTGCCACTACAGAAAATATCTCCAATCACGTTCTAGAAGTTGGACGGAGTTCTGGAGATTGTTTTGCAAGGAGCCAAAGAAAGCTGTACAAAACTCTTTTTTTTGGAATGTGAATGTGAATGGAAAAGGCAGGAGAGTGGTAAGGTACTGTTTTCTGAAAGTTTGAAAGCTGAGCACAAAATCCCAGTGTTGTGCGGCTTTGTTCTTCGCCTTACAGTAGCTGCCCTTCTCTCTGCCTCGCAGAAGCGAAGAAGTGGCTTGATCGCGCACCGAGCATTGTACCAGTCACAAAGCATTGTGCTGGTCACCGTGTGCTGGGGAGAGCGGCTTCTGCCGAAAGATGCCTGGGACCTGCGCTTAGCTTCAGAGAGCTCCATACCATCATCTTTAATGTCTCTTGTCACCTACATCTTAGCAAAAAGCTTTTCCGCTATGTCTCGCAGGAAGAAAGCATGCCGGTACAGAAAACATCTTCGGTTCTGTTGAGAAGTTGCACCAAGGTCTGCTGACTGTTCCGCAAAAAGGAAAAGAAAGTTTTTTAAAACCCCTTCCATTTGAATGTAAACATGATTGGAAAAGGCAGGAGAGTGGTAAGGTAGTGTTTTCTATCAGTTTGCAAGGTGCACATGCAATTGAAGTGTTGTGCTGCTTTGTTCTTCGGCTTTGGGAAGCTGCCTCTATATCTCTCGCACAGATGCAAAACAGCGGCATCTTCGCGAACAGAGCTACCAGTCGCAGAGCATTGTACCAGTTGCAGAGCATTTTGCCAGTCGCAGAGCATTGTGCCAGTCGTGATGCCCTCCAGAAAGCAGGTTCTGCCGAAAGACGCCCAGGAAAGGCGCTTAGCTTCAGAAAGCTCCATACCTCTGTCTTCAGCATCTCTTGTAGCCTATATCTTAGCTTTTCCACTATGTCTCACAAGGAGAAAGCATGCCAGTACAAAAAACATCTCTGAACATGTTCTAGAAGTTTCATGGAGGTCTGCAGACTGTTTTGCAAGGGGAAAAATTGTGGTTCAAAACCCCTTCTATTTGAACGTAAATGTGAATGGAAAAGGAGGAGAGTGGTAATGTACTGTTTTCTATTACTTTGCACACAATCCCAGTGTTTTGCAGCTTCGTTCTTCGCCTCTCAGAAGCTGCCGCTCTCTACGCCTCCCAGAGGCAAAGAAGCGGTTGTTCGTGCACAGAGCTACCAGTCGCAGAGCATTTTGCCAGTCGGCTTCTGCCGAAAGACAGCCGGGACCGGCGCTGAGCTTCAGAGAGCTCCGTATCTTTGTCTTTAGAGTCTGTTGTTGCCTACATCTTAGCAAAAAGTTTTTCCACCATGTCTCTTGAGGAGAAACTGGGCCAGTACAGAAAACATCTCCGAATGTGTTTTATAGTTTGCACGGAGTTCTGCAGACTTTTTTCATGGAGTAAAAGAAAGTTGTCCAATACCCCTTCTATTTTGAATGTGAATGTAAATATGAATGGAAAATGCAGGAGAGTGGTAAAGTACTGTTTTCTATCAGTTTCCATGCTGCTCGCATAATCCCAGTGTTGCGCGGCTTCGTTCTTTGTCTTTTGGTAGCTGCTGCTCTATCTCTCTCCTGGAGGCGAAGAAGTGGCCTCTTCTTGCACAGAGCATTGTGCCTGTCGAGGTGCGTTCCTAGGAGCGGCTTCTGCCAAGACGCCCTGAATCGGCGCTACCTTCAGAGAGAGCCGTACCTTCGTCTTTAGTGTCTCTTGTTGCCTACATCTTAGCAAAAAGCTTTTCCATTATGTCTCGCAAGGAGAAACTGTGCCAGTAGAGAAAACATCTCCTATTGTGTCCTAGAAGTTGCACGGGTGTCTGCCAAATGTTTTGTAAGGAGCAAAAGAAAGTTGTTCAAAACCCATTCCATTCGAATGTAAATATGAATGGAAAAGGCAGGAGAGTGGTAAGGCACTGTTTTCTAACAGCTTGCAAGCTGCGCACACAATCCCAGTGTTGGGCAGCTTCGTTCTTCGCCTTTCGGAAGCTGCCACTTTCTCCGTCCCGCGGAGGCAAAGAAGTGACTTGTTCGCTCACAGACCTACCAGTCGCAGAGCAATGTGCCGGTCGCAGAGCATTGTGCTTGTGGCGATGTGCTCCAGAGAGTGGCTTCTGGTGAAAGACGCTCCAGACCAATGCTTAACTTCATCTTTAATGTCTCTTGTTGTCTACATCTTAGCAAAAGGTTTTCCACTATGTCTCGTGAAGAGAAAGCATGCCAGCACAGAAAACATCTCCGATTCTGTAGAGAAATTGCACGGAGCTCAGCAGATTGTTTTGCAAGGAGCAAAAGCAAGTTGTTCAAACCCCCTTCCATTGGAATGTAAATATGAATATTAAAAGGCAGGAGAGTGGTAAGGTACTGTTTTTTATGAGTTCTCAAGAAGTGCACACAATCCCTGTGTTGTGTGCCTTCATTCTTTGCCTTTCGGTAGCTGCTGCTATATCCGTCTCCCAGAGGCGAAGAAGTGGCATGTTCGTGCACAGAGCATTGAACCAGACGCAGAGCATTGTTCTGGATACAGAGCATTGTGCCAGTCATGGTCTTCTCCGGAGAGCAGCTTCTGCCGAAAGACGCCCAGGACCGATGCTTAGCTTCAGAGAGCTCCATACCATCATCTTTAACGTCTCTTGTCACCTACATCTTAGCAAAAAGCATTTCCACTATGTCTCGCAAGGAGAAAGCATGCCAGTACAGAAAACATCTTTGGTTCTGTCGAGAAGTTGCACAGAGGTCTGCAGAGTGTTTTGCAAGGAGGAAAAGAATGTTGTCCAAAACTCCTTCAATTCAAATGAGAATGTGAATGGAAGGCAGGAGATGGAAAGGTCCTGTTCTCTATCAGTTTGCAAGTTGCGCACACAATCCCAGTGTTGTGCGGCTTTGTTGTTTGCCTTTCGGAAGCTGTCGCTTTATCCGTCTTCCTGAAGTGAAGAAGTGACTTCTGTGCGCTCACAGCATTGTGCCAGTCGCGGTGCGCTCCAGAGAGCAGCTTCTGCCCAAAGACGCCCGGGAGGGGTGGTTAGCTTTGGAGACCTCCGTATCTTCATCTTTAGCATCTCTAGTCGCTTACATCTTAGCAAAAAACTTTTCCACTATGTCTTTTGAGGAGAAACTGTGCCAGGACAGAAAACATCTCCGATCGTGTTCCAGAAGTTGCACGGTTATTTGCTGAGTATTCAGCATGAAGCAAAACAACGTTATCTGAACTCCATCTATCTGACTGCAATGTGAATCGAAAAAGCAGGAGACCTGTAAGGTAGTGTTTTCTGAGTTTGCAAGCTACACACACAACTGCGGTGTTGTGCATTTTCGTTTTCGCCTTTCATATATTTCTGCTCTCTCCGTCTCCTGAGGGTAAGATGCAGCTTCTTCGTGCACAGAGCATTGTGCTGGTCACGGTGCGCTCTGGAGAGTGGCTTCTGACGAAAGACATCCATGACAGGCGCTGAGCTTCGGAGAGCTCCATATCTTCATCTTTAGTGTCTCTTGTTGCCCTCATCTTAGCAAAAAAAGCTTTTCCACTATGTGTCGTGAGCAGAAACTAGGCCTGGACAGAAAACATCCCCAATATTGTTCTAGAAGTTGCATGGGAGTCTGCAGACTGTTCTGCAAGAAAAAAAAGAAACTTGTGTAAAACTCCTTCCATTTGAATGTTCATGTGATTGGAAAAGGCAGGAGAATTGTAAGGTACTGTTTTCTATCAGTTTGCAAGCTGCGCAGACAATCCCAGTGTTGTGCGGCTTTGGTCTTTGCCTTTCGGAAGGTGCTGCTCTATCCAGCTCTTTTGATGCAACTCTTAATCAGACAATATCAGTGGGAAAATTTGCAGTGGCAGAAAGCAAGCCCTTCCCAGGAAATCTACTGAAACTGTTCAGAAGTTATTCTCTTTTACTCTTGCTAACCTCTGCACTCTAGCTGTCAGATATATTTGGCACCATATTTAAAGAATTCTAAACAATGTTGTGATGCTGTAATATTGAGTAAAACATTGGTCTTTTCCATAGGTGTCAGGGAAAAATATTTCTATTGGGAAAAATGATTGAAATCAATACCAGCATGGCAGAAAAAAATTACATCAATAGAATGAAGATGCCCAGAATTCTAATTTTGAAGTTATAAAGAGTCCATATTTTTTAAAGAAGGTTGTGAAACCTATTAAGAAGAAGGCGTACATTCCACGTGACTGGTGCAAAAGTTCATATTTCCAACTTACAAAAAACATAATATTAAAGGAAAAATGTTCTGCCTTGTAGAAAAGTAACCCACTAGTAACTTCATCCAAGGTAGGATTAGATCAAGTATTCCTACAAGACAGTAGTATTACTACGAAAAGCCTTTTGGTGTCTATTAAATTACAGGAAACTTGAGAAAGCAGAAGAGGGTCTTTCCCTGCTGCAAGCTGTAGTTCCTATTTGCTAGTGCTGCTTCAACATTGTCTAAAGAAAACTTGTCAAAATAAGACTATCGTATACAAGCAACTGTAACTATCCATTCTGTTCCGGCTATTTTAACCTAGCAGATATGAGTCAGACACTCTAGTTGAATATTCTAATGCATAGATGGAGTATACCATCGCTAATAAATGGAGACTCTGGACAAAGGAGCAAATGCAGATGAATTTCAGGGAAGGAAATTAGTGGAGAGCTAACTGCAGTCCCTCGACTTCACAAGAAATGGTGTCCGGTAATCCCAAAACCAGAAAAAAATAGAACTCCATTTTCAAATGGGTTACATCTATAGTCCTCTGTTCTTCCCATATGAAGAAACTGTGTTTTGAATCAATCTTCTAAATGGTATGACTAAAGACCTTAGATGCCTCCAATTTTATTTTTCCAGAAGCAACTGTCTCAAAATCTCTTTAAAGATGACTTTTTCCCTTAAGATGCCATATTTTAAAAGAGCACCTTGTCATTTAACATGGTATTTCAAACATCATTTACTAATTTAGACTAAAAGTAACACTCTTCCCAGTAATCTTTCTTTTTTTGCAGCTCAGTGCTAACATAGATAGCAAAGAAGAGGAGGGACCACAGGTCTTTCTGGAGCATCTTGAGCAAATGCCCTTGCTTATGTTCTAATCATTCGCTTCACCAAAATACCTAATGATGAAGAAAAGGTTGTGAAAGCATTACATGGCAATGGATGGGTGTGATTTCTCAAGTAGAATTTGTGTCACATAGATGATACTTGGCAAACAGCAAATGAAGGGGTTTTCTTCAGCTCTCAGACTGATGTTGCATGTGGGTAATTTTAAAAAAAGATAACAAGAAGGATCTTTTTTAACATGTGAATTTAATTACATCCTTACCACGGACAACTGAATCTTATGAATAGGCAGTGTCTGATTCAGAAAGAAATAAAAAATTATTACATTATAAAGAAACATAGGATGATAAGCCCTTTGCTGACGGACCGTAGCCTATTCATTGGTTGAAAGGAAGCAGGTAGACAGTACATATGAAATATTTTTTTGTGGTTCAAACATTTATTTTCTAAAGTGATGCTGACAGATGGTGAACTCACCAACTTAGATATTCCACAGTAGACAGGGGTACATCACTTGTTCCATCAAGTTATCCCTCAGAATCATCATCCAAGGGGTTTTTCCCCTGCTTCTGTGAAAATATGCCTACCTTTTTCACAATACTTATGCAGCAGCATTGTTAGGCCTGATCAGCTGGTATGGAGGGTGAATTAGCAGCAGCAAGGTGACTGGCCAGGGGAATTTGCTTCAATGGATTTTGATCTCCTGGATATTTTGAAGACCTGCTTCAGCCCTGCTTGTCAAACACCACCTTTAAAGGGTGCTAAACAATTGTTCAGGCTGTGGATCACATGAAGAAGTACTTTCTGGTGTCCATACTGGGCCATATGCTCTTTATTCTCTCCCTCAGCTTCTCCATCACCTCTCATCTCTTTCACATGAGCTGTCTTCAAGGTCCACAGGCTACTTTTCACAGAATCTTCAGGCCTGATGCAGTAAGAACGATGAATAGAACAGAGCTGGGATCAATTTTCCAGTTTGGATAAAATGCATTCTGCACACAAATCCAAGGAGAAGGTGTTCCCCCTATGCCCAGAAAAACCTTCACTACTACTAGTGTTCTACGTCAACCGCAACTTAGTCTGAAAGAAAAGCTTTATCTCTGAGAGCATCTGAGAGGTTTGTATGAAGCACAGATATTTGACATATGCAATTTTGAATATCAGAGGAAAAAGAAAATGGCAAGAAGTTTTTAATTTTACTGGTTTCAATTTTAAATTCCATGCACTTTTTCCAATAGGTTTCAAGCTCAAATGCCCATCAACATCTTTTAGCCATCTGTAACTCAGTACTCATATAAAATGTGCTTCAAATCAAAAGAATTTCAAATTTGCACTCCAAGTTTCTATGCCTAGATTTATTATTTCTGACACATATTAGATGAAAGGAAGGCCTTTTTTACTGTGGGAGTGCTGGAACACTGGAACAGGTTCCCTGGAGACGTTGTGGGTGTCCCATCCCTGAAAGTATTCAAGGTCAGTTTGGATGGGGCTTGGAGCAGCAACAAAGGAGAATCTTTATGGTAGAGAAACAAAGTTTGAATATAGAAGAAATTCAGATTGATGTATAGGAGCAGGTTTTCTCTCAGCTCTTAAGATAAATTAAAAATTTTTTTTCTATTTTTCGAAGAAAATATTTCTAGACATACAACACGTGAGAACTAAGTAATTTTAAAGAAACAAATGAAATGAAAATATTCCATAAATAGAATGAAATGAAAAACTGTGTTTTAAATAGGAGGTAGATATTAAACAGAATTTTTGTACCAGGCATTTGAATTATTGCACCAGCTATTTTGCCCACAAAGAGATGTATTTAGCATTTCAGTCTTTTCCAAGGTGTTCATGGTCTGCTATGCTGACCTCTGTGTGTTCCTAGGTGTGTGTGGAAGGGGGGACATGTAAAGGGGAGCGTGCATGTCTGCCTAACACTTGTTGTGGCAGATTCATGCCTCAGCTCCATAATTTATTTTAGAAACGTCAAAGAGAGTGGATATGAAGTTTAATATAACAAGAAATCAATTCCCAAATCATCCATTTTACTTTACCTTCTAAATCATGTGCTTTGTGGTGTATTTTATCAAATATACTTTCAAGCCAGATGGGGGAATGAGAATGTGGGAATCCCTCCAATGTCTTGCAACTTTTATGCAAGTAGATTGTCAAGAAAGCAAAATTTCTCATTTAAATATGTCTGGGACAAGCATGATGGTGGTGTCAACCTGTTGGAGTTTTTGTTGCTGGGAGAAGTTGTACAAAAGGATTGGTTTTTACATTGACCAATTACTGAATCAAGCTCAGGAATACATTGGAAATTCAACTGGGAGTCTCTTTTTTTCTAGCAGACTACTTCTAGAATGAGCTTGCACACTGAAGCTGACTCTTTTGCTCTCTTTTTGTTTCTATCCTATTTTCTTGGCTTCTTTGCCACTATCTAGACAAATTTGGAACTTTTTCCCAACTAAAATTGTTTCAATAGTCTGATCATGATAATACATTTTTACAAGGAATTTTAAAAATCTTTCTTCAAGTTAAGAAAGTTAAGGACTTAGGTCTTTTTCTTCCCTTATCAATATTGCAATGAAATTGATAAATAAAGACCAACTCTTTATTTTTGTTTTTAACCCAAGTACAAAATTCCCATCCATTAATCCATTTTGTGGACCAATATTTGCCATTCTGATGTAAGTTGTCACTTCTTAACAATATACCTTCTGTGACTATGTTGACAGCACTTTTGGTGAAGATCCTAACTGGTCTTAGACACACATAGGGAGAAATTTGCTCAGCCAGTGTCAGTCTTAAGCATGCGTATCAGAAGATCTTTCTAGAGCTGGGAATTTTCCCATGAAAGGGATTCAGTTATGGAAGAGACACTTGTCCCAGAGTTTTACATTCTTCTTGAACCCTACTTAAGGAACTTAGATCCCATGTCCATTTGGATCTCTGTCTGCACAGAACTTTGTCATGCCAGTGCTTGAAATGCATCTGGAAGAGAATTCACTAGCACAGAATGAATGAGAGTGGAAGGGGTTGGTGGGGCTAACCAGGCCCAACCCCCCTGCTTAAACCAGGATACCTAGAGCCTCTTGCCCAGGATTCTATCTGGGTGTACTTTTAATGTCTTCAAAGATCCAGGCTCCACAATCTTTCTGGGCAGTCTGTGCCGTGGTTCAGTCACCCTCACAGTAAAAAATCATTTGGTGCTGTTCAGAGGCAATCTCCTGTATTTCAGTGTGGCCACTGCCTCTTGTCTTTTCACTGAGCATCATTGAAAGACACTGGTTCCCTCCTCTTTGCACTATTGCTTCCAGTATGTATGTGTGCTGCCATGTAGAGAAATGTCAAAAACCTCCCTGAAGTCCAGGCAGTCAAAATTCCCTTCATCTACCAAGCAAGTTGATTCATCAGAGCAGTTTTAAAAATTGTCAAGCATGAAGTTCCCCTGGTAAATCCATGCTGACGACATTATTTTGTCCTCCTTCATGTGCCTGTCAATGCTTTCCAGGAATAGCTGCTCCATCAACTTCGGGGGGATAAAAAAGAGGCTGGCTGGCTTGTACTTTTCCAAGTCCTCCTAGCTGCCTTTTTTGGAAGATGGGTGACCTTTGCTTTCATCCAGTCTTTGGGCACTTTCCTCAGTCACCATGAGCCATCAAACATGATCAGGAGTGGCCTCAGAATAGCATCCGCTAACACCCTTGAGACCTGTGGCTCCATCTCAACAGGGCCTGTGGACTTCATGGAATACATACTAATTCAGTGTCTGTGCCCATAAAATTTTGCACGGGATAACAGGACATATTAACAGCTACCTGAAGAGTGAGTGAAAAGCTATGGAAGCAATCCAAAAGGACAAAGCCTAGAGTTCTCTTTTAAGACAAAGCGTCCTATCATGAAGATGAGCAGCTTTAGATTTAGGGAAGTTTCCCCTCTGAGAGGATGTAGAAGACATTCTTTTACCTTATCTAGTAATAAAATGGATTGACCATTCACTTGCAATACAAAAAATTAAATTATTTCCAAAATTGTTGCCGCCTAACTAGACAATCATGTACTGGCTGGGTGTTCTCCTAACAGATGACAGCACCTCCTTGATGTCTCTTATGTGTACAGACTATACGAATTAAGTCACTTGAGTGGGGGTTACTGGTCTTTGAACTTTCTTTCTCATGAATTTGGAATATGTACTGAAGCAAGGACCTGAAGATGAAAACTTCATTTCTCATCAGTGTACTTTAACATCCATGGCTGTAATGTTATTGTTTCTCACCAACTGGGTCAAGAATTTTTTGACTACAAAGTGGATCAGCTCCAAAAGGAAATATAAAGGCTGCATAATATTCTCTCTTGGTAAAGCTATTTACCTCAAATGAAGTGACTAAATTCTAATCACTCGCTGGCCTAAAGCTTCAAGGAGGGAGAGATGGACCAGGTTTCCTTCCACTGCTGTTCTCTTTGTCACCTCAGGGTTTAATAGGGTTATGCAGACATTCAAAGAGATAGGTCTGCTGAGTTAATAAAATTTAGTCTTAAAAATAACTTTTTAGCAGCTGAAATGAAAAGAACAAATAAAATGCAATTAATTCCACGGAAGATTGAAATGATTATTTCTTCATTTTGCAATTGAGGATGTATATTGTGTAAGTTTTTCTTGTGTTTTTCTACAGGTTTTCTAACTGGCACACTTTTCTTTATGAATGGACTGGTCATTTCCTAAATACTTTCATACAGAGGAACATGCTTCTGATAAGAAGAACACTAGGATGTCTTTACTTGACCTTTTATTTTTACTGATGGTTGGTCCTCTGAAATGAAGGGTTTTTTAAAATTGAAATGTGTTACTATTGTTCCCATGGGATAAGCCACAGACTCTTCTGGTCAGAGCTGTCACTAGTCAGCTATTCTCCTATCTGCCCTTAAGTAGTTGAATGTTCTGGCCAAAAATAGCACCTTCTATGTAGCCATGCTCTTAGTTGTCAGGGTCATCTTGAATCTAAACACCCTCCTCCTGCTTCTGTACTCACCTAAGGGGAAAAATCAGTCCATCCATGCTTCCTGATTTAAAATATAAAGGAATATAAAGGTATGGTGTTCCTAAACGTTTCTCTGAAGTTGAACACTACTTATCTTTGCTGTGTTTCTTCAACTCACTTGCAAGTCATTCATGCAGTAGGTTATTGTGAAAATTGCTTGGTTTAAAGATGATTTTAAAAGGGTATGAGAATATTTTTGCGCCTCTGCTATAAGGACACTTTTCAAATCCATACAAACTTCCTGCAAATGCAAAAACATGCATCTTGTATTGTCCTAGGTTACAATATAAAAATGTGTTCTGTTCCCACCCTCAAGAGCTGCTGAAACCAGGAGGGGCATAGTTTTTTCCTTATCTCCTGTTAACAGGCCCATCAATGTCTTGCCACATGATTCAGAGATGACTCCCTCCAGGAGCCATTTCTGTTCAACGGGTAATCAAGGACCCACTGCATAACTCAGAATGATACCAGCGCATTGTGACATGCTCCGCCCAGGGCAGAGGAGCTAAGTATCCCCAGCTGGATATAATCTGGGTTTTGGACACCACAAGCAGTCTTTCCACTGGATTCCCAGAGGAATGACCACCCTTACCCACTGGTCTTCCAGAGGACAAGAGCTACCAGATGGTTTCTACAGGATCACCACTTCAACAAGACCATTTCCTCTGGGTACTGTTGCCACCACCTTAACTAGCAGGGTGTCAGCTTGTATTCTCTCTGTGGTTTTTGTTTTGTATTATTGCATGGATTTGGGGTTTTTTCCACTTTTCCTAATAAATTGTATTTGTGACTTGGAGTCTTGCTGTGGTGCTGGATTTCTTCAGCCTGACTAGCTCCTGACACCAACAGCGAGAGTGGGCTGCCCCCAGAAAGCTGTCGAATCCAGGGTGCAGCTGTAGGGCACAGCTGCTCTATGACACAGGTGGACTGCATTGGGGATAGGACTGAACCAAGGGCAGGGACAAGGAACAGGGAGAGGTCTTCTGTATGTTTTCCAAAGGAGTTTCTTCCCTGGAGGGTCAGGGACAGAAAGACACTGACTCAAAGGCATACATCAACTTAGAAATGGGGAGAGGTCCCAGGGGAGGATACAATCTTTAACACACTGGGAGTAAATCGGGGTGGACCACAAGGTGGGGAACACAATGTTTAAACCAATAGGGGACTACAGGGGAGGAGAAGAACTTAAACAAACCAATCGGGTTTTGAAGGCTATAAAATTGATAGAGAAGTTTTTAGAGAAAGGGACAGGCTTGGGGAGGGATTGACATTCAGTGGGAAGAGGAGCAGCGAACAAAAGGGCAGGTCTTTGGGGACATGGACAACTAGGGCAAAAACTAGCAATACAGAGGGGAAAGGAACAATCCATTAATAATAAAATATGCTACAACAGCACAAAAGAGGATGTATTCTAAAACTGACTACTAGAACTGCATTACAATCAAACATACACACTGCAACAGCATCTCTGACTGGTTTTGCTCTCAAACCAGAAGAGGTGCCAACTGAAAAATTTGCAAACTTAAGAGTTAACTGGCTGCAGTTTTGGTTTCCTTCTTAAATATATCACCAAGGCCTACCAGCTTTTCTAATTAGCTTAGCAGCATGTCTTTTCTTAGTGCCAAGCAGGGATTCACTTTGCCAGGCATGGAGGAAGCTTCTGGGAGCTTATCACAAAAAATCACTTCTGCGGCTGGCTTCTTCCCTCCGCACCAAAAACAAGCCATGCAAAACCAACACCTTAACTAATCCGTAGTACTTAGTATGCATCCAATAATTACTTTTAAATGATACTTTACATTTTTTATCAAATGCACTGAAAGTAAATGGATCAATAATATTGATCAAAATAGTTCCAGTTCAATAGAAATATTGGGTCATGCAACGCTGCTTTACATAACTATTTTTTGTACAATCAACAGAAGCTTTTTGTCACCTCTCAAGAAATATTTCCTGATGGTTTGGATCAGAAGATCCAGTATTGCCATCATGAGATTTTTGGTTTGAAGGCCATAAGCTGTGGTCAGTGTTTTGGGTGTAGTCTTTGTTGTGCCTTGCATATATTTTGGATAGAAAGCCAGTAGAGATGATGTCCTTGCTGCAGTAGCCATGCTAAATAAGGCAGAGTGTCTGGCTAATGTACTGGGGCTGTAGACTACCTACCAGTCGCCCAGGGCGGTGAGGATCCCTAAAGGAATATAATATTGGCTATGCTCTGGGAGTTTTACAGAGTGAAAGATCCTCATAGCTCTAATGATTTGTCTCCTGGAGTTTTGAAGAATATGTTGTAAAGATGGCTGCTGTCTTTCCCAACAATCTTCCATGCATTCAAGAGGATAATTTAACTTCTTGTCTGAGAATGAAAAGAAATTCTAGTAGTAATTAGTTCTTTTTCTCTGTTTGTGCATCACTAATTGCATTTGTGAAGGTGACATTTTATTTATTTTTTCTTTAAATATTACATCGTAAGGT
Source organism: Ammospiza nelsoni (assembly GCF_027579445.1). Classification (NCBI taxonomy): domain Eukaryota; kingdom Metazoa; phylum Chordata; class Aves; order Passeriformes; family Passerellidae; genus Ammospiza; species Ammospiza nelsoni. Next base: position 64,647,099 of record NC_080669.1, read on the forward strand.
GTAGGAAAGACATTCTGTGAGCCAGCAGGGCCTCCTGAAGATAAGGAGAAGCCCTGTACCTCTCCTGAAGTAACGTCAAGGTCGTTACCATGGAGACCAGAGAAGGAGAGAAAGTTGGGAGATACGGACTCTCGCTGTCTCAAGAGTGAGGTGGCTCTCTGGGTGTCTACTGAGAACTTTGTTTCTCTTTTATGACCAATGGCCACTGTATATGTGTTAGAGGGGTGTCAATATCTGGAGGAACTATAAAAATTATGTTGTTTTAATAAAATCTCTCTTTTGCCCTTCTGATGGAGTTGTGTATTACTGTACTGTGTCATGCTCTACAGCGACAGTAAGGTCGCTTCCAAATTCACAAATTCTGCTTCACTTTATTTTGTAGGCCAGACTGGTTCATCTTCTCTCTGCTGTACTATTGCAGACCATATGTGAATGGATTTTTTTTCATTTTGAACATTATTAGATTTAAACTGTATGAACAGAACACTTTCTTTATCATTATTTTACCAGTTTGCAAAGAAATACAGAATTTTTAAAACAATGACGCAACTTCACTTGTGGTTTTCAATGGAAGAGAAGAATTACAACGTCCTACATTCACAGCATTGTTTACAGTAATATTGCAGCTAGTTTCCAGCAACTTAGGGCAGGTTCTGGAAGCAGGCACCCATGATAGTATAGAAGTCTAAAAAGTTTTAGTTTGGCGGCTTTTCTTGAAAAATAGCTAATATGTCTCAATGTTGTGCTGCATCTTGTTGTAGAGACGCTTCTTTTGACGTCTGAACTCCTTGTGGGACTTCTGTATCTCAGAATCAGCTACAGTAAACCTGTGTTTTCTTATGGCTTTAAGAATTTGGTTCTAATCTATAAAAGCAAGAAAATGTTACCATATTAATACAAGATAAAGAATATGTTAAGAAAGCAGTTAATGGCATGGTTTTTTTTCTACAAATTGGAGCAGAGATTTAGTTCCTTGTTTTTTTTGCTTCTCAATACAATTTTAGAAGTGGTGGGTAAGAAAGTGTGGACTTATACAGGTTTGCCTTAAAAGAAGAATTACAGGGGAAACTGTTGAAAAGAATAAATCCAGAACTCTATGCCTTTCATACAGAGATTCAGAAGTGAAAAGCAAGAGGAGAGTGCAGACAAGATGATTGAATAGAATGAATTCAAAATAGCTTTCTTGTCTCTCTGAATTACAGCTCTAAACCTCGGGTATTAAGAGGAAATAAATCACAATCTCTAAGATTTAAAAATGGATGATGAAGTTTTATATCGATTAAAGTGTAAGGCTTCACATTTTAATCTGATTTGCATTTTGGTGGAAGCCTGGCATCTTTTGCAATTTGCCAGATAACAAAGGATTTAGAACAGTAAGTATGCAAGTAATCTTTTGGACCCTTCATCTCCCTTCTTATGACAATGAATACATTTATTATGCTCCTATTTTTTATTCCATCAAGGGATTTGATCATGCAAATGTCTAGTCTTTCTTTTCTTGTTTTCAACTGCTCAAAGAGCATTAATCAAAACTATTCAGAAGTTCTTGATCTGCAACAGTGGCAAGCACTAGACTGGTAAGAGTCAGTGGGCATCAGCAGATCCCCTATGACAGCACAGGCTGTTCTGGCAGGACTGATGTTTGAGGGGCTCGAATTCTGTGAAATATAGCATTTGAGGGATAGGAAAGAGGGAAACAGATTCTGAACTTTCAACCCAACACATGAACAAGTAGTAAGGCAGGTAATTTTCTGTGGAAATTTCTTTAGCCCTAGTGTTGTGGATCATGATTACTCTTCCTACCTCCTTTGGCCAACTACCAGCTTTCCCCTCCGTTACTCCGCTTATTGACAGAAAACCAGAAGTAGTGATTTTTGACCAAAGCACCTATCAGGACTTTTGAGTGTTTTTTGCTCCAAAATATTTCAAGGCACATAGGGAAACAATTCCATTTTCGAGAGTGTGTTGAGAAGACAAGGTTGAAAGTTAAAAACCATGGGTTGTGTTTCTATAGTTACTGATTGTGCTTATTATCTTAGTCGTGTAATATATATATATATATTTGGTAAGGTTTTTTTCTTTTTTTTTTTTTTTTTTTTTTTTTTTAATGCATCCTTGAGATAAAAGGCCAAAAGTACAGAAAAGTACTGTACGGTTAAAATACTATTGTGATGCCTCATGCTGAAAAACTTGTAGCTGCTGTTACGGCCCATTGGCCAATTCCTGCTTAATTTCTGAGAAGCTATAAAATTCCCATCTGTATTTTAGTTCTAATGATCTGTTGTTATGATGGAGATGCAAATGAAGAACAACCATTTTTGAATCTGTAGGGATGATGTATTCACCATTTTGTAGCTGCCTTTTTAGTTTCTGAGCCACTAATGAATAAAAGGAGAAGTATCTACAGTGTTTTCCACCTGTAGACCATCCACTACTGTCCACCTGCTCAGATTCAAAGTCAAACAATCCTGTCTGGCCTCATTGGGAGGAATTATTTGCATTCAAAATACTAGACTAGTATTTGATTTCCACCAACAGAGTCCGTTGGGCAGCTTCTATCATCTGCATTTCAATATTTATTCCTCCTCTATGTTTACTGAACAAAGCTCTTTCAGAATGATGGTGTGCCTACTGCCTCACCAGCTATGATGTTTGCACGGAGTCTCCCATGGAAAGAAGCTGCAAAAAAGGCAAGCCAGGGCAGTGATTTCTGTTGCTCACTTGCAATACCCACAAATCAAAGCTATTTAGCCTAATTCAAGGCTGAAAAAGAACATGCCTTCAAAGAATTCAAAACTTCATCATTCAGTACTGCAGTTCAGTATTCAGGACAAGAGCACATCCCCACAGGCTTAGAGAATTGGGACTGTTTAGCCTGGTGAAGAGAAGATTGCATGGAGACCTCACAACACCTGATATCTGAAGGGGAGCTGGAGAGGGACTCTTCATTAGGAACTGTGGAGACAGGACAATGGGCCATGGCTTCAAAGTGAAAGAGGGCAGGTTGAAATTAGATGCTAGGAAGAAATTCTTCCCTGTGAGGATGGTGAGGCACTGGCACAGCTTGCCCAGAGAAGTTATGGACACCTCAGCCTGGTGTTCAAGGCCAGGCTGGATGGGGCTCTGAGCAACCTGGGCAAGTAAAAGGTGTCCCTGCCCATGTCAGAGGGTTAAAACTAGATGGCCTTTGAGGTCTTTTTCAATCCCGGCCATTCTACGATCCTGTAATTCTCCTGTGGTAGTGTTCAGGATGGAGCGTGTTCTCCATGTTGGCCATTTCCAATATACCACTGGTTCCTGGTGCCATACACTAGCTTGCTCCCTGAAACTTCTGTCAGAATGAGGAACATCTATATATATATTATATACATAATAAATAAACAAAAGGGTTTGCATATTTGTCCACTATGTTGTTGATGAGATTGCTGTGAAGTTTCATTTGGTTTTCTTGACGGTCCTTGTGTCAGCTGCCTCAGGCAGCATTTGCCTCTTCCTCCTCCCTCCTCCGTCCTCCCTCCTCCTTCTTTCAATTTCTTTCCATCAACAATTTATTGTCGTTTTCCCTTTCATGCCTGAAAATCCCTGCATGCTTCTGGGGGATCTCCCTTTTCATACAGATCTTCTTCCACCCTTGACAATCCATACTTTTCATACCATAAGGGCATGCTTGCAGGCATAAAAGACTTTGATTCCTTATTATATCAATGGGAATTTAATTATTAGCTTCATGCCTTTTCATAGAAACAATAGGGAATTGATAGTTTGTTCCCTGAAGTACATTAGGAAGAGAATGAAACATTCTCTTGAATCATGTGGAGTGGAAAAGTTGCTATCTATTTTCTTCTAAGAACTACCCCAAAAGATGCAGGGGTTGATGAAGCCTGGCAAGATGAGTTTCCCTTCTAATGGAAGGAAACTACCATGCCAATAAGCGCTCTGTGCTGAGGTCTCAGAAGAAGACAGAAGCAGATGTATTTGTAAAGTGGAATGTCTGTTAGGCACTTCCTTTTTCAAAGCAGTGTGTTCCATGCCAAGCAGACACCAAAGAAACAAAAGATGAGTGTGACTCTGCATCCAAATCCTGCAATGTCCCCAGAAGTGAACTTCTCTCTTCCATAGGACTGACTTGCATGAAGATACATGGTGAAGGGTAACAAATACTTTTCATTTACATTTTTACCCTTTGTCTTAGAAGAACCTTAACTATAAAAATAATGGTTGCTTTCCTCACTCAGAAGACATCTACACTCCTGTGCTTTTAATCCAGCTGATAGTTACCCATCATTGCAACTAGTTTGCTATTATGTCTCTGATGACACAGATTGTTCTCATGCCAGTAACAAACCCATTGCAGTATCAGCTTCTAGACAACACCCTACGAATGCAAAGTAGGGCTTCCTCTTCAACCATTCTTCACTTGTTTCATTCAGGGAAAGATTAAGACATAAAGCAAGAAATTGCTCTGCTATTGAAATGTGTCCTGCCAATACCATTTTCTTATCTCCAAGGAGCTATAAATATGTGGGAAAGGCAAAGTTATTCCAAAAAGGGAAAAAATCCCCCCCGTGAAGATTATTTTTCTAATAAGAGGCCACTCTTTGCATAATCACAACCGTTCTGCAGGAGATTTTCCTTTCTTTATGTGTCTCTGCCTTACTGTTCAAACATTTGACTGAGGAATACTTTTTCTTCTTAGTTTTCGTTGGGGGTTGCTGTTACATTGCTCTGCATCAGGGGTTCCAGATTCCGCTCCATGCCATTCGAGTTCCTGGCTTGATAGCCAGGGACCTGCAGGCACCACTCACCTTCTAGCTTGGGCTGCAGGTATCTCATTAGTCAGGAGTTGGGCTGTGTGAGGATCAGACCAAAGGAGCTGTCTGGAGCTGGGAATTTTGAACTCCCTAAGCTCTGAACAATAAAACAGGCTGTTTGTCACAAGGACCTTTGGAATGTGCATCATCACTCACTGCAAGCCACAGCCCTCACCACAACACCACCTTGCTCCCACTGCATGTCTGTGTGAGCACACGCATCTTATTGATGACACACAAACCTCGCTCTACATGTTCCATAGCTAGGACATTTGATTTTATCTTAGACAGGCAGTGTTTGCATGATCCAGCCAGAAAAAGTCCGCTTATGAAGACACTGAAAAACACTCCAGTTGGAATTTCCTGAGAGAATTGAAAGAGGTGTGGGAATTGCAAAGATAGAAATGTGACAGGCTCAAGAGGGTTTGATTTACAGCCTTAGAAGCAGCCTAGATTGGTGTGAAAGCAAGGTACACAGACACTGAACAGAGAAATCATCAACTTATGTTTCTTTAGTTTTAAGTAAGAATAGGCCTTAAGGAAGTAAGAAACTGTATTAGATAAGGAAGGGTTTTATAGTATAGTCATGTGATTGTACTAGAATAAACTGAGAGTTGAGCTATTATAATAGAGACATATATGTGTACACGTCCTCAGACCTTATTGGGCAAAAGTATCCACATTGCAGTAGAAAGAAGTAAAGGTGGCAGCTTAGAAAAGCAAGACCTACTCTCTGGCGACTGTCCATTGGATTCGAAAGTTCTATGGCTGTAAGTGCATTCTCACCTGACTGTGAATGAGCTCTTTCCCGACTTCTACAATGAGGTACACTGCGCACAGCATCCCAGTACTCTGCTACTTCATTCTGTAATCTGCATAGAACTGAAGCTCAGTGAAGGCATTCAGCTTTGTCAGTTTTCAGCGTCTGTGCTGCATGAAAGCACTGTGACATCCCTCCAGATCTTTAGTCCTTGTGAGGCTGTAACGTGCACATCGGTATTTCAAGGTAAGAAGGAGTGGGCAGAGAGCATTGCAATCTGACAGTGGTTTACAGGTTGAATAGGAAAGAGGAATGCCCCTTGAATGTGGTGCAAATACAAATTTCCACCAGTTTTAGGGGTACACTCCAGCCAAGCTTGTTGTCCTGGCACATTTTCTCTTCGTGAAATGCTTTGTGGTATGATCTGGACCAGAAAAGACACAGAATACACAGGGGCTACGTAGTGCTGAGAATGCAAGTGCCTGGCCTGAGTGTCTTTTGGCAGAAGCAGCGCGCTGGGGCCCTTGGCTGCTGCCACAATGACCTGTGTGCAAAATAGATGCCTATTCCCCTCCGGGAGACTAAAAGCTGGACTGGTTACAAGAATCGAAGAGCAATGGGCTGGTGGCTGTAGCATACTGGTTGTAAAAGGAGCATGACTCTTACTGGCCTACCAACCAAACTCACACGGTGGCAGTGGTAAGGATTAAAGTTCAGTGAGAGCTATTTGTGCTGCTACCTATGGCCCTTCCAACCCTTCTATGGAAACAACTGTGCCTACCTTTAAGTTCAGAGATCCAGAGAACACAATGGTAGTTGCAGTGGAGAAGGGAAGGACAGAGTGCACTGGTGAGTTTGATGTGGCTTATTTGGGGCAGGCAGAAGGTGCAGCTTTTATTTCTAGAGCCTTTTTATATGCAAACAGTTGCTGGATGTTTGCAACAAAGATGTGAGTGAAAAAGTGAGGGCAGATCTATGTGGGAAAGAAGATACAGAGCATTGTGCACAGTTTAAAACATGTTTAGAATAAAAAGGAGGTACTTCGAGAACATCTTCTGTCTTGCCACTTCCACCTGTGTGACCTCTAGCTGCTTGGACACAGCCACAATGAAAGAATGTGAAAATATTTGTGCTGCCAACATCAGGAAAGAGGGTAGGTTGGCAAATGCCTTCTGTCCTGCACATCTGTCAGTCAGTAGTGCAGCTGAAAATGCTTGGCTGTAACAATAGTCTCTGCCACTTTGAGAGAATGTGCTGATGCATGTATACATGTCATTGGGAAAGAACGTGCAAACAGCTAGTATGTTTTGTTTGATTGACAGACTGCAAAAGGGACTGTTATGGCCAGCACTGCCTTTTTTTTGTAGAACTTTTTCTTTGACAGCAGCCGCTGGACATTTTGAAGTGGTTTGGGATCTTCAAGTGTTAGAGTGCAAGATGGTACAGAGACCTTGACGGAAAGTGCATATGTCCAGGGGGCTGGATACAGTTCACTGGGTGCAAGTTGCACGTTGAGCAGCTGATAGCCCAGAAAATGTTCTAAAATGAAGAGGCCGTGCTGCAATTGCCTTTTATTTTAAAGCTTATCAACTGTGCAGCCAACAATGAAATGATTCCTCTTCTTTCTCTGCTATATGCAGGATCCCATTCTGTCAGTGCTCAAGAGTCAGGATCCACAGTGGAGCTCTTGCCCCGACACTGCTCCCACACGAATGGGGCTGGGCCAGAAAAGTGCTTGTGTTTTTCCTGGGCACTGTCAGTGCTCATCTAAATAACCACACCACAGCATTGTCAACTCACAAAACAAGGACATGCACTGAGCCCAGCTCGAAACGACCCCCAGAACACAACCAAGTCAGAAACATCCCTGCTCTCCAATCAACTGTGTCGGGACAAAAAAATTTCACCGATCTTCCCCTTCCAAGTGGATACTCTTCTTTGCCCCACACTCAAAGGCCAACACCAGCTCTTCTGATCTAACAAACTTTTCTCTCTCGTAGAGTCTGGTAACAAACTTGAAAATGTCGGCCAAGCTCACAACAGAGCTCGCAAAACTGCTGGTGGAGAAAGCTCTTTGCTGCCTACGATTTCAATTGCACCCATCAAACTATAAAGACACACCCTGCTATCACCACTTTCCTTCTCAGCTCTAGGTATCACCATAAGCCTTCAATCTCTCAGAGTCAGGATCCAAATGGGATGGCACCAGGGACTGCTCACACAGTCCCTAAAGCTACAAGGGACAAAAACCTGTCCTGAAGAGGTCTGGCCTCTGCATTCCCACTGACAGTTCAACAACTCTAACCCAGAGAACTGCCTCTTGGGAAAAGCCTTTCAATTCACTGAGACCACCCAAAATGCCCATCCAAACTCTGCCAAAGAGAGGAGGAATTAGAAGCCCATCTCAAAAGAAATGGCCTCCCCTCCTCCAAAATCCAAAACATCCAGAGCCTGATCCTATACAAAGGTGTCAGAACACTGCTGTTGGGCATTACTTGCGCGGGGCACTGGCTAGGCTGCATGCCAAGACCCAGCGCAGCTCTTTACCTTGTCCAAAAGAAGTATGCTGGCAGAATTTCAAGAAGGCTGCCTCGAGGAAGTGGAAAACACATGCCAAATGGATTCTTTCAGGAAGGAGACTGCCTTCCAAAGATGGATACCGTCTCCATGATTGTACAAATTGAGTCCGTGCTTCCAAACCAAATATGCCAGGATAGAAAGTTGCTGCCGCCCTTAAGCTGCACGACACAGTTTCTTATCTGCACCTCCAACACTGGGGTTAAGTTCTTTCCTTCCCATGAGAAAGCATTGCTGTTCTCCTTCAGGAGCTTACTGAGCAAAAGTTGCATACCACGTCCGGTGCTGACTCTGTCCAACAATGGCTCCTACACAGAAGGGGCCAGAACAGAAATCTCTTGCTGGACTATACCTCCCCACGATACCTTATCAGCTGCCCTACCAACATTGCCACTATATATTTTACTTCCCAAGCAAGGAAAGGCACTCCAAGTCACTTGGATTTGCATTGCCTCAAGTACCATGCCTAGTTTTCCTAGCCTAGCCTAGCCTAACTTTGCTTGCTTGCCTATGTCTGCCTTGCCTAGCCCTACAAAGAACTTCCTGGCTTTGCTTTGCCTTGCCTACCACTCTTTGCCTTGTCTTCCATGCAGGCAAGGCAATGCAAAGCAAGTGTATGCAATTGTAGGCAAGTCAAGGGAGAGGTTGGCAAGACTGAACTGTGAGGGGAAGCCAATGGAATGGTAGGTGAGAGAAGTCCCAGAAGTTAGAGGCAAGGCTGGGCATAGGAAGTAATGGTAACAGGAAGGGCTGGGCAAGACAAAGCCCTGTAGGAAAACTGTAGGCAGGTCAAATGCGAGGCATGGGTATGCAAGGGAATGAAAAGCAACGGAGAATCAGCAGGGCAAGGCAAGGAAACTGTTGGCTTGCCAAAGCAAGGCAAGTGGCAGGTCCATTCAAAGATTGCAGGTACACAAAAGTGGCCTGGACAGACCGCTCTGTTCAGCCTTGATCTTGCACGGGCCATCTCTAATCTGCACCTAAGACACTTGGGTTGCCTGCTTTCCTTTGAGTGCAAAAGAACTGTCATTCTGCTCCTGAAGCCCAAGGGTGAAAGATGAATTTTGTGTCCAAAATTAAAGACAAAATTAAAGGATAAATGTCAGAAGAAAGCTGTCAGGACAGATAGGTGTGCTTGCATGGGACCTCCTCCAGGCTCCCTCTAACATGCTCCTGAAACACTGGGGCCTTGAGGAAAAAAAGCCAGTGGAAGCCTGGAGAATCCTAGGAGAAACAGGCAGGGCAATGCAAGTTGAAAAAGTTCCACAAAAAGAGAGGTGGTGAATTCCAGGTGGAGGACTAGTGTGCAAGGTATTGTAAGGGAAGGGGTTCAAGGGTAAGGCAAGACAAGTGGTGGCTTGTCGCAGACATTTCTCCACAGAAATCCTTTCTTTCAGATTTCTGTGTCTTCGGGAGGCCAGAGGCCTCCGAAGACAAGGTAAACAATTATTATCAGCTGCTGGGGAATGCAACAGGGGCACCTATTTTGATTGGTGATTGGTTCATGTTTTATGTTTATAATTAAGGGCCAATCACCAGTGCAAGCCAGGGGACTGAGTCCTTGGCCACAGCTTTGTTGTAGATTCTTTTCTATCTATGTCTAGCTAGCCTAGCTGCTCTGCAAACCTCTCTCTATATTCTATTAGTATAGTAATAATGTATTATATATAATATCTTAATAAATCAAGCCTTCTGATTCAAGAAACAAGATTCACCGTCTCTCTATCACTAGCTGCGACCCACTCAGGCGCGGTAATGGTGGCTTTGCCAGGCAACACAAAAGAGAGACAAGTCAAGAAGAGTCCTAGAAGGAGAAGGAAATGAAAGATTGGAGCTGGACAACTGGGAAAAGAAGGATAGGTGAACAAGTCAATGCAAGGCACTGGGTTGGTATGAAGGGAAAGGGAAGAACATGCATGGGTCAGGAAGGCAAAGGAAAAGAAAGGAATGGTTAGCAATGACAAGGAAATGTAAGATTGGGTAGGAAAGGAAAGGCAATGTGGGGGAGGGATAGGCAACACAATGGGTATCTTAACAGGAAATGTCCATGCACAGCAAGACCAAGAGAAAAGTGGTAGAGAGGTCAAGGTGGGAAATAGGTGAGTGAGTGCAGCTAGGAAAGAAGGAAAGAAAGTGCATAGCTCTCGTTGTGTGTGTATGTGTGTGTGTGTGTGTGTGTGCTTGTCCGTGTAGTTAAGAAGGAAAGTGAGAATCACTGCTACGTTTGGCAGAGCTTGTAGGCTGCAAGGAGAAGGTGATGGCCAGGCCTGGCTTTTGGTGGTGGCCAGGCCTGGCTTTTGGCTGTGGCACTTGTTGCAAGGAAGAAGCTGCTGGAGGGTTTAAGCTTTTGGGGATCTGTGAGAGTGAAAGACTACACTGGCACCTCATTAAACTAATGGTAGTTGATCATCTGGCTGAATCTATGACATAAACCAGAAGTGAAATTTCCTGCCATTCACCTCAGTTTTTTTACCTTTTCATCCAACAGCCTGAGCCTTTTGGAGGCTGCTGTCAAACGCCCTTCCTTGAAAGCTAGAAGTGTCTCAGTTCACCCGCTAAGAAATATGGAAAACAGCTCAAGTCAATTTCAGAATTGCCCTGAGCAGAGCTGGTGTTTCGGAACCTGAAATTACCATTTCAAATAGGTGCAAGAATCATGATTTTATTAGACAAACATTTGAAACACAGTAGAAGCTTCATCTTCTTGTCGTTGCAGTCCTTGGAAGTTTTGCTCTTTACTGAAGCAGGAAAGAGATCAAACATGAGAAACCTAAGAATCCAAGCTCACTGGCCATTGTGCAAATAGCACTTGATGAATTCAAGGTACCATTGTAACATACAGAATGGCTCTGTGCAAGAAAATGGACGTGTTGTCCTTCACGGGGGCAGAAAACCTTTCTACCATGTGAACTCTGGGAACAATCAATCATGCCTCAGTGTGCAGTGGCTGGTCAGAGAGCTACACGATGGGTCTCTGTGCTCATGGCACTCTCAGGGCTCAAGGCCACACATAAATTCCCCACCTTACAGACACGCGAGTAAAGCCCACCGAAAATGCACTTCTCCAGACAGCTTAGTCAAACCAGCTAGGAGTTCCCACCATCACGCTGGGCACTTCTGTCCACAGATGGCTTCGCTTTTAATCAATCCAGAACAGAGTTGCATTTTTCTAGTCTTTAACTCTACAAAGATATTTTATGTAACATGGCAAGAAAAAAATTGTTTCGACAATGATCAGTAAGGGAGGGATAATGTGCCTTTTGCTGCTATCTTCTTTTCTGCTCCATTTTGCTTGCTTTGGTATTGCTTTCTGTCAAAGAAACGCTAGCAAAAGCCCTCCTCAAGTCTTGCTGTGAAGACAGACTGCCAGAAAGGTAGATAAACTTCAACCTTTACAAGACCCTTGTAGTAGCACGTGTCTTGGTCAATTTCTATGCAGATCCTTTCTTTCAGCAGGACTTTTTTGCACCGTTAGCACACATTGAACTGAATGCAGTACAAAAGCAGTGACTAGAGGAACCGTTCTCTTTTCATTTGAATGGTGATAAAAATGCATATCAAATCAAAGCATTTTAGAGCAGCAGGAAGATTTTCTATGAAGCTAGCAAATCATAACAAGATGCATATTCACCAGTTGGATTCCTTTCGGATTTTGCAAGAATTCCAGACAGAAAACACAGCTTAGTAAACTACCAATCTAAATCACAATATCTAGAAAGGTGACATGCAAAAGAGCAAGAGGAAGAAAAGCAAAAAGAAAACCAAAGGAAGCCAGAAATAAGGCACAACCTCTCCTCCTTTTCCGCTTACTACAGTACCTTAGAAGTACCTTCAAGTTTCCTAACAGTCACATAAGTAGAAAACTGTGCCACAAACAATTGTGGAAAACTGTAGAAAACCGTTCTACAACAAAAGAAACTTTTTTTTTTTTGTGGTCGTTTGCTTTCAAGACCATTACATCTGCAGGTAATGCCTACGGTAAGGGTATGTTTTGTATATTCAAAAACAATTTGAAACTATTTCTGAATTGAAGGGACTGCTTTTTGTTTGTTGTGAATTACTTGGCTAAATATGGCACATGTTAAAATACTGCAGATATGTGGTTCATTTTAGAGATGCCAACTGCAAAGGAGGGAAGCATTTGGTGTGCTTAAGAAAGTAAAGTATTGGAGAGTGCTTTTGTTACTTCTTTAGAATGTTAGAATATGGGTAAAAGATGCTAGCTGGGGACTTACAATTAATGAATTATTTGCTGTAAGTAGGTCAAATGACATTAGCTTTCAGAAAGAAAAAGTAGTCTTATTTCACATGCCAATTCTGAAGTAGATTAAGCAGAATACAGATATGAAGAGGGATATGACATGAAAGGTTAAGCAACACTGGTGACAGCAAAAGGCTTACCTGCTTCACAAATACAGGCGATAAAACTGTATTTTTAGATAAACATTGCTATTCAGAGCTTTCCTTGAAAAGTTTCAATGCCAATCAGGACAGTAAAATTTACTCAATTATGAATAAAATTTACTCAATCATGACAGTAAAATTTGCTCGGTCATGAGTGGAATTCTTGGAATATGCTAAGAACCTTAAACAAAGGGTAGCTTAAGCATAACTCATATTTGATGGCAAAAAAGGCAACTTGTCCTGCGTTTGTGACATCTACTCCATTAAAAAGTTTACTCTGTCTCAGATTCCTCTTCAGGGATACCAATGCAAGTGGTGAAAATGCATGAAAATGATGATTTAAAGAAGGATATACTAGAAGAATGGAAGAATGGTTAATGTTCTTTTCCTTCCTACTGCTTTGTTTGCCCTTTTAAATTTTTTAAGTCCTTTCTATTATCCCCTGGTAGCCCTGAAGCAAGTGTTCAGTTGTAAGCTGTCCATATTGCCAGCTTCTGGACTGCCTTCAGAAAACTTCCCACTGGTTTTGTATAGAAATCACAAACAGTAGAGATGACAAAGACTGCAGAAAACTTCTCATCTCCTTCTCGAGCAGGACCATGTCTTTGACTCACTCTTAACTAGACAACTTTCATCAGTCATGAGGGAGTCTCATGTTCAAGAGCTAAGCAGTGACAGCTGTAAATGACAAAAAGCACACTGAAATTCTCTTGGGACTCCAGCAGAAAGCAATGAAGGAGCTTGAATTCACCTTCTTGGGAAGATTAAAAATGCACATTAACTTTAGGACAGGAGCTAAGCCATGGTAACCTTTATTGAGTGTGTCTGCATAGACAGCGTTTCCATCACTGCAGAAGGAAAGTTATTTAACTCACGTTATCATCTCTACCTGCTAAGCTACACCTACTGCAGAGTATCTGCAACATATTTTACAGGGGGGGCCTTTATGTGTAATCCCCAAGTAACATTCCAGAGAGAAGTGTGTTGGGGGGTGTAGGACAGGACAACAACCCTAACTTTTAACTATTACCTATGCTGTCGGAGATGTTCAGTCATTCCATTTTCTAGACAGGCCAAATAAAAAGAAAAGCCATAGATTGTGTACTTGTTCTTACGATTTACCTGCTGCCATATGACAATGAACTAGCAGAAAACCAGCAAAAATGAGATTTGAGGCAAACAACCCTTGGAAGGGAAAAATGTGGTAATAAAGACACCACATTTCCAGGATATCTAGATACTTGAAATGTAAGCAAAGGCTTGAAAGCAGAGGCTGATCTCATAGGGAAAGGTTAAAAGAATCCCAAGAAAAACATGGGCAACTGACCTGTTGAAACCTTCAGGAAATCAGTGGATGCTGATTTACATAGGCCATTCAAGTTTATTGACCCACGCACCTTCCATTCCTTTTTCACGTTTCAGCACCATAGGGTGAATTGTGACAATGGAATCACAATTCTTTGCATTCTGTTCTTAACTTCAGGAGAGAAGTACAGCAGATGAAGTAGCTGTTACTGATGTGATACCCAGGAACACAGAGTGACACATTTTATTAATGTCCAATCACAACTAGCAAGACTAAGGGGATAGGATTGGCCTATTTTCATGAGGCTTTTCTTGTTTTACAGCCTGCTCTGATTCTGGTGAAACTTTTTCATTAGCTTCTCTCTAAAGAGGAGAAAGTCCAATTCAATGTCCCTCCCTACTGGTGCAGGATTACCATTTGGTTTGTTGAGCATAAAATTGGAAGTTGAATTAGCAGGAATTACTGTGTTTACAGTGTCCTGTCCATTCAGACAATCGCAGGTTGACAAAAGCCTAGATGCTCTTGGCTAAGTACTCTGTTTCCCCCAAGAGCGGACACATGCAATTTAATCCAACTTTTTGTAACAAACTCCAGTAATACAAAATCCAGTCATACAAAAGAGGCACAAAGAAGCAGGAAGAATTGTTGGACCATTTAGGGAAGCAACCTTGTCACCTTCTTTTGGAGTGAGCATAATCTGCTATCTGAAGTAACGAACTTGAGGACAGAGGTCCCTACTACTGAGAAGTTGCTAAAAAGGGAAATACCTAAGCTCTGTGACTTTCCCCTTTCCATTCATTGGTCAAGCCTAATAGCCTAAAATTTACGGGGTCAATCAAAGACAAATGCTAATCTAGTCCGAGGTCTATGAAAAGTCAAAAAAATTTAGGAGACCTTCTTAGACAATGGAAACAGAAACAGAGCTCCCAATATATTTTCTTGCAACACATCTCTAAAACTCATTCCCTTCTATTCATAACTAATGTATAGCCACCAGTAAAATCAGGAAAAGATGAAACTTACTGATGTCAGCAAGGGAAGAATTTGAAAGAACTATTCCCATTAATCATCATCTAGAAAGTAACTCTATCACTAAAATCGGAGCCCTTTTAATAAGAATGCCTTTTGGGAAATTCAGGACTCCTGGACAATGGACCAAGAGGATTAAGCAGAAGCCGTTGATTATTGACATGATGCACTTACACATTCTAACTCTGCACACACTTGTCCCGCATTTCTTATTGGTGCCTTTGTCTTGTCCATGCATTCTGCGTGCACCTCTCAGAAGATGGTTACAGTCAGGGCTTTTTGCTGCCCCACATTATCGAGTTCTTGTGGTCTTGGAATTTTGTTTCCCAGCTTCTCTCTCTTATTTTAGCATGGCTTATGTCTTATAACCTTGATGAATTTTAGAGGGCCCTGAGAAAATTCTGAGGAGAACAGTTCCAGGCTGGATGGGTGGTGCACCCTGTAATTTAAGTGGTTCATATACATTGCAACAATTCCCCCTTCTTTTTCTTGCACCACCCCTTCTCTTTCTTTCCACCGTATTTTTTCCAAAAAGATCAGCGGTTTCATGGCGCATGGAATAAAACAAAACAATATAATAGTGATACTAATAATAACAAAGCTCCCTTTAGGAGATCTTTCAACCATCCAGGTTTTTCCCATCCCTCAAACCATTCATGCATACCCCACTTATTCATGAACAATTTCTTCTTATCTTGTCATTATTTGAGTTTCCTGTGAATGACTGCAGAATGATCAGAGAGATTCATGCAACACAATCCTTCAAAATCCTCACACTCGCACCATTGTGCTAACAACAGTAAATCGATAGAAGCTCTATTTTGCAGGGTGCCATGTCTAATGGTATCTACGTCAGTGAGCATCTGATTTAAACTAGCTGACCTTACCAGCGTCCCAACTTATTAAGCATACTCAAAGCTTGACCAGCAGCGACTGGCAGTAAGGAATGGCACTATTAATCCGGCTGGAGCACCCAAACCACTACACAATTGTAGCAATCAGGTCTTAAGCTTGTCCTTCCTCTTTCAGTTCCCCGGTGGTGAAGAAGCCGCTTCTTTGCGCACAGAGCATTGTGTCAGTTATGGTGCACTCCGGAAGCATGGCTGCTGCCGAAAGATGCCCGGGAGTGGTGCTGAGCTTCAGAGAGCTCCGTATCTTCATCTTCAGCATCTCTTGTCGCCTACATCTTAGGAAAAAGCTTTTCCACTATGTCTCGTGAGGAGAAACTGTGTCAGTACAGAAAACATCTCCTGATATTGTTCTAGATGTTGCATGGAGCACTGCATAGTGTTTAGCAAGAAGCAGAAGAAAGTTGTCCAAAACTCCTTCCATTCGAATGTTAATGTGAATGGAAAAGGCAGGAGAGTGATAAGGGGAGATCTTGCACATCCTTCCTGTGCTAATTGCTTGTCCACTTGCAAGCCTCTGAGGTAAATCTTATGCTTCCCTTTAGGCTGCGAGTTCAAAGAACTTGACAAATTACTCGAACAAGATCGGGGGATGTTTGCTGTGCTGGCAGAATTTCTCCTTTCGAGACATCGTTGAAAAGCTTTTAGCTAAGACACAGGCAGCAACAGTCACAGAATACAAAGATCTGGAGCTGTGCAAAGGTGAGCGCCCGTCCCTGGTGACTTTTGGCAGAAGCCTAGCTTTGGAGCGCACTGCGACTGGCACAATGCTCTATGCGCGAAGAAGCCGTTTCTTCGCCTCTGTGAGACGAAGAGTGCAGCAGCTTCCAGGAGGTGAAGAACGAAGCCACACACCACTGGCATTTTGTGCATAGCTTTGAAACTGCTGAAGGAAGGAGGCTTGTCACTCGCCTGCATTCAATCCACACTAGCATTCGTTGGAGATGAGTTTTGGACAACTTTCATGTTCTACTTGTAGTCCTCCTGTAGCCTTCTATGGAAAATCTTATGCTGCCCTTTAGGCTCTGAGATGCAAAGAACTCGATGGCAGAGGTAGAAATGATGGGCACAGCTGAGGTTTTCAAGAAGCAGGACTATACGGAGCTGTCTGGTTTTGGGAATGAACAGCTGCTCATTTTTGCAATTTCCTTCAGTGAGCACAAAAGTCAGGTGCTCAGCTGCATGATCCTTTGTTTTCTGTGATTTTCACAAAACTGAAGCTGAGGGAGGGTGAGCTTTGTCACTGTGCAGCACCTGTGGTGCATGTATGCACTTTTACATCACTCAAGATCTTTTGCCTTTGAGAGGGTATATTTTTCCTACTGGTACAAAACGTGGGGGAACGGGCAGAAACGGTGGTGATCGGACAGTAGTTTGCAGGTGAACTACGAAGTATTGTTTCTTCAATGTGCAGCAAAAGCAAATTTCAGGTGAAAGACTGGGGAAAGTGTGCTTTACTGGCATAGTTTCTCTTTGCTAAAATGCTTTTCGCCAAGATGCACACCACAAGAATTTTGAAGACGGGGCTCTAGAATTCTCTGTTAGTAAGTACCACTGCTGGGTGTCTTTTGACAGAAGCAGCACACTGGAGTGCACCGCTGCAGCCACAGAGCTCTGTAAGTGAAGTAGCCGCTTCTTCTCCTCTGGGAGATTGAGAGCACGGCAGCTTCCCATAGGCGAAGAAAGAAGGGGCAAATCAGCGGGCTTGTGTGCGCACAGTTTTCAGACTGCTGAAGGACGGTGACTTGCCACTCACCGGCTTGATAGATTTTCCTTAGCATTCATATGGAAAATGTTCCTGGACAACTTCCCTGTAGTTCTACCTCGTCCTCCTGCAGCCCTCCGTGCTGCGCTTCCATTTAGGCTCTGAGATGCAGAGAAGTTGATGGCAGAGGCAGCATAGAAGGGCACCGTTAAGGTTTTCAAGAAGCAAGAGTATATGCAGCTGCCTGTGTTTGCGAATGAGTAGCTGCTGAATTTTTGCAATTTCCTTCAGTGTGCACAGAAACCTGATGCTCTGCTGTGTCAATCTTTGCCTTCCGTGATTTGCACAGAACAGAAAATAAGCGAGGTTATTAATTTCACTGCCTTTCAGCATCCGTGCTACATGTATGCACTGCACAAATGCTCAAAATCTTTTGCCTTTGCGAGGCAGTATTGTTCCCACTAGTAAAACTAGCTGGGGGGAAACAGGTAGAGAGCATGGTGATCTAACAGCAGTTCACAGGTTAACTAGGAAAGAGGAGTGCCCTTTGAATGCAGAACGAATAAAAGTTTCAGGGACAAGCTCTGGGCCAGGGTGCTCTGCTGGGGCAGTTTCTCCTTGCAAGTCATAGCAGAAAAGCTTTTCGCCAAGATGCAGACCACAAGAGTTGAAGAAGATAGGGGCTATGGAGTTCTCTGATGGTAAGTACCACTGCCTGGCATCTTTTGACAGAAGCAGTGCACCGCAGTGTACCGCTTGCTGCCACAGAGATCTGTTGCCAAAGTAGCCTCTTCTTCACTTCCAAAAGATAGAGAGTGTGGCAGTCCTAACAGGGGAAGAAATAAGGTGCAATCCATGGGCTTGTGTGCGCACAGTTTTTTAACTGCTGGAGTACGGTGGCTTGCCACTCGCCTGCCTCCTTAATTGACTTTAGCATTCGTATGGAAAGTGTTCCTAGGCCACTTCCCTGTGCTTCTACATAAACCTTCTGCATCCCTCTGTAGAAATTCTTGTGCTTCTACTGAGATTCTGAGACAAGTCGATGGCAGCTGCAGAAAAGAAGAGCACCACTGAGTTTTTCAAGCTACAAGAGTGTATGCACCTGCCTGTTCTTGGGAATGACCAGCTGCTGGATTTTTGCAATTTCCTTCTGTCCACAAAAAGCCTGGCTTCTTTGCAGCATCATTCTTTGTTTTCTTGTGATTTACACAGGACTGAAGTTGAGCAAGTCTATTTAGCTTTGCTGCCATTCTGCGTTTGTGCTACATGCATGCACTGTTCATCCTTTAAGATCTTTTTCCTTTGTGAGGGTACAAAGTTCGTGCTTGTTCTTTGAGTTGAGAAGGAGAGGGCAAAGAGCTGTGCAATCTCACAGCAGTTTTCACACTGTACCGGAAAGAGGACTGCCCCTCAGATGTTCATCAAATACAAATTTCAGGATAAGGCAAGTACTGGGCAGGCCTCTTTTCTTGGCACTGTTTCTCCTTGCATGAATTAGTCTGAAAGATTTTCGCTAAGATGCAGACCGCAAGAGACACAGAAAACAGGGCTATGTAGAGCCAGGAATGTAAGTGCCTGGCCTGAGCATGCCTTGGCAGAAACAGTGCGCCAGAATTTTTTGCTGCAGTCACAGTGATCTGTGTGAGAAGTAGACACATATTTGCCTCCAGGACCTAAATTCATGCCCCAGCAGCGAAGAATGAAGCCGTAGAGCACTGGCCTTGTGTGCACAGCCATCAGACTGCTTGAGGAAGGTGTCTGACAGTTAACCTGCCTGTTAATTTTACGTTAGCAATCCTGTGAAATAAGGTAAAAGACATTTTTGTGCTGGTACCTATTCCTTTTTTAGCCCCCTGCAGAAAGTTTGGCTCTTTATGCTTAGAGAAGGGTAATACAGAGTCCAAAGGTAATTTTCATGTGGCTTATGTGGCGCAAGGCAAAAAGTTCAGCCCATGATTAGCTCTTACTTTCAGTGCCTTTTGCTAAGGGAACAGCTGCGAAAAGTTGCCAAGAGAGTTTTGAGACTGAATATTAGGACCGCATAACTATCTGAGAGGAAGAGTGCCAAGCATCAGAGTGTTTTGTGCTTTTCCAAAAAAAATGTTTCCTTCGTCTTTTGCCATGAAGTCTGATACTTGTGCCTTCTATTTTCAAGAAGGAAGAGCATACTCAGCTTTGTTAGTGAGCTGTTCCTCGATTCTTGCAATTTTGTACTGTGTGCACAAAAGCCAGGTGCTCTGCTGCTTCATTCTTTGTCTTCTGTGAAATGCATACAGCTGAAGCTCAGCTGAGGCATTTAGCTTTGCTGATTTTCACTGTCATTGCCACACACCTGAACTGTTGTGGTATCACTCGGAATCTTTTGTCATTGCGAGGCTGTAATGTGTGTGCCTGGTTTTTCGACCTTAGCAGGACAGTACCAGGAGCACCATGAAGTTACAGTGCTTTGCATGTTGTCTAGGAGAGAAGATTTCCCCTTGAATGTGGTGCAAATTTAAGGTACTCCAGTCTATGGGGCCAAACTCCAGACAATTGTGTTTTCGTGACACATTTCCTCTAGATGTGTTAGATGTAGTCAAAATAGTTTCCATCTAGATTTAGATGACATTGAGAAGCAGATTGTGGGGGATACCCAGGGCTTAGAAGGTCAGTGCATTTTCTAGGCATCTTTCAGCCGAGGCAGCGCCCTGGAGTGCTCCGCAGCCAACACTGCCCTTTGCAGCCGCAGTGTTTTCCCATCATAATTACTCCATCTGTAATAACAATTTCAAATCTTTATTTCTTCCTCAGCTTTCCTCAGGTAAAGCATTAAAACTATTACATCCATTAAAGTATGAACTAAGAAGTCATGGCTATTTACATTACATTTTTTGGCACGATAACATATGTTAGTGCTGTCAGACATACAGCTTTACAGCATACAACCACAATAAATCTTCTTTTAATAGCACATAGACATAGTTGTGTGCAATAGTTGCAAAAGAGGTTTATATGAATTAATTATCATATATACTATTAGTGATAGTGCCTTGTGTACTTCACTGCACAAAACAAATGGTATACAAAACCATCAAATATTTTTTTATGTCCAAAACAGAGGGAAATATGGGAAGTGGATTTGTAAAGAGCTTCTAAGCAAATTTTTTCGTACTTTTTAATGGACTGATTCGTTATATGGTACTAAACTCTTTCTTTAACATTTAACTTTTATAAATTTGGATATTTTAGAATGTTTTCAATATGATGGACACATATTCTGTTAAAAGTTTTATGATATTAACAAATTTTGCCTCTAAAAATCAACATAAAACTTAGGATTTGAATTTTTTGTATGTTGATGAAGTAACGTCTGAACTGCAGTCTCTTTGTGTGGTTCATGTCTGTGTGCTTGTTTTCTTGTCCGTGGAATTGTTTGGGTGTTTTTGTGTATGATATGGTTTTATGGTTTTTGTGTGACTAGCATGTAAGAAGTTAAGCTCTTCTTCAGACTCGCTCAATTCTCTACTATCTTCATCTTCTTTCACAGCTTTGTAAATCACAAGCTGTCTCTGGAATGCTTCACATTAATGTTACTAAAGTTCGTGTACTTTGTAATGTTAACAGAGAATTCTTCCTTTTTGCTAACAGAGATGCTGGTAATGAGAAATTTTCCCTCTTCATCTCCCCCTGCTTTTTCTTTTTTTAAGTTTGTGTTTTCGGGGGCAGACAGGGGACCTGGATATGACTGGGAAATTGTTAAGGTTGCTGACAAGTTACCTCCAGGAGAATGAAAGGGTGACAACTTTCAACAGGAAAAGAACGAAGCCACAGAGGACCAGGCTATGAATGGGGCGTATCAGCTTTAAAAGGAGTGTGGCTATCATTGGCCTACCAACCAAAATCATTGTGGCAGTTGAAAGGATTAAAATTCACTAGAGCTGCTTGTACTGATACCTATGCTTCTTCCTGTAGGAATGTGCACCCTGTTGACGGAATGACCAAAGTATCCTTTGTGGCTTTCAAAAGGAAAAAAACCCAGAAGTTAATTCCCTCAATTAACAAAGACACTTCATAAGACCTGAGGGACTTCACCTCAAACTTAACGATAGCCAATTGGACAGGAGCCAAAAAGTCCTGCCTAAGCAATTCACTAGAGAAAGAATAGAACAAAGGAACTAATTGCTTTTGTGAGGTGTTTTACCAGAAGCAAGAACGTCTTGCACATGGCTTGGGTTGTCTCTGTAAAGAGATTTGTTATTTTGTCTTTTTTTAAAACTTCTCTGTTTCCAACACTATCACAGAAGACATCCTGCTGATTTTATGCCAAGATAGCTGTGCTATCTTGGGTGATATATTTCTCTGATGGGTCCTAAGACCTGGCTTGAGGAGACTCATATATCATCTTCCAACCCCCCTGTGGTAATAATTGTCCCTACTTTCATGCTCTGAGATCCAAAGAACACAATGGTAGATGCAGTGGAGAAGGGCAAGGACGCAGTGCACCAGTGAATGTGATGTGGTGTACGTGGAAGACGCAGCCCTGCACTGGTTTTTATTTCCAGAGCCTTTCTCTTTTATTAGAGTAGTTGCAGGAAGTTTGCAATGAAAATGTGAGAGTGCAAAAAGTAACGGCAGGTCTATCTTGGAAAGAAGATGTGGACCAGCGTTCTCAGTTTAAAAGCTGTTAAGAACAGGAGGTACTTGAAGAATATCTTCCCTCTTGATACTTCCATCTGTATGCTCTAGTTGCTTGGACATGGTGACAATGAAAGTGTGTGAAAATATTTGCACTGCTAATGTCAGATTGCACAGGGAACAGGGTAGGTCTGCAAATGTCTCCTGTCCTACCACATCTATCTATCAGAACTGCAGCTGGAACCCTTTACTGTAACCGTAGACTCTTCCACTTTGGGAGAATTTGCTGATGCTATACATATAGTTGAGAAGGAATGTGTGAATCCCTAGTGTGTTTCAGTTAGTTGACAAACTTCAAAGATACTATTATGGCCAGCACTGACTTTTTGTTGTAGGACTTTTTCTGTACGAGTAGCTGCTGGATGTTTTGAAAGTGTTTAGGATTTGCAAGATGGCACATAGACCTTGAGGGAAAGTTCATATCTCCAGGGAGCTGGATGCATTTCAGTGGGTGCGAGTTATGTGTTGAGCAACTGATGGCTCAGAAAATGTTCTAAAGGGAAGAGGCCATGCTGCAATTGCCTTTTCTTTTGCAGCCTATAAACTGCACAGCAAACAATGAAACGCTTCTTCTTCCTTCTTCATTACATACCAGGATCACATTCTGTCAGTGTCCAAGGGCCAGGATCTACGGAGGAACTCTTGACCACACTGCTCCCACACAAATGGGGCTAGGCCAGAAAAGTGCTTGACTTTTTCCTTGGCACTGTCAACGCTCATGGAAATAATCACACGATGGCTCTGTTGAGTCACAAAACAAGGACATGCACCGAACCCAGCTCAAAACCACTCCCAGGACACAGCCAAGTTGGAAATGCCCCTGTTCTCTAATCAACTGTCAGGACAAAAGATTTCTCTGATCTTCCCTTTGCTAGTGCTTACTCTTCTCTGCACCACACTCAAAGAGGAACACCAGCTCCTCTGCCCTAACAAATCTTGTTCAGTCTCCTAGAGGCTGGTAACAAACTTGAAAACTATTGTCAAAAACACAGCTCGCAAAACTGTCAGAGGAGAAAGCTCTTTGCTACCTACAATATAACTGCCCCCATCAAACTATGAAAACCACCCTGCTATTGCCACTTTCCCTCTCATTTTTAGATACCATCATAAGCCTTCAATCTCACAGAGTCAGGATCCAAATGGAATGGCACAAGAGACTGCTCACGCACTAATGCTACAAGGATGAAAACTCCACCACTTGGCCTTTGCATTCCCACTGACAGTTCAACAACTCTAATCCAGAGAACTACCTATTGGGAAAAGCCTTTAAATTCACTTTGATCACCTAAAGTACCCTCCAAATTTGCTTTCTTTGCCAAAGAGAGGAACTAGAAGCCCATCTTAAATGGCATCCCATTCTCCAAAATCCAAAACATCCAGGGTCTGATCCTGTACTAAGTAGTCAGAACACTGGTACTGGGCATTACCTGCTTGCATTAGGTAGGTGCATTAGGTCAGCTGTACACTGAGACTCAGCGTATCTGCTTACCTTGTCCAAATGAAGTGTGCTGGCACAATTTCAAGAAGGCTACCTCTGAGAAGTGGGAAACACATACCAAATGGATTCTTTCAGGAAGGAGACCACCTTCCAAACATGGATACTGACTCTATGATTACACAAATTGAGTCAGTACTTCCAAACCAAAAATGTCAGGATAGAAAGCTGCTGCCACCCTTGAGCTGCATGACACAGCTTCTTATCTGCACCTCTAACACTGGGGTTACCGGGTTCTTTCCTTCCTTCCTTTCCTTCCAATGAGAAACCATTGCCTTTCTCGTTCAGTAAGTTAGCAAGTGAAAGTGGCATACCACATCCAGTACTGACTGTATCCAACAATGGCTCCAACACAGAAGGGGCCAGGACAGAAATGTCTGCTTGACTACCTCCTCCACGGTACCTTAAAATCTGCCATACTAACATTGGCACCATATCTTTTACATGCCAAGAAAATGAGCCAATTGACTTTGCATTGCCTCCAGTACCTTGACTAGTTTTCCTAGCCTACCATTACTTTGCTTGCTTTACTCATGTCTGCCTTGCCTAGCCCTACAAAAAACTTCCTGGCTTTGCTTTGCCTTGCCTACTGCTCTTTGCCTTGCCTTCCATCCAGGTAAGGCAATGCAAAGCAAGTGTATGCAATTGTAGGCAAGCCAGTGGAGAGGTTGGCATGGCTGGTAGCACGAGGGAAAAGAAAATGGAATGGTAGGTGAGAGAAGGCCCAGAAGTTAGAGGCAAGGCTGGGCATTGGAAGGTAAGTCCAGTAATGGCTGGGCCAGGCGGAAAGAGGAAGGGCTAAGCAATGTAAGTCCCTTGAAGGAAAGAAGAAGCGAAGTGACAGGTGAGGCTTGGGCATGTGACGGAATGCAAAGCAAAGGAGGATCAGCAGGACAAACAAGGACATTGTTGGGTTGCCAAAACAAGGCTAGTGGCAGGTCCATTCAAAGATTGCAGGAGGACCGACTACTCTGTCTGGCCTTGATCTCTCATGAACCATCTCTGCTCAGCACCTGAAACACTTGGGTTGCCTGCTTTTCTTTGAATGCAAAAGCCTCTCATTCTTCTCCTGAAGTCCAAGAGGAAATTGTGAATTTTGTGTCCAAAATTAAAGGCATGTAAGGATAGATGCCAGAAGAAAGCTGTCAGGACAGATAGGTGTGCTTGCACGGGACCTCCTCTGGGCATCCTCTCACATGCTCCTGAAGCACTGGAGCCTTGAGAAAAAAAAAGCTATTGAAAACCTTGAGAGTCCTAGGAGAAGCAGGCAGGGCAATGCAAGTTGAAGAAATTCCACAAAAAAAGAGGTGGTGAATTCCAAGTGGGAGACTGCTGAGCAAGCTAATGCAAGGCAAGTAAAGGGAAATACAAAATGTATTCTGCATATACAAAGTAAATGCAGAAATACAAAAGTAAAACCACTGACAGTGTCAGAATACCACCTGACACTCTGCTAGTTAAGGTGGTGGTAGCAGTCGAGATGACATGGTCTTGTTGAAGTGGTGATCCTGTAGAACAGATCCGGTAACTCTTGTCCTCTGGAAACCAGTGGGTAAGGGCAGCTTATTCTATCTGAAAACCCAAATTATATCAAGGTGGGGATGCTTAGCTCCTTCCCCCTGGGTGGATCATCTCACAATTGGGTGGTATCATTCTGTGAGTCATGCAATGGGTCAATTAAACAGAAAAGGCTCCTGGAGGGAGTTATCTCTTAGTCAAGTGGCAAGGCATTGATGGGCCCATTAACAGGAGATAAGGAACAACAACGCTCCTCCTGGCTTCAACCACCTCTTAAGGATGGGAATCGAATACATCTTTATATTGTGAGGCAAAGTGGAAAATTTTCCAGGGTAGAAATCCATTTTGATTTAAGTGAAATGTACATCTTTGAGTTAAGTCTGTAGTTTGAAACATGGCTATGTAGTCTGACTGCAAGGCCTAGGCTCAGGAATTCAGTGAAGGACAGAGATAAGAGGGGGGAGACAGAGGCTGATAAAGAGAGCCAGAGACTGCTGTGAGAGCTGTAGGCACAATTTGTAAAAATGAATATGTATGAACCTATTGTGAAATTGTATGCATATGTATTTGAGAGGGGAATAAAAAGGTTCCTGAAGTTCCCGGAGGTACACATGCCTTTCAAAGAGAGTAATCTCCGCATGCATCCAGTGCTGTAATAATAAACATATCGGCTTTACAACTTTCACAAAGTTGTGGAGTTTTTGGTTATATCTCCACAAAACAATTGTAACCCAAGACAAAGGGCAAGGCAAGAAAATTAGTGGCTCTGTAAGGCAAGACAAAGGAGAGGGAGGCAAGGCAATGGGAATCCTAGAAAGAGAGGGAAATGAATGTCTATGGATAAGAATTAAGGGGAAGGCCAACAAGGCTGACACCATATTGGGAGTCTGTTATCGTCGACCCGATCAGGAAGAAGTAGATGACTTATTTTATAAGCAGTTAGGCAATGTTTCAAGATCATCAGCCCTTGTTCTTGTGGGTGACTTCAACCTACCAGACATCTGCTGGGAA